>NC_134365.1:125039671-125343123 GCF_035582795.1 Mycteria americana
TACAGCAGTTTATTTGATATTGACCTTTTACTAGATTATTGTATTAAGGTGGTGTTGGTATCGTTAGTGTCATTTTACATTTTCTTTCTTCTATTCCCCTTCATTTATTTCTAGTCTTCAGAACTGGGTATGTCAGTTTCCACAGGAAAAAGCTTCTTTGAGATTTCATATCCTGCTCATGGGAAAACAAAACCCTATTATTTTGTCAGATTGGTTTTTTGACATACTGATTTTTTTTTCTTCTTCTTCTTCCCCTTCTGGATGCATTAGACGTAGACACTTGCTGAGAAAAGTTTTGCTTAGAAATGAGAAGAAAAGCAAAATCGTTATGCCAAAGACCATAATGAATAAGAACCTTGTTCCCTTTTTCCTTTAGGTAACCATTGATTGTCCTTGGTCGATTTACTCCACTATTATTGCATTAACATTCTGCATACCTTTTAATGCCAAGCATTCCTTATTGTCAGCTGGCAAACGGTAATGTACTCATTAAGTATTTATTGTTTCTTTCTTCTTACAAAATATGGAGCTGGAGTTTCATAAGTAATATTTATAGCAGCCTTTTTTTTTTTTTCTAAGTTGGGCTTTATTATCTTACACAGCTTCCCATTGGAAGCTTGTACATTTCCTCTAATGTTCTTCCGTAACAATAAAACAAATTTGCGTTTTCAACTATTTTGGAAATAAGACCACAAGATAAACCAAGCTCACCTATTTCTCTGTAGTTATTTGTTTTCGTTTAATATGAAAGAGGATGTTTTACAGCCGTGTTTCTGCAGGCTTGTAAGTATTGAGGAAAAGATTGAAAGAAACAAATATACCTGCCATTCTGTTTTTCCTTGAGCTGTGCACTTCGAAAATAATTTTATGGACATGTACTCTTTCAATGTAACTATTCAACTTTTGTTGAACAAACTGTGTCATGTTTTTCAGGAAATACTTGCAAGTCTGTGTACAGAATTTGTCAGAACTCTCTTTCCAGCTTTCAGACAACAGCTTAAAAAATTCTGCTGACTGTACAGATTTGCAGCTGGTACCTCTGAACCCTGAATCTCAACAGGTAAAGATTCACTTGGTGGTTTATGAGCTCGTTGGCAGGACAGCTAGATGAAATTCTTATTAGTGAAATTATTAGCACTTCTGCACATAGATTTTGTAGTAAATAAGGCTGATAGGTGATGTTAGGTCAGACCTTTGTAGTCCTCTGAGTAACTTTGATTGTTAAAGATGCTTTAGAAGGCATTTACCTCTGTAGATCTCAGATTAAATTCTAAAACTTGCAAGGATTATTAGATAACTTTTCAAACGTGTTCATTTGCTTCATGCAAAGTACTACATACCTGCTTGAACAACAGCTATACAAATGTAATATCACTAATATCACTGTTAACATTTCATTTGTTCATCTTATAGCTGCAGTTTGTCATTAGGCTTTAGGAAAAAAATCAGGAAGAGACTGTTTTCCAATTAAATACAGCTGTAAACTAGTTAAGTTACAAAACAGTCCCCTTGAAGTATTAAATTGGTCATTCTTGGTGCCTAGGAAATGTATATGCAAACATTATTAATATCTTTATTAAATTTGACTTTTGAATAAAATATTTTTCACACGTACTTGAATGTGAAGTGTTCCCTTTTGAAACATTGATTCTGACAGTGAAATGTATCCCTCCTTTTAATTAGATGTGCATTGTTAAAAAAATTCACTATTAGTTATTTTGGTTGCATATTTTCCCTAATGATTTATTTAACACTAAACAGGTGATTTGTTTTTATAAACTATATTAATGCCAGAACAGACAAATATATGTATGTGCATTTCCACTTCTTTCTCAGAGGAAGGAAGGCGCTAATACTATAAACATTCTCTTTCAGGTCATATACAGTAAGCAATCAATATTCTTTGTATGGGAATTGAAGTGGACGAAAGAGCTTCCTCTCTCCTTGCAGTGCCTGTTTTCAGTCAGCTTTTGTCCAGCTACCTCTGAAGAACAGTCTCTTACCCTGAAGCCGTTCACTTATGAATTCCAAGTGGAAAATTTTTTTGTAAGTACTCTTCTAACTATAGCATATGTTAACTGAATACGGTTTCCTAATATATGGAAAGGGAAAGTCAAGAAATATATTAGAAAACTTGTTTACATAATGAGATTGGTACCTACTTAGAATCATTGGAAAGCCAGTTTGTTGAATGATGGAACTGAAGCCTGATATGATATGGCAGAATCATATACTTGCCACTGGAAGTGGCGGGGGGGGAAACCCCGAACACTTGTGCAAGTGTCCTTGATCTTGTTTCATTTTTTTCTGTGTTTTTGTCTTCCTGGGCTTGTGCCATGGAAACTGACCTTAGATTACTGAGCTGCTTTTTCCCTGCTGGTTTAAGACTGCGTTCTCCAAAGCAAATTGCAATTTCCAAAAAATCTTTGCTATTGAAAGCATTTGAGTTGATTTTTGTAGTGCCTGAGATGAGCTCCTCTAATGAAATATTTAGAGTTTTCTAGGCCATTATCTTAAATGTTTCTTCTTTCCCTTTATGGACAAACTTTTTATTCCTTTGATCAGCTAGGAAGCTTATAGGCTAGATATAACTTTCTATTGAAGGAATTCTATCAACATTATTTAATCTCGTCTCTAAATTCAGTCTTTTGTGTTATTCTTTTTGATGCTTGGGTAAAAAGTAGCAACATGAGAAGACGCTCGTTTGATTAAATCCTTTTGTCTGTTTTCAATGTTGCTATGTTTTCTACCTGCTTATTACAAACTGGCATTGAGTGATATTTTAAGTATTTGTTTACCTACTGGCATGTAACTAGCATTTGTTGGCACCTGTATCAACATCTTTCTGGAGTTTTTAAAGAAAACCAAGTGTGTTAAACAGCGGGTTTTTTTGGTAGAAATTTAATTTTGTAATAATGAAAAATTAGCTCTTTGATAATGTGAGCACCATTATTCTGGGGACTATGATGGTAAGAGTGATGAAGTAGTTCTCTGGTGTTACTCAGGATTTGAGTGATGTGTCTGGAAAGTGAGGAGCCAAGAAACTACTAAAAGTTTGTTTAAATGGTATAAAGATTGGTATCCATTTAGGAGCATTGAAAGGCTGAGTTAAAGCACAGAAGTAGAAGGAAACATGGTGTGCTCGCTGCTAGTATCAAAAATAGATTGAATCGAATTTGGTTTGCTTATTTTCTCAAACTGAGCGAGATAATGAAGGGAACGTTACTTAAAACTGAATCTTGCATTAAAAAGATTTAATGGATGTTAAATGTAAAGTTAAGTTTGTACTGTATCAATTGTCCAGTTCAGTTTAAACACAAGTAAAACGCCCCTTTTTTCTTGGTAACAGCACTGTTTTCTTCCTGACAGACATTGTATCATGTGAAAACTGAAATTTTTCCACCATTGGGGGCAGAGTATTGTAAAACAGGCTCACTCTGCTCTTTAGAGGTGTCAATCACCCGACTTGTGGACCTCTCAGAGGTTGACAGAGATGAAGCATTAACAGAATCAGATGGATATTGCACAACAAAACTTATGTATGAAGGTAAGAATATTTTTCTTAAGCATATTGACAAAATTCCCCAGTTTTGTCTTGATAATGACATCTGCCAGACGTTCTATGGCATATATTCTTGCATTGTGAGTATGGCTCACTGGCTGCTCAGTAAAGCAGTTTTCATTCTGCTAGACTGAGAATATTTCATTTTTTCCTCATTAATCTGTCTTCAAGTGGAATATAAATGCTGTTCAGACTGGATGGATACTTGCTTGAGGACCAACTGTGGTCCCTTTTGTGTAGGGCTGTTTTCTTACCTTGCACAGCTCTTCGCACATAGAACCTGGTGGGCTTTTAGATGTTGCTAAAATACTGATTTTAAAAGTGCTCTAAAACTATACTGAAGGTTCTTCATTTTTCAGAAAAGATCTTTATAGTGTTTGCTCTTTATTCTTGCAGTTGTTGACAACAGTAGTAACTGGGCAGTCTGTGGGAAAAGTTCTGGAGTGATATCTATGCCTGTAGCAGCTCGAGCAACTCACAAAGTCCACATGGAAGTGATGCCACTGTTTGCTGGATATCTACCTTTTCCTGATGTCAGATTGTTTAAATACCTCCCTCACCATTCTGCTCACTCCATGCAACTTGATGCTGGTAAAGCTATCTTGACTACATGGCTACTTACAGAAATGATTCTGCTTCTCCTGTGGTCTTGTGTAAAGAGAAAAGCAAGGCGAGGAAGTGTATTGACCAAGTACTCTTAGGTGTCTTTGTTACTGACTTTCACTCACAGTTCTGATTTGAAACTTATAAAATGTTGCTCTAACAGGAACTTTGAATTTGGGTTGCAGCCTTAATCTGTGAGGAGGAATAATAAATACGTTGTTTCCTTATTTTTCCTTTAAAGATTATTGTGCAAATTAGTTGTCACTGGATTTATAATCAAGTGCAAACTATTTGATAACCTTCTAATCCTGCAGTTTCATTGTCTGTAATCGGCACATCTACTGTGTCTTCATTAGCTTTGACATTTTTTTCACAGTTTTTGAAAGGATTAAGTACGAAATGAAAGAACTGCTGAAAATTTGTGGCATATAAACCAGATTAGATGAAGAGTTTAAATTACCACAGCCACCTAGAATATTTATCTGTACTGTTGAGTAGTCCCAGCACTGTAGTGAGAATTCACTCGTGCAAGCAACTTACCGTTTGTCAGCAGAGCTCCAGGAACTGCCAGGGTGCACCCTTCTAGCCTGTGAGAAATGTGAGGTAATGCTACTTAAATTTTCCTTAGAAGCCAATATAATTCACTCTGCTACATCTGCTGCTGGCCAAAAATGTGCAGAGACTGTTACCTCAGCAGAGGTGATCAGTAACTGTTAACATGTGGTAAGTTGACTGTGCGTCTGAGCTCTGAAATAATTTTTGAGTTGTTTAATCACTCCATAGAATGAAACTGTGGGTTTTTGTTTTAAACAGATAGCTGGATTGAAAATGATAACCTATCTGTGGACAAGAATGTGGATGATCAAGCTGACAGCAGCAGCATAAGGAGCAGAGGTAGCTTGCATTCTGCAGCTAGTGGGGAACACAAAGGTTTGCCAATGCCCCGTCTGCAATCCTTTTCATCTGGTCAGGTCTTCAACTGCAGCACGGGTATGCAAATACTTGTCATTCCCAGCAAGGACGACCATGTTCTGGAAGTCAATATCACGTGACAACTCGGTATGAAAACAAGGAAAACAAAAACCATTAGAAACTGGATATGAAAGCACTTTAAAGGATTATGACCTGATTAGTCTTTGTTGTAACATTCTAACTCTAAGGAGACCTATGGCACTCAACGTGTACTGGCCATGGAAGCACCAGACAATTGTATCAATTTAAATGTACAGTGAAGCTTCTGTCAGCTAGTTTATATTGCCACTTTAGTATGTTTTGTGTAAGCTATTGGGTTTTCTCCCTTCAGTCACATCCTGCATCACAACACAGGGCAACAAAAACAAAAAATCCAAATATTTGGATCACTTTATTTTTGTCTGGCAGCTGAGAGATTTGTTTCATGCTTCCTACCTATGTTAGAATTTAGAGTTGGATGATGTAATTATCCAAATCTTGGATTTTTATGTAATAATTTACAGGCTTTTCCACACATGTGCCAGAAACACGACAAAGCTTACCACAGCACATTCACTGGTGTAATAGTTGCTTTTCTGTTGTTTTTGTTTGTTTGTTTTATCATCATTAATTCCTGCCATTGCAATTTTCTACTAAACTTCCATCGTTTGCATACTTAGATGCATGGAAGAGCTACTGCTATAAACAATCTTAACTGAACAAAATTCCTTAATTTTTTGAGGCTTTCTCCTTCACAGAGTAGACACTGTGATGTCACATATTATATGATTTTTTGGGGGTGGGGGTTGGGTCATCCTCTTGCATAGTTCTTACCAAAGAAAGATATTGATAGAATTTAATAATAAATTATTTGGCTTATTGAGTTCCCAGATTAATTTCTTTTATTACCATTTCTAAGTGGGTTGGTTTGCTGCCCCAATTTTTAAATTGGGGCAAAAATTTCAGTATGATGTGATACTTGAACAGTCAACCTTTCATCATAAAGGCTTAGTGTAATTATTAGTGATTAGAGGCCAGACTTCCGCATTCATGATGGAAGAAGGAGGTTGGATTGATACAGGAAAGCTTGCAGATGTAGAATAATTGTGAAGCAAAGTTCAAACATGTAACTTAAAGAATTTCATTATTTATATCTGAAATGTAAATACAAAAAATGTAAAAAAAAAAAAAAAGTGTAATTTTTGTGAATGTTGCAAATCCACCTGTGACTGGAAAAATTACAACTCCTTCTGATGTCCTGCTTCTGATATTGAAACTTGTGCATTTAATGTGAGAATGACCTTTTCTACTTGCAGATCTATAATGGTGCATTGTCAGCAGACTCCACAGAGGAAAACTGTCCCATTTCAAATACTTGCCAGTAAAGCTGAAGTGAGGAACTGCTCATTAGACAAGTTCATTGTTGTTATTTTTTTTTTCTAAACTCAGGTTCTGCTCAATTATAATGGGGAATTAAAAAAGCAAACCCTGTTTCCAAAAAGAATTGCAATTAAGTTGAAAAATGAATAGGCACCCTGCACTGGTCTAAACATTTTTTTAATTATTATTACTATTATTTTTTACTTTAAAAAACCATTATGTCTAAATAGATGTATAAAGTAGACCTGCTAGCTGAAAATGTTCTTGTTATGCATCTTCTTTCTGTGAAGGAATGCCCTTTCTCTGTGGAAATCATACCATTTTATTCTGGATAAAACCCAAAGCATCATTTAGTGCGACTGACTGCTGGGATTCTTTGACTGGAAAAGGTAAAAAGTTAGTGACTTTGACACTGCAGGTATTCTAATTAATTCCATTTTCATGGTTTGCTATTAAATCATTTTTCACATTGTTCTGTAATATACTGTTAGATTAAACACATTGTACTAAGATTGTTTAATGAAATTGTAAGCGTTACAGTTCTAAATATACATGTTTTAAAAAGAAATCCAACTTCTCTGCTGCCGTGACTTCTCCTATTTTCCTTTTGTTTAAAGGAGTAGTTGTTGCATCTATTTTAGCCAAAGCTACTTTAACAGAAAAATACTTTCTAAACTTAACTAAGGGGACGTATTTAGAACGGCGGTATCTGGAAACGAGCTGCCCAGCAGCCGCAGAGCAGCCGCCTCAGGGCTGCTGCTTTGCAGGTTTCGAGTAGCTCCGCTGCCGCCACCGAAGCACACGGACAGGCGCGGCCCGCCGCCGCGGCTCCCCTGGGTGCCATCCCGGCCAGGAGCCGCCAGCCCAGCGGCGCGGCCCTGCCGAGCACGGCTGAAGAAGCGAAGGCGGCGCTGGCTGCAGAGGCCGGCTGAGGGCACGGTCTGTGCCAAGGCCTGCGGGCGGACAAGGGGAGAGCGGTAACGCCGAACGGGCTTAGTCGCGGGCCCGTCTCTCTGGCAGCGATGCCTCTCCTCCGCCTCGTAACGCTGGAGGGGATACTCCTCTGCCTCGTAACGCCGCCCGCGGAAGTGCGCTCGCCCCTCTCCCCCACCAGCAGCACCAGCAGCGGCTTCTCCCCCCATCAACGGTCCGGCCCGGTCCTGGTCCCGCCCCCGGCGGGAAGCCACCGCCGCCTCGAGCGCATGCGCGGATTCGCCGCGCTTCCGCCCCTGCGCTGCCGTTGTTCCGTGGCTACGCGTGCCGGCAGCGGCTCCACGCGCTCCTCACGTGGGGCCGCCGCCATGAAGTTCGCGTACCGGGTGAGTGCCCGGCGGCAGCCGCCCGCGCGGGACGGCGGCCCCTGCCTTCCTCTCCCCTGCTCCTTTAACCGCTCCCTGTTTCTTATTTCCCTTCCCCGCCTCCCCTCGCAGTTCTCCGGCCTGCTGGGCACCGTGTACCGCCGCGGGAACCTCAACTTCACCCGCGATGGCAGCGCCCTCATCAGCCCCGTCGGGAACAGGATCTCCGTCTTCGACCTGAAGAAGTAAGCGAGCCCCAGTCTCTGCCGCCTCCCTCCCCCCTCAGACCCGCTGGCCTAGCACTCCCGCCAGGCCCTGCCCGGGCCGCCTGCCGGCGGGGGGGAAGGGGAAGGGCCCGGTACTGCCAGCACGCTTTTGGGGAGGGGAGTAAAGCTTGCAGCAGGGTGTGGAGCCCGACCCGAGGGCGGCGCGGGGGCAGCCAAGTCCGTGTTGTCCATGGCGGGGAGAGAGAACGGTGCTCCCTGCGCCGCCGGCTCCTGCAGTCCTACGTGAAAGGACGAGCGGGGTGTGGGGGTGCAGCTGGCATGGGCTGGGGCTCTTAAGAATGGTTTGCTTTCCCAAAACGTCCTGAAAAGTGTCTGGCTTAACATTAAAAGGTAGAAGCCTGCCTAGTAGAATAGCTCTCAAGGTGTTGCACGGTGCAGATTTTCTGTACAAAGGTCTGTGGGGGGAATAGCATAAGTAGCACGCAAAGACGTGTTTTACAAACAAATAAAGAGGGGGAAAAATGGTTTGCATTTGATTGAGTCATATGGTTTCTTTGTGTGTGTCTGTCTTGTACTGTCTCTTGTATATGGCAAAGCCTAGACTGTTATCTGCCTTTTCCTATAGGCCAGAGTTGTGATTGATGCTCGTTATACCAGGATTCTGGTCAGGAGCCCATCTTTTCCATAGTTGATGGGATTGTGGCAGCTAAAGAGGGTCATGGGGGTTTTACATCTAAGTGGCTTTAACATAGGTACTGAACCATGTTTCATTGATACCAAAAATGACTGTTATTTCTACATCCTCATACTCAATCTGCTGTTTTATCTTTTTCTTGCAGTAATAAGTGTGAGACATTCCCGTTGGCTACACGGCTTAATATTGTGTGCGTGGGGCTCTCTCCAGATGGAAGTCTTGCCATACTAATTGATGAAGGTACTTTCATGAAGGAGGCATTTGTTTTATAAAAGGATGAAATAAAAATACAGCCTGAAGAGAGGAAAGTCTGTATTGCTAGGTATTCAACCTTAACACAAATTAGAAGTGCTCTGCTTTGAAAATTATGTTAGAATTTCAGGGGAAGGTGTTTTTGGTTACAGAACTTAAAAAGAACTTATTTACAGAGTTTAGAAAGTGTCTTGTAATTTCGATTGTATTTTTCTTCTTAATAATATTAAGCACGCTGTCTTGAAAAGTTTCTGACGAGGTGCTGGTTTGTTGGGGTTTTTTTTTCCCCCTCTTAAAGAGGAAAGAAACTAAGCTTGCTAGGGTTATGGTTTCTTTGGGAACCGGATTATTTCCATGATCCTTCTTTTTCTGCCCTTACAGAGGGAGCTGCCTTGCTTGTCAGTTTGATCGGTAAATGTGTGATACATCACTTTTATTTTCACAAGCCAGTTCACAGTGTCAGCTTTTCCCCTGATGGCAAGTAAGTAAAATGTGCATGCTTTAGGACAAAACAACAGAAATGACCCCTTAAACTAGTTGTAATTATGAAGACATTCTCATGAATCTGGGGATGATACCTATTGATTAACATAGGGGAGATTTTGAGCTGATCAGAGTCACTTTATCTGTAAAGTTCAGAGAGGAAGAAAAGAGGAAAAGCAAAGCCTTGGAAACAGATACTTGCTGGAAAGTTGCTTGTCACAGATGTTGTCTGTCTATGGTGGAACTCTTAGAAACGTACAAGATTTGCTATGAGTCTTAGCTGTTCTTATGTATCGTAGATAAGGTGAAAGAGCCCACGGGGGGGACAGTCAGTGCTGCAGAGTTGCATGTTGGCACTCGTGGCGGTGCAGTTTCACTGCTGACTTGGGTTAGTCTAAGACAACTGTGCTACTGAAAGAGGCAGTTCTCTGAATCGAGTGCCTCTTTTGACGTCCCTTGGCTGCATGGTCACTGAACCAAAGTGTGGTGACATAAATGTTAGAGGTAACAGAAGGGTGAGAGGAAAAAGTGTGGAGTTTCCCTTTTGGTGGCATTCCTCAGTTGGATTGACTTAAAGTGATCATGAGTGAGTTTTTGCTTGAAAGTTGGAGTCACAGTTCTGTGTTAGGGAATTACACCGGCAACAGGACCAGATTAGAGGATACATGTAACAGGGACGCAGGTGCTTTGTGTTTGTGAAAGTGGCTAATATATAGAGGTGAAGAGAGGTTGAAATAGAATATCCTGTTTTGAATGTTTGAACTTTTCCTTCCTTTGTGAGAATTAGAGAATAAATATTTTATTATTCAACTTAAGTGATTTTTACTGGAGGCTTTCTGTCTTACAATGTGTAAGGTATACCTGCATTCATGAAGTTGGGGAATAATATGAATCTGCAAATAACTTTCTGGTTTTAATTCGAAAGCAGTCCATATTTATCACTTGAGTAATGCAGAAACCTTTTTAACATTGTTTTGTTTTGTTGTATTGCAACATTGTCTGTACCGAACAATTGTTTGCTTTAACAGTTTTGTGTGCAATTACACTTTTTTTTCCCCCCATATGACAGGAAATTTGTGATTACAAAAGACAATGTTGCTCTTATGTACCATGCTCCTGGGAGGAAACGAGAATTTAATGCGTTTGTTCTGGACAAAACTTATTATGGTCCATATGATGAAACAACTTGTATTGACTGGACTGATGATTCCAAGTAAGTTGTTAAACTAAAGCACTGTCTACCTGCTCATATTGTTAATATTTGTATGTGTGTTACAGTCCATTTCCTTTGCTCTAAAGTATTGTACTCGCTTTAAAATTTTTTTTTGGCTCTTCTGTTTCTAATTCTATCTTAAATGAAAAAAGTATTGTAATTAGGCAGACTAGAAAGTATAAAACATACGTGTATTAGGGATCAACAATACATTTTTGCTTGAAAATGCCTAGTTATCGATAAAAAGAACATATCTTGGGAAAGTAAGCATGGTTGACCTTTTGAACGTATTTAATCCCACCTACCTTTGCTATAGTTGCCAACCTCAGTTTACAACTCTGTTGTGTGTAAAATTACTTTTAAAGTGGTAACCGATGTCCTCCCATTCAGAATGTTCTCCCCCAGTGAAGAGTTTTGCAAGCCAGTGTTCTAATTGCCTTTCTAATTCAAATTGCCTTTTCTAGGTGTTTTGCAGTAGGGAGCAAGGACATGTCTACATGGGTGTTTGGAGCAGAACGATGGGCAAACTTGATCTACTACTCACTTGGAGGGCATAAGGATATAATAGTAGCCTGCTTTTTTGAAGAGAACAGTCTAGATGTACGTATAATCACACAACATTCTTGAATTTTAATATTAAAATAGCTGAAGAATCCTATCTGTAGGTAAGGGTGCTGACTATTTTGGTAGACCATCTCAGAATTTAAAAAACGTGTAAGTAATATGTCTCTTGACTCCTCTGCTGTGATCAGGAGTTTACAATTCCGTGAACATTTGAAGAAGTAAACTTTAGAAGGAGAGCAAGTTATTTAAAATTGCTCCCCCTGAAAGTTATAGTTGTAAATATGAAAAAAAATAATTAGCTGTAATGCCAGCTGGTAATCAAATTGCCTTCGGTCTTTTCAAAATTTCTTGGAGAGCAGGTGAAGTAAATCACCAGTTTCTCAGGACAAGTGAATTTTCCAGATCAAAGTACCTCAAATTCTAGAGGTCTAAGTAATATATTATCCTAATGCTAGAGTGCAGCCTTGCTGACCCTTCTGGAAGTCTATATTCATAACAAGACAGCAGAGTACAAAACATAGGTATTACACGGTAATTGTACATGTGTGTGTTTGTATTCTAGCTGTACACAATTAGCCAGGATGCAGCTCTGTGTGTGTGGCAGTGTGATACAGAGCTTGATGGTTTGAAGCCCATGCCCCCTAAAGATTCAGCTAGGGAAAAGAATGCAGCAAAAAATGATGAAGAGTTTCTTGAAGAGCCAACGGGTGAAGAAATTCATGGAAAAGCCAATCCAAATGAACAAGAGACTAGAAATAAGGTTAAATATTCACGTGTTGCAAAGTAAGTGATTTTTCAGTTTTCCAAAGACAGAGTTGTTAGGGGGATTTACTATACTGGGCTTTTTTCACCCTTTATCACTCATTCAAAGCAGTATAAAACTGCCCAGGATTTAGTAATTTACTATAGCTACCATTTTAAATAGTTTCAGTAGAACATCTGTTTGTCATACCTTGACTATATGAAGGGTGATACCCTTCACCTTCAGAATAACAAGTCAGTGTAATTTTAATAATACAAGAAATGCTGACTTACGGTGTATGTTTTCATGTTTGAAACTCAAAAAGTGTAAGGAGATCTTTAGTATAGTATCCTCTAAGTAAGCATAGAGGAGAAGAGATTGGCTGACTTCAAGAGGTGACAGCAACGCTTGATAAAGATAGCTCATCAGCCTCTTTGGTAACCTACTTGGAGATGCCTTCCTGAAGAATCTCCCTGTCTGTCTGAAGGAGATGTGGATTACAAAGAATAATCCAGTTTTAAGATAGTCGCAGTGTTTAGCTTTGCTTGAAGAAGGATAACGTTCACAGGCAATCTCTTTTGTCAGTGAGTGAAGGAGAGACCGGATGCATGTAGAGGCCAATTAGGAACACTTGACATCAGGCTTCTGTTCTCAGTCTTTCTGACTGTAAAGGAAGCATAAAGAAAGTAGTCTGCCCCAACGTAGGTTGGAATTAGCCTCAGGGAACATCACTTCCAGACTGAAGGAATTTGGAGTAGGCAACTGTTGGCTAGTGTTCAGATGCTCTTTTATTTGGCCATCATGTGGTGCTTATCTGTTTAGTTCCAGTAAGAGATATAGTTACAAAGAAACTGTGAAAACCTTCTTCACCAGGTGTATAATATTTATGACTATTGCTTCAATTCCTTCCTCTGTAAGAGGACTCATGTATAGAAGGATAACCAGTGAATTCATGAGTCACCCATATTGGCATTAGATGATCAAAAGGAAATGCACAGTGTAGTTCCTCTGAGGTTAACTTTTAGTCCCTTTCATTGCATGTGGTCAGGTGTCACTTCTGGTAATCAGATTACTGTAGCAGCTGTAAACACCGAGGAAAAGAAAATTAGCTTTTACTAGCTATGTAAAGTACATATATTTAGCAATTCCTGGAACTACTGCTTTTCAGTTTTATTGTCGAATACCTTGATCAAAATATTTGACCTATATTGAAATGCAACTATAACAGTGCACTCTTCTTTTGCATTGTTTGCTTTTTTTCTTACTTCTTTGATGCCAGGTATTTTTTCAATAAAGAGGGAGACTTTAATAACCTGACATCTGCAGCTTATCACAAGAAAACACACCTTTTAGTCACTGGTTTTGCCTCTGGAATCTTTCACCTCCATGAGCTTCCAGATTTCAATCTAATCCACTCCTTGAGGTGAGGTATGGGGTTGTGGTTGCTTTTTGCTTTGGTTTTGTTCATGGGGTACATTTTGGGGGTTGGTTTGTTTGTCTGAGAACACACCACGTTTAGTAGTGAAGGATGAATAATCAAAGCACAAAAATGTTAAACATGAGTATGTTGCGGATTTGGAGTGAGAGCACACTTCACTCGTCAGAGAGAAGCAAAAATTTACTTTTATTGATATAAAACAGTGAGTTAGCAAAGTTCAATGCGACAGTGGTTTAACAAGATTCGATGGCAGGGTACACTTGATTATTTACTGCATAGAGGACAGGGTCAGATAAAACTGTCAGGGAGACCCTCCTATTGAGTCACGAAGTTCAGAAAAGGACCCCCTTGCTTTCTAAACTTCTTCTGAGAGAGGAGTCTAGGTGCGGCTGGATCCAATCCTAGTCCCAGACTTGGTCAATGGTTTATGTCTAAAGGATTATATATGCACAATCAATCCTTTATATCAATTAGCTAAGATTTCAAAGTTTAGCATGCTATTAGTCACTTACCTAGGATCTGTTGTGGCAAGGAGTCTCTCAGCCTCAAGGAGTAACCTTGAGAGGCATCCCTACTTAAGGAGAGATCCTAGCGTGCAGCCCACTGCCGTGCAGGAGAGCTCAAAGGGCTCTTGGGCTGCTCACTATTTATGGGGGTAAGATGATTGACTCATAGTCATATTTGCATACCAACCACAGATTTTAGTTTCTTCGTGTGGTTAGGTGGGCACGTTGTACAATAGCCCTTGGCTCCCAAATCCACTTTGAGCCATCATGCAGCCATCATGACCAGATGCAGCCATTCCGACCATCACTGGTAGTTATCACCTGAGCAGGGTTACAGGAGATAAAGGTCGGGGGCGGGGGAAGCACACTGTCACAGAGTATCTATTTAGTATTGTAATTTCTGGAAGGGCAGAATCATAGTTAGACTTAAAATACCATACAACTCCATTCCATAGCTTATTATGGAAAAGTGAGGTCTGAATGAGGAACTCCTGAGTGGTTAGTTGTTGGCTATAGATTTCTTCAATGCTTTGGACTTCATGTTGTCAGTTTCTTTGCAGAAAATAAAGACAGTATCTGAAAAAAAGTTCTGCATATGTAAAATCATCTGTAAATTGTCACTAAGTTGAAAAATAAAACCATAATTCTTTTTCATCGCTGTATGATGCTAGCTAAAGAATGCGTAATTTCCCTGTACAAAAAAGTTTTTGTTGTTGTTGAATGTGAGGAGTTTTACCCTATGCTGGCAAGTATGTCTTTGGGATGTAGATACTCTGTCTTCATTCTGAATAAGGCAGTATTGTCTATTTGATGTTTTTGACTATAATAAAGGAAAGAACATGTATGCTGCTTTTGATGTTACAGTGATACAGAAATTCAGTAAAGTAATCAAAGAACTTGCTTGAACAGAGGAAATAAAACTTCAAATCTAGCGTTTATCTCCGAAGGCATAAAAACACGTTTGTTTATTGGGTAATTCTCTTATTTCAGTATTTCAGACCAAAGGATAGCTTCTATTTCTATCAACTGTACTGGTGACTGGATTGCATTTGGATGTTCAGGTTTGTAAATTTTTTTGGTCTGTATGTGTTTTGTGGCTTGTGTTTGCAGAGTCTCATCATTGTATTCATAATTCTGGTTAATTCTTCTCATGTGTTTATAGGTTTGGGTCAGCTCCTGGTGTGGGAATGGCAAAGCGAGTCCTATGTGCTGAAGCAGCAGGGACATTTCAACAGCATGGTTTCGTTAGCATATTCTCCAGATGGACAGTACATAGTAACTGGAGGGGAGGATGGGAAAGTAAGTGATGCAGTATCACTGAAATATGAACTTAAGTCTTAATAACATAGTAAGAAGCTTGAGTTTCCCTTTTATGTAGAAAGTGCTGTTACTGTAACCGATACATATTTTTCTTAATACAAAGTCATAATTTTTTGTCCTCACTTGAATGTTTGGATTTTTCTCTCTAGAGCATTTATATTTTTTGATTTGCTATTATTGGTATCCTCTGCAAATTGCATCACTTTTTTTTTTTTTTTTTAAGCAGATGATTTTTTAATTCTTACAGTTGTAGTCACCATAAACACAAAAAGATCTAATTCATCGAATGTTAATTTATGTATGCTTGTGGTGGTTCCATGATACTTTGGGATGAATGAATGTCAGCAAATCCATGCCCTTTTAATAAGTGGTTTTGATGCAAAATTAATTTCAAATTATTTCTAAAAGTGCAGTTCCTAAACAGACTTTTCTGAAATGTACCCTTGCAGAAGCTTGCTATTTAAAAGAAAAATGAGCTTCTCATGGTTGACTTGTATTGAAACGGTAGGCTAGGTGTACATGTACTTTTAAAAAATTCTTAAAAGATGCTTTGTGGAGTAATCCCATAATCTCTTGGCACGTAAATGGGACAAAGATAGCGTTGTGGTTTAGCCCCAGTCAGCAATTAAGTACCACACAGCTGCTCGCTCATCCCCCCCCCCCCGGTGGGATGAGGGAGAGAATCTGAAGAGCAAAAGTAAGAAAACTTGTGGGTTGAGATAAGAACAGATTAATAATTGGAACAAAAAAAAAAGTAATAATAATACATTGTAATGAGAAGGAAAACAACAAGAGAGCGAGAGAGGAACAAAACCCAGGAAAAACCCAAGTGATACAACCGCTCACCACCCGCTGACCAACGCCCAGTCAGTCCCCGAGCAGTGATCACTGCCCCTTGGCCAACACCCCCCCAGTTAATATACTGAGCATGACGCCATATGGTATGGAATAGTCCTTTGGCCAGCTTGGGCCAGCTGTCCTGGCTGTGTTCCTTCCTAGTTTCTTGTGTGCCCGGCAGAGCACGGGAAGCTGAAAAGTCCCTGGTTAGTGTAAACATTACTTAGCAACAACTAAAGCATCAGTGTGTTATCAATATTATTCTCATACTAAATCCAAAACACAGCAGTATACCAGCTACTAGGAAGAAAATTAACTCTATCCCAGCTGAAACCAGGACAGATAGTATCTTGTTTCCTATCAGAACTCCTGAACGTCAGAAAAAAGACCTGCCACTTCATGGTTTCTGCCATTCAGATTTAAATTGGCCAAACCCCAGGTGTCTCAAACTGCAGATAGCTAAACGCATAACATTTTTGTTTGGAAAAAAACAGTGAAATAACATCTCAATTGTAACTTCTGGAACGGCTTCACAGTTGGTTTTGAATTTGACACTTGTGTTATCAGTGGACAGTCCAAAGCTTGGGAGCCTGAGATGCTCACCAAGTGCTATAGCTTTCCTTGAAAACTAGCTTTGTTTTAAATTTTTTTTTGTCTGTCTCCACTTAGATTTTCATGTAGTATATGTGTGTCTAGGGGTTTAATGATAAGCTGTGGCCCTGTTGGTCTCACTTGTACAGAATTCCTTACTAATGGTACTGAAAGTCCTTTATGCTATTGCAGAGTTTTAGGACTAACTTTTCTTTACTCTTCTGCTGCCTTACCCTTACTTTTTCTCTGAACTGATGATGGAGATGCTAAGAAGGCTTTTCTTGTCTCTCTTGCAGGTGAAAGTGTGGAACACTTCAAGCAGCTTTTGTTTTGTCACTTTTACAGAACATACCAGTGGTGTAACTGCTGTAACTTTTACTTCCAATGGTTATGTCATTTTGAGTGCTTCCCTAGATGGAACAGTGCGTGCCTTTGATCTACACAGGTAACTCTTAGAAAGCTTTTGTCTCATTTAGTCTTCAGCTTTCACCCCCCCAAAACACAGCAAACTGCTGATTGCGTGTTTCAAGTTGAAGTTGCACAAGTGTGAGAACTGCTTTATTGATTTTTGGTTCAGCCTTTGATTCAAATTTAGATAGTAATTAGGAATCCTGTCACTTCATCCAGTTTCTGTGAAGAAAATTCTGCGAGAACTTTTCTCAGAGAAGCTGGAAATCCAGTAAGATCATTGTCTGGCTCTACTACTCAAATGGGGAGAAGGCACCTGTCTAACAGAATGTTTGCCATAGTTTTAGTGGTTGAGCCATTATAATACAACTGTGTACAGAACTGGATGTGTAAACAAGCCCGTGTTTTCTAAAGAATGGACATATGCTATGTAATAGAAGAAAGCTCTTCTGTTTGAGTATTTTTGGCTGTTATTTCTGCAGAGTTAATAACACCTTTTTTGAATCTTGGAAGCATGCTGAGGCATTGCATCTAATTTTATACAAAGAATATTTTTTTCTGTAGATAGCTTAAAAGACTTTGCAAGTAAAATGAAATCCTTTTTTATATATGTTTGTAAAACACTTGTTTAAATCTACCTAAAATGTTCTCATAATTTATTTTCACATTTACAACAGATACCGCAATTTCCGTACCTTTACATCTCCACGACCAAGTCAGTTCTCTTGTTTAGCTGTGGACTCCAGTGGCGAGATTGTGTCAGCTGGTTCCCAGGATTCCTTTGAAATATTCATCTGGTCAATGCAGAGTGGGAGGCTGCTAGATGTAAGGACCTGCGATGTTGGAGGGCTTGAATTTAACACATAATACAGATCGTGATGATACTGAGTAACTTTGGGATTAGTCAGAGGGTTCTAATACAACATGAAGTGTTTTGTTATATTCAAGAACTGAAGCTACACTATGTTACTCTCAGCAATTTTTGATTTATTGCATGGTGGCTATCCTGGATTTGCATGAGGAATAATGAGTTCTCTCTAGCTGATGAAGTAACACCAGTATTGCTGAGCTAACACATGGCATGAGTCTCTTTCCTCCAGTAATTGTTCAGAGATGTTCTTTCCTACGTATTTTCTGCAGGTAATGAAGAAATTGTAGGTGCTGTCCTAAGATCAGTACAGATTTCGTGGACAGTTTTGCTGGAGCAGAGCAGGGGCACGATTTTTTGTGTAGAAGGTTTTTATTGTGTAGGGTGAGAAAACTATTAAGTTAAATCCCCACTGTCTTGTTGCTAGTTTGAAATGCATTCTCTTGAGAGTAGATGTAATAAAGGAGGGACACTACTTCTGAGCAAATTAAACTCATTTGCTATTTTCAATTCTTAAGCATTATGTACATCTTCTACAAGTAGATGAACTCAGCAATTCATGTATTTAATTTGGCATAGCCGTTAAATACAGATCACTGATAGTAAATAACTCAGCATATACTTGAATGGATCTCCAGAGTTTTTTGAGTATAGTTTCTTTCCTTGATTTCTTTTGAGAGGAGTAGGAGCTCCATGCCATAAAAGTCTGTATTATTCTTATTCACAGTTTTTATTAGTGTTTTTTCTTAAATGTTTTCAGCTGTAGGACATACTGAATTCTCAGAGCAATGACTTCCTTTTTCACAGTTGGTCTGATTGTGCTGATGGAGGGGAGGGGGGAGCACACTGTATTCCTAAATCTCCTAAAAGACCAAATTCCTTGGTTTCTAAAGAGAGTATACGTGTGCATAAGAGTGGCTAGCACTTCCATGAATTTTTTTAAAACTTCTGAAAATAAAAAGTTTAGACTCACTGATATGTATCATGCTACATGTCCAAAAGTGACCTCAAGCATGTGTAGACAAATTAGGCATAGTTTCATTGTTATATTTAGAGTTTACTGAATGCAGACTACATGTATTTCAGCTTCTTTCACCTAATTCCATTTTATCTTTTCTTCTTTTATTAGGTCTTATCAGGTCATGAGGGCCCCATCAGCAGTTTGTCCTTTAACCCAATGAAGTGTGTTCTAGCTAGTGCCTCTTGGGATAAAACTGTCAAGTTATGGGATATGTTAGACAGCTGGAGAACGAAGGAGACGCTAATATTGAACTCAGATGGTAACCTTTATTTCATCTTATGTCATATAAAAATCCTATCAAAAATATTTCAAGAATGAACAACAGAACATGTCAAATACGGACTTACTCATTCTTGGTAATGAAAACCAAAAGTTGAGAGAGTACTCTATAGTACTTGGTTAACAGTGCAAGAAATCTTTTTTATTTAATACTAGTCTAGCTTTATAATTAGCTAAACATTTGTATGTTGTCTAGAGAAAAAGTACAGTCATACTTGTTACTCTTAAGCTTTTTCTGGTGGTTGAGATAAGATCCTGGAAAAATACAGGGTATTTTCTTAGGAAAAGATCTGACTGTATTTTTAACTGTTAATTAAATTCTTTGCAGTTCTTGTTGTTGCTTTCCGTCCTGATGGCAAGGAACTTGCAGTTGCTGCTTTGAATGGACAGATAACATTTTGGGATCATGAAAATGCAGTGCAAACTGGCTCAATTGAGGGAAGGCATGATCTTCAGATGGGAAGGAAGGAGCTTGATAAAATTACTGCCAAAAAAGCAGCGAAGGGAAAGTAAGTAAATGAGATCGTAGTGAAAAGAGGGTGGCACACTGGCTTTTGCTTTTGAATTGTTTCTTTCCATTTGTTTTTTACGTGAAGATTTCAGAGTGCATCTGCTGTTCACGTATTTTGGTTCTGATGTTGGATTTTAAAAGACTGCCTGACTTGACATCTGGATGGATCCTTTTTGTCTTTTGCTGTGTTCACCCACTGATCAGCATTTTTCTGAGTATGTTTCATCAGTTATAAACATGGGTTGCCAGCATAATATTAAGCTTCTTGTGACAAGTTGTTCATTGGCCAAATGTGATAGGTTTTTAAGTGGATATCTTGTTACGTAGGTCCTAGTATGTAACTGTTGGTGTGTAGAAACTGTTAAACTTTTAAAAAAAAAAAGTAAATACGCTGTGGGTTTTATTACACATTACTACATGTGAAGTAATGTTTAAGGCAACTTGAATTTGTGTGCTGTCAAAAAGCATAATATAGAAGTTGTGTTTCATTCTTCTCTTTTTTTTCCCCAAGCTCCTCTTTTTTTTCTGTATTGCTCCCCCTCAAAACAAAATGAAAAAAGGAAACGATGGCTTTTTGAAAAAAAATGTATTTTTTTGGTTATGAGCTCTCGACCGTCTCTTTAAAACATGCCATGACATTGGTTTTTCTCTAGCTCTTCTGACCATCCTTAGTTTTGTGTAGGGTGTAGTTGAGAGCTCACTATTGAGCTGTGACTTAGAATCAGAAGTATGGAAGTACTTCAAAAAGCTGTTGAAGTTCTAAATTGTTTGTGATTCATAGTAAAGCACCAAGTACTTGTTTGTGGTAAATGGTTTTGTGTGTTAAGTACATACTGTGTGAATGAAGATCTCTACTTTTTCCATGGAATGATCTGTGTCTTCACACTGTACTCGTGGCTTTTAGCTCAGATGTGGCAGTGAAATTAACTACTTTCTCTTTTTTTTACTAGATCTTTTACTACTCTGTGTTACTCAGCAGATGGTCAGTCTATTTTGGCAGGTGGATTGTCAAAATTTGTCTGTATATATAATGTCAAGGAACAGATTCTTATGAAAAAATTTGAAATCTCATGCAACTTTTCTTTAGATGCAATGGAGGTACGTAACCACAGGAGTCAGTTTTTTTCATTTCCCCTCCCTGCCCCCAAGACCTTGGTTTTGGTGTAAAATCTCATTTAAGTGGGATTCATGAATGTTTTGTTAAGCATGGGTTCATTTTCTTGATTTTGTGCAGGAAAGTGGCAAGGAAATATTTCTCAGAAAACGAAATTAATTCCTGACATTCAGCTAACTAAAGTCTTGCCAGATTGCAGTGTGTTTGTACTGAATGAGCAAACTCTTACATATAGTTAAGTGAGTTGGCAGGTAACTTAAATTTGAAGAGAAAATATGAAAATCGAAATGATCAATATTTGGTACTAAGCTAACTTTCCCTGAGTGTCAGTTGCTTGTGTTTGTAAAGAAATGAAGGATTTTATTGTGGACACAGAACATCATCACTGACCTTAACAAACTCAGGTTCTGAATATTGCCAAATGCAAAATTGAATTCCTTTAAAAGTAAAGCAAACAATGAAAAGCATCAGAAGGAAAAAATTCCAGTAACCCTTCTTAACATCCCCTTACCTGGAAGAATGATGATTGTTCCAGTGTTCATGACAGGCTGTATCAGACTGTGGTTCCAAATATGTTTCTTTGACAACAGTGGTTTGTGAAGCAGCCTTCGTTTGTCTGCTGCCCTCTATTGTGCTAGCGTAGCTCAACATGTGGCTTAAAAGGATACCAGAAGTGAGCTAGCTGGAAAAGAATCCTGGAGGGGATGGGTGTTTAAAAATGTGGGGGGGGGTCCCTAAAACATTTGCATAGCTGTCTGGCTGCACAGCCCTTACATTAGCACAGTACAGTTATGGAACCTGAAGGGGAGGAAGAGTAGGACTGCATCTGAGGAAATTGTGTATCTCTTAAGTAGAACAACAATACAATAATGTGAAACCGCAGTCTAAACTGAGTTGTGGTGTTCTGAGGCCTTAAGACTGAAGCAGCCTGCTTCTCATCTGCGGTCAGACACTGTTGCCCGCTATTGTGAAATTGTCAGTTTTCTCCATGATTTTGGAGAAACTTTTGGAAGAAAATGCAAAGAAAAAAGCACTAGATAACTCCTGAATGTTATGGAGAGTTTTCAATTAATACAGATGTTTGAGAGGAGATTCAGTGCAGTGAATGGAACTTACGTGTTTTTCTAGGAGTACTTAGATCGGAGAAAAATGACGGAATTTGGCAGCATGGCTCTGATTGATGAAGGGGCTGGAGATGAAGATGGTGTTGCCATTCCTCTTCCTGGAGTAAAAAGAGGTATGGCTTTTGGCTTTGCTGTCTTGTTACTAGTTTTATGGGGATCAAAACCTTTGACGTAGAGTCGATACCAGATAAGAAGGGTTTGAATTGTTCAGCTCAGTTTTAAAGTTGGCGTTACCTGAATGTTCTGGTAATGCCAGAACATTCAGGTAGGGATCTGTTACACAAGTGTTCAGCTGTTGTATGGATGAGGTCTTTTGCATAGTAGAAGCAACAGGAAACAGGAGGTACTGTGGTCTCCTGGGTATGGAACCCAGCAGTCCTGATTTCATTTTCAAAGAGCAAAATTCAGTCCCACCGTTAATTTTAGCTGTAAGATCTCTTGGATGTGGACCGTCCCTTACTTACCCTGTCTTCAAATCTGCCAGGTTTTGGCACATTCTGCATTATTTTTCAGCGTAATGGTAACAGCATAGTTAGAGTTGATAGCTAGACTGTGAACTTTTGGTAAATCACTTCTAAACTTCTCTTTTAGGTGACATGAGTTATCGACACTTTAAACCAGAAATAAGAGTGACTTGCCTGCGATTCTCTCCTACAGGTAAGTATTGACAATTAGTGTAGGATTTTTTTGTTTCATATAAAACAAGCAGAAGACTGGAGCATTGGAGGAGTAATAATGAAATACAAATGCCTTGGAGATGGTCTGTCCCGATGTTATACAATGCTGCTAGTTTTGTAGTCTAGTTTCCCGTGCAGTGGATAATTAGGAAACTTAAGTGTACATCACTGTCAGCTGGTATTTTTTACAAGCATTGTCATTGCTGACAGGTCCATCAATGATGCATGGTTTTCAATCTTACCCACTTCCTGTAAGCAATGAAGAGTCATCTGTTTATCATTACTCTTCTGTTTCCATCCTAGAAAACCCAGCTTTGTTCTTAAATATTGTTACTTCTTTTCTAGGACGAAGCTGGGCAGCCACCACCACAGAGGGTTTACTTATCTATTCACTGGACTCTGGGCTAATTTTTGATCCTTTTGAGCTGGATATTGATGTCACACCCAGCAATATACACAAAACACTGCATCAGAAGGAATACACTGTGGCTATCATAATGGCCTTCAAGTTGAATGAAAAGAAACTAATTCAGGAGGTCATGGAGGCTGTACCTAGCAATGAAGGCAAGTGGATCTTCCATGAAATTTGACTGAGCTAGCTGTTAGCAGAAATGTGTAAGCCAAATAAGTTGAAATGTAGAGGGCAGAGTTTAGCTCGGGGCAGGGGCAGAGTTACAACATTGATATTTTAAGGACTGTCTACTGTAGCGGAAGATTAAAGAGGAATGGATGGTCTTTTGTAAAAAAAAGTAGACTCTTTGGTGTTAAGTTTTAATTTTACTGCATGCTCATCTAATGACTTTTGAACGTGGAATTTGATCAGGTCTGGATATGCAGGTAAAGGTTTTGGGTGTCAGTTCTCAGAAGCAGCTGATGTTAGAGGGGCACAGCAAGTTTAACACGAGTTAATGGTGTGCCTGTGTGGTGAAGGCAGTCAACTGGATACTGGGCTGTACTACCAAGGATGTAGTCAGCAGTTTGAGGAAAGTGATTAGTCTTCTTTATCGAGCACTTGTGAGACTACATCAGGAGTACTGCGCCTAGGTTTGGGCTCGCCAGTACAAGACAGACGTTGATACTCTGGAGCATCTGGTGGAGGGCTTGGAAAATGATTGGAGGGCCAGAGTGCATGACAGCTGAGGAGAGGCTTAAGAGAGCTGGGTTTGTTCAGTCTTTAGAAGAGAAGGGGAATATTTTTACTGTCTTCAAGTGCCTAATGGGATCTTAGAAAAAAGGCAGAACCAGACCTGGGGTTGCACAATGATATGACAAGATGCAACAGATCTCTTGCAGCATGGGAAATTCCAACTAGATATTAAAAACAATAATATGTTGGGGGTAGTCAAATACTGCAGCAGGTTGACAAGGGAGGTAGTGGAGTCTCCATCCTTGGAGGTGTTCAGCACTCAGCTGGATAAAGCTCTGCCAGCTGCTCCAAATTAGTCTTGCTTTGGACTGCCAAAATTTGGAGCAACTCTGCAACTGTCAGCCATTTGAAGTTCTGATGATTTTTGTTCCTTCAGTGATAGTGTTTGTGAAATTCGTCCCCTAAACAAATGTAAATATAGTCCTTAGAGGGCTGTGTTCACACACACCAAACAGATTATTCGTTAAGTGGCAAGCTCTTTCTAATGAGACAGGTGCTTTCACAATTGTGATGTGTCAGAAACAAAAGAAATAGGTAAGATGTCACTCAGCTTTGGAGGACATTTACTGAAGTCATTCTTTAGCACAGGTTTCATCATTTTGATAACTAATGTGCACATTCATTAGCTATATATGGTAGACACGACCTTAAAAATAAACTTTCAGTAGTGTATTTTACTTAACTTCATAACTTCATTAACAGTTCCGTCATAGTAACTCTAACGTATGTTTTCTTACCTCAGTGTCGTTGCTCCAGTAAAAAGTATTTATTTCCTTCCAATGTTTCATGTGTAACAAATAAAAATTCCTTTTATCTAGTCAAAACATGCTCGAGTCTGAAACCAGCTGTGTTTCAAGCCAACTGCTTTGTAGGACTTTCTTACCTTATTCCCTAGGTAGCAAGCCTGATAATTATGCATGTCAGGGTAAATCACCTTTTGCACCTGCATTGGTTGGCATAATGGTGTTTGCCTCTGTGTGGCAAAACTTAGTTCTCTTTTACTGAAGTTAACCAAAACTCCATGTACACAGGCAACACTGGGTAAGTAGGCCGGTGCCAAAACCTCGGAAGCAGAGGATGAGGCATGGAAATTTCAGGTGTTGTAATCCACTGTTAACAGAACGAATATGTGCCTGTTTCTTTAAAAGCAGAAAATCTCTTTTTACTGTTGAATGTTACATAGGCCAGTTGGGGTGGCTGCAGAGAATAGGAGTTGGTTATTTTTGAGAGAAGCTTATATAGAATGAGGTTGTCATAGTTACATGTGAGATTATTTTGAATCCTTATAAATCATGCTTCTTTGTGCTGTGCAATTGCTAACAGCATTTGGACGCTTCCTCTGTGAGCAGGCGACTTTGCTATCTTTTCAAGTATCCTTTATTGCCTCTGATTACGTCTTACTAGTTCCACTGAATACAGAAATTCATATGAAGTCAGAAGCAACAAGACTTCAATAAAGTGTAGTTACACCAAAAGACGAGGAAAGGGTGGAAGTAAAAGTTCTGAAGGAGAGATTGTGGGGAGAGTATTCTGGTAGGAGGAAGAACTTGGGGAGGGGGGCAGTTAAGTTCTTGCTTTTAAATACAGTAGTGATTGGAAGGCTCAAAGAGGAAAGACTTCCCTCCTGAGAGGCTGTGGTACTGTACCCTGAAATACAATATTAAATATAAAATAGTTGCCAAGACGGTGCTTTCTTCTCCTTCCCTATATGCTTTCCTATGTCTCTTTCATGTTATGCCAAATAATAATTCAGCTGTGATGTCTATGGGCTTTTTTTTCTTTTTGCACAGTTGATGTTGTCTGCTCATCACTCCCAGATTTGTATGTGGAGAAAGTATTGGAGTTCCTGGCCTCTGCATTTGAGATATCTTGCCATTTAGAGTTCTATCTTATTTGGGCTCATAAGTTGCTCATGCTGCATGGACAGAAACTGAAAACAAGGTGAGATCTCGTGGAAGTTAAAAAGCTGACAAGCATTTTTAAAAATACCTGACAGTTTGAAGTTTTTAATTAACAGTTACTGACATTCTAGATAGATGCACATACAACAATTAAAACTACTTGATTTACATTTATTACATGTACTTTCAATAAATATTATTTAAATATTTACATTTATTTATAAAATTTACATTTTAATTTAATACAACTTCCTTACTAACAAGTGTATATGATAGAATTGGAATGCATAATAGGATTTGTGAGGATAAATTGCAAAAACATTTTTGAAATATTACAGGTAAAACTGCATAGCTTGCTTACCCTATAAATGCATAAAGATTTCAAGAGTGATAAGATTTGGGCAATTATGTTTTTAAACAATTATGTATATTAAATATAACTGAACAATTATGTGCAGGTACTGACTGCATTTTGTAGACTTAGCTTGTGATTACAGCATGCACTTCTAGCTTGTTAGTATTCTGTTTTCCTACATAGTTCTTTACAACTACACGTGCCTGCCACATTAATTATATTCAGCCATCCATAGCATTGAGTTTATAGACTTTTGGGAACAAAAATAGGCAAATTTACAAATCTGAAATAGGCTAAGTGAGAGGTAATCCGAGAGGGAGTGCTGCAGGTTAAAGAAACAGTGCATTGTGTAACTCTTTCCTTGCTTCAACATGGGTATTAATGTTTTAGTTACTAAAATGACTGAAACAAATTTTCTCCTTTTGTTGCTGATTAAGTAGAAGAGGACGATTTAAAACAAACTCTTCCTTGTTCAGAAAGTATTGTAGTAGCTGGAAGGAACTATCATCATTACAGCAAGCACAATTAGTTCTTCAAGCTGCAGTTTGACATTAGGAAAAAAAAAAAAGATTTCTGGCAATAATATTACTTGTATTGAGTACAATCACTGAGGGCAGAGTCAAAAGCAAAAAGTTTTTGTTTATTTAGTATTATCTTAAAATGTTCATGTTTAAAAGTCAATATGTATGCTTGTTAAAATTTTGAGAACATAGAAAAGTTCTAGATTTCCATATGTAAACATAAATTGCACTGCAAGTTGCATGTTTTCTCTGTTCAAGGTCAGTGAAGCTGCTCCCTGTGATTCAGTTCCTTCAGAAAAGCATCCAACGTCATTTTGAAGATGTTTCCAAACTGTATGTATTGTTACATTTAGAAGTTTAGATCAAAACCCTGCACAAAAGTGTGGAGTAATTTGGGGGATGGTAGCATGGTATTAGAACTTTCGAGATGGTCGTCTTTTAGAGATGTTTTTATTTTAGGAGAAAAATGGACTCTTGTTTCTAACATGTTGCTATTTATTTTTACAGCTGTGAATGGAATATCTACAATATTAAATATGCATTGGCCATTTCACAACAGCGGGGCATGAAACGTCTGGCAGAAGAAACACCAGTAGATGAAGATGACTTGGATTCTGACAGTGATTATCTTATGCAAGAAGTTCATAAAGACAATCTTAGTTCCTAGTTACTCTTCATAGGAGGGAGAAAACCTAAGACAAAGTAATTTTATGCAGTGGTATTCACTGAGAATGAGTGGCCCTCATAGTGGCATATTTTAACTCTGTTTAACAGTGTGAATGGAGTTACATGTGAGTTACAGAAGAGAGTGAAATGTAGGATAGACAAAGTGCCATCCATGGTGTATTTGGTGTACCCTGTAGCCATAACAGCTTGACAGCATTGATGTATTGATCCCTTGATTTCTTTTTTTACTATTCCTGATTTCAAGCAAGACAAAAATGTATTCTTGTATCAGTGAAGTTAGAAATACGACTGGAAGAAGTGCATTCTTTATTAAAAATGCATTGTACATAGACTAAGTATTGTGAGTTATTCGTAATGCAGTCTTGTCATACTTTGTCACGGACTTTTTTTAATGCTTTTTTTAAGTCATTCTTAATTGGAGGTCTACATATTGCTCTCAACTTGTTTTAAATGTTGTTTTAATTGGTTTTAATACATGCATATTACTGGAACACTTTTAGGAATAATGAGGATAAATTATATGCCCATAACAATGAATATAGGGAAAAAAGTTTACTGTGCTATATAACTTCTGTAGAGGTTTGATTAATTAATCTGAGATACTGCAGTAAAAATTTGTTTGTAAATTGCCAACTCAATAATCTAACTTAAACTGTAAGAGAACATGTTACAAATGTTTCTTTTTCTCATGAAAGCCCTTTCCTGTCATGTTTTTTTAAAATGTTTTTATTAACATATGAAAGTCTGAAACTTTTGGTGTCCTTGCTTTTGTCAATTGGCAAGAGAATTGGCTAATAACAACAGTGAGGTACTGAACACGAAGAACTATATCCGTGCTTGTGTTGCTTTCAAGCCAAGTGTTGAAAGGGCTTTGTTAATGAAGATACTGCAAGTATTAATGATGAGCCAGAATTGATTTTTTTTTCCCAGTTCTTTTGGATTTGTTTTCTGGTCTCTTTCCACTCTTGGAAGAGAGGAGAGGTATGAATATTAAAAACTGCTGAAGAAAAAACAAAGTCCAAAATACACAGCAGACACATACGGTCAGTTTGTACAAAATAAAGATGCACTTGCTACTTAAATAAAACATAGCAAAGTGATTTGTTTTGGTTTTCTTACGGTAAAATGTTTAAAAATACCTTCAGTGGCTGGTGGCCCCCCTTGCCTCCTAACGTTTTCATGGTTGTGCCAATGTTTCAGGGTCTCACGGGGTGAAGAAGTAGCTGGGTGGGCTGGAGCGATGCTTGCGGAAGATGCTCTGTGGTATTGTGTAAGATTTGGAATTGCTTGTCATTCTCCACCCCTCTGCTGCCTCCTCCTGCCGTGGTAGAAAGTAGGCTTGCCTACCCTAGGTAGAAGGGAGGCATAGGTGAGTAGGGGGGAAGTAGCGCCGGAAAAAGAAAAATCCATCTTGGGATCCTTGTAAAACTGAAGTGCTTAAGCTAACGTGAAAAACATGACTGTATACCTGACATATAACGTAGTTGTTACTTCCTAATCCATTTTACTGTTCTTCATATACACGTTGTCTTTGCATGCTTTGAAAAAGACTGTATTCTTTTCCCAAACTGTATGGCCTGTAGCAGCCAGGCTGTAATCGTTCTGGGACTGTGACAGCAATAGCTTTGTGCTATGTAATATAGGAGTTGTGCTGTTCTATGAAGTCTGCTAACTTGATCCCTAGGTTTGTGTTTGTCCCTTGGGTTTACAGTATTACGAAACACAGAATATGGAGAAAATGTGGCCTTTCAGAACAACCTCTTAGAAACATGGTTTTGGGTTATTTTACTCTTCACATTCAAAACATACCTGAAGGTGAAAACTTGACAAAAAGTATGTTTTACAAAGCTCAAGGGCCTTGAGGGGAGGCAAGAGGGGTAGTGTAGCACCAGTTCTCATATAAGATAAGGACGCGTTCTACTTGTGCTGGTCGTTTTGCTTGAGCTATAATAAGCTTTTGGGTAATCAAGACATTTTATGATGCACATGAAAGCCAATACAATTTTGCAGTGTGCCCTTCCATATTCATAGAAAGAATAACAAAAACTAAATATCAGATTTTAAGTCTGGTAGGTCCAAAGCTTGGCTTGATCCTCATGCATGTTGGCACAACCTGCGAGTCTGACAAGGGCCCGAGTGGGCTGCGGTTAGGCGTTGAAGCAGCACCGTTTCCTTACCTTCCTCCAGTGCAGGCTGAGACCACATCTGCAAACTTGCATCTTGGCTTAATTAGATCTGATCGTATATAGATGTCTATATGTACTTCAACAGGACTGTCTGTCTTATATCTAGCTTGGTTTCCTTAATGAAGGAGAGGAGAGAGAAAAAAAAAAAAAAAGCTTTTTATCAGGAAAAGAAATTTACCTGTGCTGAAACTTGGCACTGTTTAATGTGTCTTTTATCCTTCTCTCTTAAAAGCAATGCCCTATTTCACAAGATCCTAGAAAGAAAGGAAGCTGTCCCCGTATGTTTGTTCACCCTATTTCTATTAACAGCTGTAGTGGCAGTAGCCCCTTACTGCCCTTGCGCCGGCCTGCTCCCCCTGCCACGCTGGGGTTGTGCGCACCTTGTGGCTGCCCCCCCTCACCTGCAAAAGGCACCCGGTGCTGCTAGGCTTGTGGTCGAAACAAGTCCCGAGGATGTACTTCCATGCGCGGTTTAATTTTTTTTACTACTACCGTTACTATTACTAAACGAGTTTGGGGAAGGGAGCAAGGGCCCGCAGGCCCCAGCGCGGGCGGCGGGCGGGCGGGCGCTGCCCCTCCCCGCCTCCAGAGGGCGCCGCCAAGGGCGCCGCGGCCTCCCGGCGCGGCCCGCCCCCAGCGGCCTGCCCGGCTCCCCGCACCGCCGCACCGCCGCCCCTCCGCCCTCGCTCCGCCGCCCGCTCCCACCGCCCGCGGCCATGCTGGCCTCCTGCGGGCCGGCCCTGTGCACCGCGCTGCGGCGGGCAGCGCCCGGCGGCCTCGCCTCCTTCCACTCCTCCGCTCGGCGCCAGCGCGCCGCCCGCGTCGCGGTGGTGAGTAACGGCCGCGGGGCCGCGCCGCGCCGGGAGGAGGCCGCGGGCTGGGGGCGGGGGGTCCGGGCCAGCGCAGCTGCTCCGAGGAGAAGGGGCTTTTTGCTGCTTGGCTGTCCCCGTCCGGCCCCAGCCCCGTGCCGACGGAAGGGCGCTCTGCAGCTGCGTTCGCTGTGGCGGTGGGGCTGGTGGAGGTGGCGGTGGGAGGGTTTGGCGTGGCGTCGGGCCGAGGAAAGGCTCGCCTGGTGGCTGCAGCAGCTGCGAGCCTTGGGAGAAGCTGAAATTGAGAAGATAAAGCTGTTTAGAATTGAGTCACTTGGAGGAAGCCAGACCAAGAGTGGGAAACACGTAAAAATTGGCTTCTGTATCGTTGTTCCTGGCCTGGAGCTGGCTGGAGTTGAGTTATAAGGAGCTGAACTTGGAAATAATTTACAGTGTAATTGGGGGAGGTACTGGCAGCGTGCAGGAAAATATTTAAAGAGGATTATGCAGGAAGGAGGTAGAGCATGTCAAAAATATAAAAGTGAGGAGACAGAGGTGTTGCCAAAGGAAAATTTAGGCTGTAGATAGCATCCCAAATGGATACACAGTTTTGGAGCTCAGTGGACAGTCTTTGAAGCTCAAGCTTTGTATAGTACTGACAGCATAAAATGTAAAGAAATAAGAAGGCATTGCCTGCATGAAGAAATCTGTTTGGGGCAGAGTTGGTTCAGGGATGGGCAGAATGCCAGTCCGAATGTCTAAAAGGTAACTTGCCAGGAATGCTGTCATTTTAGCAAACAATAGCTTCTTAAATAGAGAGTGGAAAACAAATGTTATTGTTGATGTTAGTGACATAAATTTCTGACTATGGTAGAAGGCAGATTTGTGAACAAGCAGGTACTGAAATAACAGAAGAGGATAGTGTTTTAGTACTTCAGTTTCAGGGGGTTTCAAAAACATTTAAAAGGTGTGGCTTACAAAAGATAACTTTAGCACAGTTGCTTGTATGTTTATTCAGTCTAAATTAAATGGAAGATAAATAAAAAGTTGGAAAGTAGAAGGCAACTCTTAAATCAGAGCAGCGAAACTTTAGTTAGGCTTAACGTGAACAGAAAGACATTCATGGATCTTACTCATTTGGTGAAGTGATGGTAGGATGTCATGCCTGTGCGAGCAGAGGACTGGATGTTGTGATCTGAAAACCCCTTCAAGTCCAACGTTTCTAACTAAGGTGGTTTCAGTTGTGAGTTTCTGTTCATGTGGCTGTGATTAAAAACTTTCAAGCTTCTAAAAACTGAGATAAAACCAGGAGAGAAGAAAGTAAAGTTAATAAATGGACTCTCTTTAACTGGATTTTTTTTCTTTAAAAACAACCAACCAAACAAAAAACCCCACAAGAGTTCATACATATACTTTCAGGAACTAGATAATCCTTTGGATTTTTTGGGGTTTGTTTTGTTCTTATAATCTCTTTTTTTTCCTGGGTTTTTTAAAAATGTTTTTTCTCCTTGCTTCTACTTTGTGAAAGACTCTCTCCACCCACACAAGGATAGCTGATTGCTTTGTGCTTTTTATTCTCCAGTGTGTATAAACAAACTGAAAGTATTATTCCCATGGTGCTAAGGAAAAGTATGGCTAGTATAGCGTAATTGGATTAGAAGCGATTTAGCTGTTGATCTCAGATGCGGATCCTCAGACAAAATGCAGCAGCAGGTAAAATAGTTTGTCCTAAGTGCCACCTCGAAGTGCACTTCTATCCCACTTCTGTTTGGTGTGCATCTGGATAAGAAGGTATTTCACACAGATACGGACACTTCATAAATAGACGTATGACACTCAGAATAACCCACTGTATGCACAATAAAAACAGACCTAGGGTATCATGTCAGTTTATTAACTCTGAGGAATAAAGGCACAAGCCAATAAATAAATATTAGTTACTTCTGAGACTTGTCTGTGAGGAGTAGATAAATAGGAAATGCCAGTTCTGCAGTATGTCAAATGGTGACACCAGTGCTAATAGTATGATGTTGACTGGCTTAGTAAAGAGCTTGTTGCTAAGTTGTTGTTTTGGGGGGTGGAGGGAGGTTTGTTGTTGTTTGGGTTTTTTTTTAATCTTACAAGGCTTGTGAAAGATCCTGTGGAAAGTTTTGTATCACCTGAAATACTCTTCCTTTTCTTACTGCAGGTCCTATCTGGTTGTGGTGTCTACGATGGCACAGAAATCCATGAGGCCTCAGCGTAAGTTGCTTCATGAAACTGTAGGCTCCAAAAAAGTCTCCTTTACATTACAGCAGTCTGTTGAATTCAGTTTTGCTCTCTCTGGCCATCAGAGTTGCCCTGAAAGATGTATGATGAAGCTTCACAGTTTTTTCACAGCATAATTGGGAGCTTAGGCCGTGTTCTTGCAGTAGTCAGTGACTGTCCAAAGATGCAGCACAGTGCACGCGATGCCAGAGCAGTGAGTTTGAGAGAGACTGTCTTTCCTTCTCCTTCAGAAACAGAAATTCAGAGTTCCAGAATCAATCTCAAGAGAGTTAAGTGGAGACTTCGTTTCATGATCACTTTGAGTTTCTGTTTCTGGGGCTAAATCTCACACTAGAATTGTTAATACTCAAGCTGAATTATTAACTCTTAGTATTCATTGCTAAGAGATGTTTCATTTAGACCTGGATTAAAAGTACACATAGGTATGTTAATCATGGGACTCTTCCATAACACCTGGGGACTTGCAATGAGAAAGGAAGTTTTTATTGTTCCTGGTTGCCTGCATAAGAGCACTGAACAAAGAAACTTGTCTCTAGCTTACCTGACTCTGCCTCCAAACTGACTTTCTGTTCTGCTTTGCACTTTGGTGTTACATATGGGGATTTTGCTGCTACATGCTCAGTATCCTTTGGTAGGATGTGTGGTTTTCCTTTTCTTTCAAAATCAGGTCGTGGAATATTTGTAGCAAGACTTAGGGGCCAGATAAAACCTCTCTTCTAAGGTTTTCAGCATGTTGTATCTCCATTTTTGTAGCATACTGGTACACCTGAGTCGTGGGGGAGCTGAGGTTCAGATGTATGCTCCAGATGTTCCTCAGATGCACGTCATTGACCACAGTAAAGGGCAACCAGCTGAAGCTGAGTCAAGGTAAAGTCTGTATTTAATGTGTTTTCCATGACTGCCGAGTCTCAGTCTTATTAGGCGTTCTTCAGACATGGCAACCTGTAACTGCACTTGTAGCACTTTACTGACTGGCTTTAGTAGCTTTATGCTAGCTGGTATTTTGATTGGAGAGAAAATATTAAACGAGTTTTCTGGACTTCATTATATACAGTCTCTTAATGCCTGTGTTTCCCAGTAGTAGTATTTCAGAAGCATTGATAGCTTCAGTTACTGAGTACCACTGTTCTTCTTGCTTCCTCCCCCTCCTCTTCCTCTGCCAAAACTTTCTTTATGCTCTTCTGTGTGCAAATGCTTAATTAATCTCATTTTTTTATTTCTGGTTCTTCAAGGAACGTTTTGGTGGAATCTGCAAGGATTGCTCGTGGTAAAATTGCAAGCCTGGCTAAGCTTACTACAGTAGACCATGATGCTGTGATATTCCCTGGTGGATTTGGAGCTGCTAAAAACTTGTGAGTGCCAACTAAGCATTAGACTCCTCAACTAAATATTCATGATAAACTATTCATAATCAACTATGATTCACACAATAAAATCAGGAAGCAGTAAGTGGCCTTATTTACTACGTATGTAACCACTGCTTAACAAGGAAAACTCCTTTCAAAGTGTTGGAGTTGTGCTGTTCACAATGCTTTCCAGTCATAATTCTTATCAGCGTTGTCATATTTTAAATTTTCCAAACAATGTTGGTGAGAATTCTGGACTTTAGGTAATGCACAAGAAGTCCTTTTTCCCCCACCCTTGTGGTGATTCTTTTTGGGCCTGACTGAGGGAAGTGAAGGTAAAACTTCAGTATTTTCAGGTGTTCCTAGTGTTACTCTGTTTCTTCATGTTGGCCTACCAGAAAGTCCCCTCTTGCATTAGTAATGATAAAACAACAGCTAGCTCAAAAAAAAAGGGGGGGGGGAGCGCGTTAGCCATGTGGAATACTGGTTGTCTTGTTATTGACCTGCCATTTTGTTGGCTTTGAGAAACCTGAATGTTATTTCCCTTTTCTTCTTACGTATTTTTCTTCTTTGAAAACATTGTTGTTCCACTTCTTAGTAACCCTAGAAAGCTGATTTGATAATTCTTATTTCTAGATGTTTATATCAAGTAAGGAACTTTCTGACATACCAAAGCCCTAGAAGTTAGTTATTTTGGCTGAAACATTGATCATCAACTACAGGCGTTTTCAGCCACCTTTTAGAAGCTGTTAAGTTTGTGATGACCCTTGAGAGCCAGTCCCAGGGCAGATGGGCATCTCTATTTGTAGGTTTATACTGAGGTATGTATAAAGTTTCTTCTTGTGGCAGATCTACCTTTGCCGTTGATGGGAAAGATTGCAAGGTGAACACAGAAGTTGAACGTGTCTTGAAAGACTTCCACAGGGCAGGCAAACCTATTGGGTATGTATGTTAGTTGCAGGGGCATTTGTTTGATAGTGTGAGCATGGAGACAAAGTATGTTCTGTGGAAATGTGCAGCTATTATTGTTGGAACTAGAAAAAGCATCTTCTGTTTTCTATCAGTTGTAGTTTATTTTTTTAAATGTGTTTTTCAAGATGCACATGTGTGTAGGTGTTTGTCAAAGAAGAGGCTAAGAAAGTGCTGAGTGGAAGTTGCCTTGTGATGTCTTTCAGATTTGTAAGACCATGTCCATTTGAATCTTTTCAGTTATGACCAAGTTTTGAAAGAGTGCCATTGTAGAATCTCTCTTACAATTCCTTTTCTTGCAGTCTTTGCTGCATTTCACCAGTGTTGGCAGCAAAGGTTCTCTCTGGTGCTGAAGTAACTGTGGGCCATGAAGAAGAGGAAGGTGGCAAATGGCCTTATGCTGGGACTGCAGGAGCCATTAAAGAACTGGGAGGAAAGCATTGTGTGAAAGAAGTAACTATATCCTTTCCTGTTAATTTTCATGCTGAGAGACAGTTTAGTAACGTGTCGTTCCAGTAATGAATACATGCAGGATCCACTTCCAGTTTAGTGGGAATATACAGTGTATAGCAGATAGCATGTAATACAGTGCATGATTAGAAAACATTGTCTTCTGTACACAGCTGTGTAGTTAGAAGTCGTTCTCAGTCGTTGCCGTAGAACTCCCTTGGACACTCGGTAATGCAGTAAATGCTGAGTGAATTTGCACATAAAACTGGCATGAGTTACATTTGATCAGTTCTCTTTGAGATTTTTTTTCTTTACTGAAGGCTAATGCTGTAATCAAACTGTACTCAGAGACATTTTATTACAGTCAGTAAGTTTCATAGGTTTTCTTGTGTTTCTGAGTGCCAGCCTTCCCACAGATTGCTCTTGGCAGTGTTTGTATTTCTGGCAAAAATAGCTTCTAGTGTCTTGGATTATAAGTTGCAGCTGTCTTTACAGCTGGATGGTATAATATATTTGGAGGTGCTTTTTTATAGGAATGGGGAGTTGTGAGGTTTTGTCAATGATGGTTTATTTTGCAGACAGCATCTGCAAATGAGACACAGGCTGTGTTTTCCTTAACTCCCTTTTACGAAGCTCACGTGGATACAAAAAACAAGGTGGTGACTACCCCAGCATTTATGTGTGAAGCAGAATTACATAATATCTTTGATGGCATTGGGGCCATGGTAAAGAATGTGCTAAAATTAACTGGCAAATAAAAAAAAAAATCAGAAATGTTTAAATTTAGGGTGTAGTATCAAATATCATATGGACCAATGGAAACATTTTCACCTGCTTGTCCTGTTCACACTCCAGTGAATGCTGATACAAGGCTGATTGATTCCCAGCTGCGGGGTTTTCCATGCCCTTTCTGAGAGAGGGGCCTGCAGAAGGGCTTACAGAGTACAAGCAGTCTGGCCTGAGAGACAGAGCATTCTCTTGAGCCTTTTCAGCTGGAGAGCGCTGCGCGGACGTATTCTGAAACCATCCTTCCGATGCACCACTGTCAAATCATTTCTATGGGGGCATAAAGAGGCTAAAGGCCCTTTTCAGAAGCTGAGGGCAGATGTGTTGTAGGGATATAGCAGATGCAGTGACAGTGTATCTAGTGGATGAAGAATGGGAGTAGAGAGGAATTAATGCGTGGTTCAAGGTTTATGTGCTCAGGCCTGTATCTGTGAACTAAAAGCCAGGATCAGCTGTCAAGGGAATAGACATCTTCCACATTTTAATTTTAGCTTGGTATTAATTAAAAGCTTAATGTTTTGTTTTTCCATTTCAAAGAATCCTGTTTTCACAAAGGAGCCATTCTGAGTATCAGTCAGCAGCAGGATACATCTTAACTGTCACAACACTAGCACTTTGAAAAATCCCTCCATTGGCCCATTATAGCTAAAAAGGTCTTGAAATGAAGGAGAAAATATCCGCTGATGTGACGCACAATTTTTAAGTATAGTATCCATGTTAAAGCAGTTGAATGACTAGCAGTGGATGGAAAGAACAATCTCAAATTATCCTTATGTTCCCTGCTTTAGGGTAATAAAGCTTTCTCCAAAGAAATGTTACTCAATGTCTGCAATAATGATGTATAAATAAAATTTCTGCCTTTATCTCATCCTTGTCCCTTCACTTTTGTTTGACAGCTGCCTCTGATAACTTACACGGGTTGATACATTCCAGCAGTTTTTCTGCTTCTCAGTTCTCTTCACATCTGAGACATTTTTTCCATATAGAATCCAGCAGAGTCTCCTTCCCCCCTTCCAAGTTATTTGTCACCTTTCTATTCAGCAGGAACCAACACTTCCCAAATTAAAACAAAGAAAATGACACCCCTTACCTTGTATTAAAGTTCCTTTTACATGACAGACATGCTCAAGGGAACCTGTATTTTTAAGGGAGAGTTGTGTGTTTCATAAATGAAATCTACAAGCCTTAGATTGGGTTGGATTATGGTAAATAGTGTCTGTGACTGAAGACTTGCTAGGGATGTGGAATTACATTTTTTTTTTATTGGGGGGAGCAAAGAGGAGGAATGAAGCTTGAATGTGAGTGGTGGGCATGCTGATCTTGCTCAGTCTTTTCACGGAATAAGTGTTTTTGCTTCTGGAGCCTCTTAGTATGTGATTTATTTTTTTGTCACTAAAAATCACATTAGGATTTAGAAGATCTGAATTTGTACTTCAAAGATGGCACTGTTTTCTTGGAGGGTTTCATAGAGTTCTCTTGTACAGATCACAAACTCCAGTGTGGGTACAAAGAAATAGTACACAGAAACCAAGTCATCATGGTAGCAGGCGTAGTTCATGAAGTGAATTCTGGACATATTCTGAAACTTTTTTGCTTGTGCATCAAATTCTTTAGGAAATTTTCAGTATCAAGTTGGTAAGAAAGAATTTAAAATACTGTCACTATGTAGTTCAGTGCAAATAAAGCCTTTCCCCCATAAGCTTTGCTTGTACGTAAGTGGATGTTTTTAATATCAGTTTTCTACACAGAGGTTTAGCAGAGTATGAGAGGGCATTATTTGTATAAAATGTAGTGACATTTTAAAATGTGTGTCTTTCCTACATCTGCAGGAGTTTTAAAAGAAATTTGGTAACATAAGAAGGTATCACAAAACAGAGATGGTATTGAAATTCCCGGAGCAGAGGGTGAACAGCTGCTGCCTGTGTTAACGGTACCTTCGTCTGCTTATAAGGGTGATCTAAACGGAGCTCAACTCTTCCTGTCAGGGACTGTGAGTTGTCTTTCCATTAATTCGCCTCACCACAGCAGGTTGTGTAGATGTATTTAAGGTTTTTCTTATCTGCACTTCCTAGTAAGAGCAGCTGTGGTGGCATAAAGCTTTCTTAGATTGTGAATCTTAGATGCAGGTGTCCTGAGGAAAAAGATGATTTTTTGAAGAAATTGCTATTACCATGCAGTGACCAGCTGTTGCAAGTTGCTTGGTAGATGATCCAGATGTTGCCTCTTTTTACAGTCCTCTGACATTCTTTCTTGAATCCAGATACCCAAATAATGAAGACGACTAATAATCTACTGTGTACCTTTCTAGGCAGATGCAGTGGTGGTCATGTGGATCCCTGACCTGGTGGCTTCCAGGTTGGATTATCACAGTAGCACAGAATCAAGTATGCAAATTGAAAAGCTCACCTAATTTGACGTGACATCTCATCTGCTAAATAACAGCAATACTCTGAAATGATGGGCTCAATATCAGTGGCTGTTTGAGGGCTAGGGCTGTGAGTTGTAACCCGAGTAACTAAGGAACCAGCTCCTCCTCAGTGCCTGGAACGTTTTCCAAGGTAGTCACAAAAAGCGAGGTACCGGTACTGTGGTGTCAGTGCTGGAAGCTGGGGCATTTAGTGGGGATGGGACAAACATATGCACTGGGGAAATCAAAGACAAAAATTTATTTTCAGAAATAATCACACTTCAGAGCATCTTTTTACCCTTCTTTTTTTCCGTCATTCAGAGATAATGTTTTTTAAGGGAGAAAGAACCACGCACCAGAATTGCCTTTCATTTTTTTAATTCTCTCTAGTTTCACGGTAACGTGCTGAGTACAAACCTTTGCTAGACACGTTTTAAAATATTTTTTTTTATTAATAGAAGATCTTTTAACTTTGGTGGAAGATGCAAGATCGTCATCTTGGCTTTGAGCCAGTGTAAATTTGGAGGGAAATTCCATGTTCATTTAGAGATCAATAGAGACATTTGTCTGCCAAGCTGGGTTTTTCCTTTCCTTCCATAGGGCTGTTTGGAGCTGCTGAGGGGTTTGCTAGTTTCAGCCAAGCGGATAGAAGTTGATGATTAATATGTTTTGTTAAACGCTGTCAGAAATAAGAAGTGAAAGAATGTGTATTCTTCAAGCCTCCACAAGGAGGCATGCAATATCTGGCTTGTGGCTCCTGCCATTTTTCGCCTTCAGAAAGCGTTTCAGAACTGTGTCCTCCTGAAGGGGAGTGGGAATAAAGGCCCTTCCTGCTTGTGTTGGGTTCCTGGTGGGGGGATGGGGTTAACTTGGGGGGCGCGGGGCGGAGTTGTTCCCTCTCGGTCGTGTTTCCATTTTGCCCTCACGGATGCTTAGGCACAAAAACCATTTCGCGGAATGCTTCTCCGCGGGTTGTTGCGGCGCTCACGCCTTTGGCAGCGGGGCTTCCCCCCCCTCCCCCGCCCAAAGCAGCAAGGAGCGAGGGGGCGAGCTGGTGGGAGCGAGGGGCTGAGATGGCGCTCGGCGCTTTTCACCCCCGCGTTGCGGCTGCCGGGGAGACCCGCGTGGGCGGAGGCGGCCGCCAGCAGGGGGCGCTCTGTCAACGCCGTGCGCTCGCGCGGGCGCCGCGTTCCCGCGGCTGCCTTCGGGGCGGCCTTCGTGCCTCGGCGTTTGGCGGGCGGAGGGGCCGTCAAAGCGAGACGGCTTCCGAGGTGTTTAACACGAAGAAATAGGAAGTCCAGTTCCCTGGCAGTGAGTGCGTTTGTCCCGCTGGCTTGTTAAGACTCGTTTCTTCGACACAGTTCGACACTTGTTCATCTCCCTGAAAGGATCATGTCGAACATACTTACATAAAGCTCTAAAGCCTTCCTGTGATGGGATTATCACTGAAAAATGAGGAGAAGTGTAGTGTAAAGTCATAAAAGTACACAGTGTGTGTGTGCGGAGGGGTTGTTGGTGGTGGTTTTTTGGGTTTTGTTTTTGCTTTTTGTTATTTTGTTGGGTTTTTTTAAATAATAATGCTATTATAGCCAAGATGGCCTAAACCCAAAGTTTGTAGGGAGGGACTTTTATCAGGCCAAGAACTACTTCTGGAAGGAAACACACAGCTTCTTCAAGGGTCTGTGTGTTTGCAAGCTAGCCGTATCTTATATGTGTGTGTATACATATATAGTTTTTTATTTTTTCAGGATGGGAGCTTAGATAATCCTCCATCTGCAAATAATTGAGAGTTGCCTGCACTCCAGGGTTTGAGTCTTCTGTTTGAGCTGGTTTTCTTCCTGCTTCCCGTGGCTTGCAGAGGCTGAGGGGAAGCTTGCTTGGTGTATGGATCAGCCGTAGTCCTTAGAAGAATTAAGGAACTGATATTTGGTTATCTTTTCCAAGGTGATTTCAGTGGTGGTCAGAATCTTTGCAGAAAGAGGTAGAGAGGGGAAGAGAAGGGACTAAACTTGGACAATCCCAGAAGTTGAAAGAGAAGTTGCAACAAGGATTGCATTACCCATAGCAACATGATTTCCTGCTGCATATTTAAAAATAATCACCTTCAATGCTTATTTTCAGTATTTTTCAGTACCCTTTGTTCAACTGCTGAGTATCATGCTATGTGAATGACTGCCCTCAGACTTAGCTGAAATAATGGTGAAAATTCTGCATCAAATGTATTACATTCATTTCTTGCTGATGATCTATATGGGCCATTTCTCCCACATCATATGGAACTGAAAGGAGCTCAGGGAAAAGCATTAACCAGTTAAGCTGACCTCACTGTAAACTTAGATAAACTACAAGATGAGCAAACAAACTCGTTTTTGTCCCTTACCAGTGTCACTGTCAAACATGAAAAAATGAACTTGCTTTTACAGCCATTCTTTTGCAAGAATAATGTACAAGGATCTCTTAAGAATTTCTTTAGTGTAGCAGATTATCAGCCTGTGCTCTTGCCATATGAAATCCGTAGGTGTGGGCTACCACAGTACTACAAGTGAGAGAAGTGGAGATTCCTCCTTCTTAAATGTGTGAATTGGCTTTTTGCTCCTTCGTTTTCAAAGCTATCCCTCTCGTTCACGATGAAACTCTGGAAAACACAGGAAGTATGTGCTGCTCATGTTCTGCACATGGAGTGAACTTTAAGACAGACGCTTGCTGTGTCATCACCCAGGCAAGGAAGGACAAATCAAGGTCTGCTAGTCATTTAAACCTTCGCTTGCTGTCTCCCAGGAAATTGGAAAGGCAGTCGTATATTACTACTGGGAATGGCATTAACTACAGCTGTGGGAAAATATAATAAACAGAGACGTTTAAACATCCCAAGTGCTACTGCAAATGTGAGTCATAAAAAAGTAGGGTTGTAAGCAACATTTAGAGGTCATCTAGTCTTTTTCCCCCACCCTTCGTTCCTCCTATCTTCATCTGCTCATGTCCTTACTGTGATTCATGTCAGTTTGCACAGGAAGGGAGAATCACTTCTGAGGGTAAAAGATGCAGGCGACTGAGGGAATTGGGTATTCCTCGTAGGCACCAGCCAGCACAATGCCTGCTCTTAAATGTACGACTGGGCTGTCCATCTCTGCAGCAGTGACGCTCTGTTCTAGCCCTGCATGCCCGCATTTAAGTATATTAAGGTATTTAAGTAGTTATTCATTTGCTTGCCCAAGAAATGCAGCTATATAGTCACACAGCTTGCACTTGTGAGTGGAGGTGCTCATGTTGTTCATGTGCCTCAACACCTTTTGAAAAGTGGAGGGCTGCTTAAGTGGCTATTAAATTTTAGAAGTCATATAGTCCTTGAGATGAGGGCAAGCAGTTCAGGCTTTTGGGACCAACAGACCTGTACAGATGCCACCTTTTGGACTTTCTGATTGCACAGGGAGCCTAGCTGACTGTAGGAACAACTGGAATACAAATAAAGAACTCTTAGAGACCAAGCGCTTTATCTCATCAGGGTTTTTTGTTTGTTTGTTTGTTTGTTTTTTAACGTTTTTATTTTTAATCAACTTTGGTTTTGAAAAATACATGGAATCTGAGACAAACATTTGGAGGGTAGGATACCAAAAGGCAATCACAGTATGTACAATTCTTATATTCAAATCTTTCTGTGAAGTGGGACCCCAGCTGTTACGCTAAGCTGCTCTGTACCCAGGGTAGCCTAAGTACCAACTGAGCTTCACTGCAGCAGCAGCACAGGCTGTGCATGGGATTTTGTCTCCCTTCCCCACCATGGGGAAAGGGCCCTTTGTTGAGAAAGTCAAAGGTAACTATCTCCTTTACCTCAATGGATACCATTTTAAGCTCTACTTTATCCTGTTCCCTTCCTCACAAAAGCAATCCTGTCTTTCCTTTGGAAAGAGGGTGGAACTGTTCCAAATCAAAACGACTTTATGCGCGTCCTTATGAGTTACTTCCCTCTGCTTGAGGGCTCAGCCAGAAGGATTGCGTTGCACTCACCGCTGTTCACCAGCTCGGGCGAGTAGTTCTCTGGATGCTTCTCAGTTCTGTAATAGGGTGGGTGCAGCAGCTCTGGCCTGAAACAAAACTTCTGAACTTTGTTGATGTTGTCGGTATACATGATTCTTTCAATCTTAGTTTTACACAGGACATCTGTGCTACCTGAATCAAACATTTCCAGAACTAAACCTATTTAATTTGCATAGGTGTCAGTTACAATTATTTTGACCAGTTTTTAATTCTTTTTTTCCTCCAAAGGTACCATTTTTAAAGAAGTAACATTGCCACAGTAACAATTTCTTATCGCACAGTTCTAGCTTAAGAATCCAGCTTTTGCACGATGATCACATTTACCTTGCTGTGTTTCATGACAAAAAGAGAAAATACTGAATTCGGCCTTCTAAAGCTTTTGGCTTATTTAGAAGTGGATTTTGTAATAATACATCACTTCCTTCCTCTATGTTGATGTTTTATGAACTTCCGTCATCTTTCTCGGTCAGCTTCACCATTCCGCTGAAGAAATACCGCATTTCTTGTGGAAAAAAAGTTGTTACTGATAGCCCGTGACGCTTAAGAGTAAAAATAGAAGCTAAAGTTCCACAGGCTCAAGTTTCACAAGGTTTTCATCCTTATGTTTCACCAAACTTGAGCATCTTCCTACTTCCAGTTTTTATCTGACACAGAGGGTAATTACCTCTTCTCCTCCTTTCAGTTCTCTTGAAGGACAGCAGATGAGATCTTAGGCAAAAGATCTCACTAGGGTCAATTACAATGTGACCCTGTAGTTTTGTGAGTCTTTTATCCTGTCATTAAAGCAAAACCACAAAATCCAGAATGAAATGTTCAGACCGGCAGCACTAAAAGTGGGCTCCAAGGAACAAATGAAAAAGCAGACTTGCCACCTCTGAGTTTTTCTGCCTTTGGTTTTGTTATGTCTTTGGTTTTGTTATCAAAATGCGGGACGTAAACACCTAGTGCTAGATCTGTTTTCAGCTGTTGGTGTTTCTTTCACATGGCTCTGGAACAGTTGTCACGCTAACCCTACAGAGCTGTTCTGCCCAGCGAGGTCCTCTGGTGAGGAGAACTTCCTAAAGAGAAGGTTGGCTTCCCCAGTTACAACTGCCAAACCCCCAGTGTGAACAGGAGGTGGAAAAAGAGGGGAAGCATAGCCAGACACGGTGCATCAGCAGGGCTTCTGGAGGAAATCTGACTGTGTCCTGAAAAATTAAAAGAGAGAAAGTTGGCATGTAACTGGTGGCTTGACAAGAAGTGTATTTGAAATGTGTGTGATATATTTTACGTGAATGCACTGATGGAAGATTGTTTGTAAAAGCATGTGGATTTTGGCTCATTTCCAAAATTATCCTTTTTGTATGTGTGTGTTCCAGCCAGAAAAACCAATCTCAAGGTACTGTGACAAATAATTTTTTCTCCTTCATAGAAAAGGCACAGGCACTCAGCAACAATGAATACAACTTCCTTTTCTGGATGACTGAGAACACTTGTTTAAAATCCTGATAGAACAACAACAACTAAAAGAGTATGAAATACATTATCATTCTATCTACTCAGGGCCTGAGGTAGGCGTTGTGATTAAAAGTCCATAAATAATGGTAATATGTATTAAAAACTCTAGGCCACAGATGCTTAGGTGGTAGCAGCACTGTGTACCACTATTGGTACGTAAGCCACAACGTGGATGCAGGGCACAGATTACCCTTGCCACAGATGGTACCTGCAACCCATGCTGGATGTAGTACACAAGTAAAAAAAGATTTTGAACCCCTGACTTAAGCAGTAGAGAAATTTTTCCTGTAAGTGTTTAGGTCCAAGTCCTTCTCTGGGAAGATCAGGCTGTACATTGTTTTCTATACCAATTCTTAGGCTGTTCCTATTGCTGTGGTGTCAGCTTTCAGAGTGTTGCTGCAGTTAACTTATCGCTAGTAGGGGTGCTTCCTCCCCCTCTTCCTAGAAGGAGTATGCTGTGTGAATGTGTAAAGAGCAAGTAAACATTGGGTAGGCCTCAGTAACACTTTGAAGTAAATGTAGGATTATAGCAAGTCTCCTGGCCTCTTGTGACCTCTTCCAGGCCTAGGCACTTTCATTTTTCCCAGAAAAAAACTTAAAACAAGTTCTGATTGACCCAGAAGGAGTCTTGCAAGAAACCCAGAGTGACAGTAAAATTAGGCTCTTTAAAATAATTATGAAAAATAATCAATCCAGCAAATAAACAAACAGAAATGAAGCAGAAGCGAAATAGATCAAAACTGTTTCTGTTTTGTATAAAAGAATATCTGCTGATCTGGTTATGATGACTGCAAAGTGTGAGAACTATTTCTGCACACAATGTCTTTGTTCTCAGCAGGTCGTTTAACTTAGAATAAGTCCCTTCCAAAATAACAACTAATACAAACCAGATTCTTTTCCCCCCTTTCTTAAGAAAGTGCTGAAAATTAAAAAAAATGGGAGCTGCGGCTGATGATTTTCTTTAGAAGAAGTTGACAACAGGAAATATTTTTTCCTTTTTGCAAAAAATTGTGTTTCAAAAGTTAGGCTTTTATTCTGTCCTCCACCCCCAAGCTCCCGAAAATCCAGCAGTACAAGAACCTTCAGGTGTCTGAAGTGTGTGATTCAGTTTGTTCTCCTATAGGAAAGTTGAAACCCTCCTCCTTGTCCCAATCGCTTTTTTTTTTTCAATGAAAATACCTTTTCATGGTAAGAAATAGTTTATATTGAGGAAAAGTTGTCAGAAAGTTTTCAGCTGAGTCAAACATACGTACAACTATCTCCTTTAAATACAGCCTACTTATTTTGGTTTTGAGACACTTCCATTGCTACTGCATTAAAAAGTTTGACCCTTGATAATGTCTTAATTCTTGTGGAAGGTAACAGCTAGAGATATTCTAGCTCCTGTTCTGTTTGCTTTTATAACGTTATAATGTGGTGCTGTGTCACTGAAGGCACATGATACCATGTTGAATTTAACTTCATGCTTTTTAAAGACCTTCAAGCCAGCTAGACATTCTATCTTAGGTCTAAAAAGGATATTTCCTGTAATTTTTCAAGCAGTTTATTGCTTATGAAGTACAGAGCTGATTTTTTCTGTGTGGTCATGAGATAAAACACTGGAACATTTATCTTAGTTTCTATTTGAGTTTATTGCTGCTTAATCTGGCTGTAATGTCATATTGTGGCTGAACCTACTACGTTAACTGTAATGTAATTATTGTTATGTAATGGATTATATCTTTCAGCTACACTGAGTAAAATACAAACTGCAGCTACTGATTTTTATATGACAGAATGTTACAGGTTTGATACCAATTTAAGATTTTGTAGAGCTAGTAAGAATAATTCGGCTTACAAGCAGGATTTTTATGGGAGAATTTACTGATGATGGCATGTCAGAGCTGAACAGCCCTTCGGTATCACATTCATTCCAGAACTGTTTACAAATTACCCTAATGTAGTTACTTGTCTGTAATGATTAAACCTAGACATTAGCATCTGCACTATACTTCAGAATTGTCTTTGGATGAGATCTACTTTAATTTTCCCAGAAGAGCTTATGTGGAGTCATTAATTATGTATTTTTAGAATATTTATTACCTTATTTACCCAAAAGGACCCCCCAAATCTCTTGATCTGGTAGTTCATTCATACCAAGGTAATTTACAAAGGCCTTAACTCCCAGAACCAAATGGCTTCCATGTTACTTGGTTTTTATTGATTTTTATGATGCTCGTAATGGTGAGTAGCTTTATGGACTAGTGACCGCTGCACTTCAGTATTCTTCTTTCTGCAGTCTAGGTCTGTCTTAGTGGTGGAGATAGTTTTCCCTGTCTGGGACAGCTGTATTTTGCTAGACTTAGTAAGAGAGGGCAAGCACCATAAGTCTATTGGACTTTCTTTACTGAGCACATTTTACCAATCTTGCAAATTCAAATTAAAGCACTGGATAATCACTTAGACACTTAGCAGGTTAAGGAATATTGCCTTACCAGAAGGGGAAGGAGCCTTCTCAGTGCTAGATGGAGCTGGGAAAAAACACAATAATCAAAGTTATTTGTTTGAGCCTAGAACAGAAAAAGGGTACTGATAATTGATCTAAGGGTTAGTGTTTTTTTCTGAGAAAGAATACATTTGTCAAACAAACTGAAAGTTTAAATATGATCACAGAATTAAATCAGAGTAAAAGACACCTTACTGCTCCCAAAAATTAGATGATGAAAACATTTTGATTCTGCATTTTCAAAACACTTTTTTTTTTCATTTTGAAAACTGCAGCACATTTCACTTCAAAGTTTTCTGAACAAAATATTTCACTTTACATTTTAAAAGCATTTTTCTCTTGAGAATGATGTGCAATAAAACAAAGATATTAAAGGGTTTATATTACTTGAAAACAAAATTTTTCTATTTTAAGCAGAATTAAAGGTATGTGGTTGACCATAATGAAAGTTTCCAGCTGACTTATTCAAGCAAGACACCTTCAAAAACTATGATTTGTTTTGAGACGTGTTTCCCCTTTTTTTAATTTTCCTTTTCAGTTGGTCAACTGGTCAGACCCAATGCCCCATCATTCTGCTGGCCATGCTTGTAGGTAGTTCAAACATGTTAGCTCAATTGTTTGGCATTATTCAAGCATGTGTTATGGTCTCACTCATTTTCCTAAGGAAGAAAAATAATAATTCTTGTTGCATGTGTCCAGCCTTGCCACCAGACCCAGATCTTCCAGCTGCAAGGGAAAAGGTAATTAGCAACTGCCTGTCTTTCATCTGAAAGGGTGTATGGCCTGGACTTTGCATCCAATTGACAGAGATGAAACTAATCCTGCTTCACAGACCCAAGTGCAAACAATGAAATAAACTCTCCCGTTCCTCTGGGACAAGGTGGATCCAGGACAGTACAAACCCATAAATAACCAAATGCTTAGAAGTTGGGGAGACCTGTTTATTCATTAATGTGTCCTGCGAAGGGAAGGGGAAGAGGCAGGCTGTTTGCCTTCAGGATATGCTGCTTCTGTGGATATGCTATGCTGAAGCTTAACAAAGATGCATTTTTTTTTTCCTTCTCACTTATTCTTCCAACAAAAGCAAGGAACAGAGTGAAACTGAGTGAAGATTTGCTTTAAAAATTGAAGTCATCCCAGTCGATGGCCATATATGGCTTGTCAACAAGAAATGCTGCCCTCAACTCCCTCTGTCTGAACTAAGAAAAAATCTTACCTGATACAATGAGTTTGATTTTCGATTTCTGTGTTTCGCTGGGATGATCCCCAGTCTGTTTGTAGATGCAAGTATATACAGCTGTGTCCAGTAATTGGACATTGGAGAGCTTTAAGGAAAAGTTGCCGTGCTTCATCTCGTCCAAAAAAAGACTAGTTCTGCCATGGTAATGTTTGTCCTGGAAATTCAGCGAATCCTGCCCCTTGTGAAAAAAGTGCACTAAGACAGATCCTATCTGCCAGTAAAGCATTGAATTGGAAAGGATCAGCTCTCCAGGAGAGGTGGTGGTGCAAGGCAAAACGACAGTTTCTCCAACAAATGCATGGCACGTTGTGTCTGGTTGACCTGGAATAAAAAATAGACAACTTTCTCAGTACGGAGCACAGCTAGGGACACCAGGTTTCCTGTAATTTGGCTTCATCGCATCATTATTGCCTCTCTTCCTCCCCCTTCTTCTGCTTGTGTCCTCCTGCTCCCAGCCAGGCAGGAGCAGTATGTGCTATGCTAGGACTGAGGGCCGTGTATGCTCAGTGCCCAGCCAGCTGTGCAGCAGGACAGATGTTGCTGTGTGCAAGTTACCTTCACTTTGTCAGTGTGGGTGCTGCTTGAACTTGTCTCCTTAGGTGGTGATTTTTCTCCCAGCTTCTGGGGATCTTAGTCTTTGACATCAGGTGTCTGATTTGATTTTAATTTATTGGTCAGTTTACAAGAGGAAAAGGGGATGCAGGGAAGATGGGCAAGCATGGTTAAGCAAGTTTTGGTTTTGTAGGAAGTCTGGCTGAAAAAAGGAGAGGCATGAAAAGGGTGTTATACCAGTAAGAGAAAAGTCCTGGATGAGTTTGGTCTCCCCCAACTCCCATTGCTTGCCTATCAGATCATGGCTCCCAATTTGTAAAGAATGTGCTAGAGGCTCCCGTCTCCCCTTCCCTGCAACATCTTGGAGAGGGTCTGACAGAACAGGGCTTTTTCTGCAGGTCTGGCTTGGTGCACTCTTGCTAACACCTGTCCTGTGGACTCTCATGCTCTTTGGTATAGTTATTCCCCCAGTACCCCAGAAAGAAGGTCTGTCATTCCCACTTTAGGTAAATGACTTTTCCAAGGCCTCGGGGAGACAGATACTTTGTACGAGTGGCCTGGACATTGGGCAGAGATGTTACCAACCTTACCAACCGATTCCAGCACATGCAAGAACTGGCGTAAGGGAAGCCTGCTGGAGAACAAACAGGCGGACAGGCAGGGCAGGAAGCCAGATGCATCACACTTATACACACTGTTCATTTAATAACTTCAATACTAATTATTTTTATAAATTCTTCCAAGTTAGTTGAAAGTATACTAAAACTTGCACAAATGGGGGAGTCTGCCACTATCATGTAGGACAACTCTTACTAGATTGTGGTATTATATTTTCCAGGGGAAGACTGTGTTATGGAAGAAGGTTTCTATGCATTTATAAAGCATAGACAACTAGGTATTTTCAGCACAGAATGTGGGCTTAAATTAACACTTTGACCAAACCTGTTTCATAAAATGAATTTATAAATTAAAATGCAGATGAATTAATTTGGATGGAAAACTCATCCCCAGCAGCGAGCAGAACAAAAGCAGCATGAGTCTGCAATTGTGCCAAGAAGAAAAGCTAAAATTCACTGTGAAACAACTCGGTCTGTTTTCATAGCCAAAGTTCTGTGAAGCATAAGGGGTAAGTAATCAGACTAAATATAGAAATAAATGTTCTTGGTTGCAGTGTGGTCATTCCCGTGTCCTAGGCCTGCACCAGCTCTCTGCATATATTGGCCTAAAGACCAAAGAGAGTCCCAGTTGCCCCTTGAAGTCACTCTGACATCAGCCAGGGTTCAGCTTCTTACACGCTTGGGCCTCTGTTTCCATATTAATCAGCGTCTGTTTTGAGGCTTGGTTGGTGCAACGTCGTGCCCATCCAGAAATACATAAAAGCAGAAGGAAAAGTATAATTCAGAAAGCTGAATCGCAGAGCCAAGTGAGTGTCTTTGATTATAACTCTATCACCAAAAATCTGCTTTCCTTAGGTTTTCAGATTTTTCAGCTGAAAATCCCAGTCCACTTTTGCCCAGCAATGTAAACTTTCAGCTGAAAAAACCCCACATATCCCCTGTGCTACTTCTGGTTGTCAGTGGAAGGAGACTCCCCTTACTGCATGGAGAGCTCAACCATTTTCAGACTGTATCAGTTGCTGACCAGGTTTTGCTTCTCAAGGGGAACCTGAACAGTATCCAAACAAAGGTCCTATTTTATTTATAGTAAAGCTCAGCCTCCACTGTACTGTTCCCTTACTGCCACAGCACGTATGACCCTACACTCCCCAAGGAGACTGCCTCAGCCTTGCATTTAGTGACATACCCAGGCAGGGCCATTAGCTGTACCCAGCACACCTAGAAGGGCCACCGCCAGCTGAGGAAGGGCAGGGAGGGGAGGGAGCAGCCCGAGACCCGTCCCTGAGCTGTTTGGGCATGGGGAGCCGAGGAAGGCTGTGCTCAGCAGTCTCTTTGAGGCAAGGCCGTGTCTGAAAGCAGACTACGGTTATGGGTCACCGTGGTTAGCTAACCACAGTGGGGAGATGAGTGTGCCCGAGGCTGCTGCAGGTGTTTTGTAAGCCCTGGAAGAAGTGAGCCTCCAGAAGAGCTTTCTGGTGGGAAGAGTCTTGTCCACAGGATGCCATTAGGAGAGGGAGTGCTTGCAACGTGTGATGTTGCACACAGATGAAGAAAAGATAATCTTGAAATCAACAAAACTTGTGGCTCTATTCAGAAAAATGGACAATAAGCGTTTGCTTAATGAGCAAAAGAGGGAGAAAGAGTGTTGGTCCTATCTCCTGACTGTGGTCACTTCTAAATTTGATACTGGTTTTAGAAGTGCATCTATTTGCTTTTTGGCTCTTTATTCTTTTTCTGAAGATGGAGGACAGCAGTGCCCAGCATATCTGAGCCTAGCATAACCACTCCTTTCCAGCATGAAATGGCGTACAAACCTTGTAGCACATACAGTGACTCTATAAACACCCAGGGGGTTCAACCCACCCTGCCCTACACTGCTTTCAGCTGGTAAAACCAGGGCAGCAGGAGGCAAAAAAGGAGGCATTGCTGAAGTTGCCTGGGACAGGATCAGGTGACTGAAATCTGGCTGTAATGAGTTCTTTAACAGAGCCTACAGCTGTATGAGGTCTTTTGTAGATGGGAAGAACAGACTTCTGGGTACAAGTCAAGTAAGTGCCCTTATGGAAGCCAATCTTGAGAAGAGTGAATTCATGCTGAAGACTGGTGGTGCTGTGTTAAGCTTCTCACTGAGGCTACTGATGCTCCAGGAGGTGTGGAAGCAGAGAGCTTCCTGGCCAGAAGGCTGAAGCAGCCGTGTAGTGAGCAGTGGGGATGGTGGCAGCTGCTGCTAGGGTGTGCAAAGCAGGGTGAGTAGTGCTCATCTGATCCACCTGGTAAGCATTGCATGTGGAAGGTGCAGTTCCCTACCTTGGAAAAAGTGTGTGTTGGCACGCAGCTTTCACGTGCAGTTGTAAGGTGCAAATGTAGAGTGAGATGAGTTTATTTTGTGGATTTTATTTTTAATTGTGTGTTTTAAGCATTGCCCAAATATTTAAGGCTATCAAGGTGGAGCTGAGTGTGCTAATTTAACCAATCTGTAAGATTTCTATACTGAGAAAACCCTGCTGCTTCAGTATCTAAAGTGTGGTGCAGGGAAGCTCATAAAGAGTGTGCTTTTTTGTTTCTCTCTCCTTCCCCCCTGAAGATGATCTAAGGTAATCATTGTTGTTTACTAATTATCTATTGCTTGTACCCGAGGAATCTGGGATGCCAGTAGGTGATCTAGAGTTTATCCTTGTGGAAAAGGGCCTGGAAGTGGAAAGCTCTTGAGTGTGTCTCTCAAGTTCACTCTGGTGATATTAGTACAGTTCTGACAGTAGACAAAGTAGTTTAATAGTGGAAATAATGCGTTAAGCAGAAAAATCTTCCAGTGTCAGAAACAAGGTAACAGGGAATTTCTTGTGTTTCTGAGCACTTATGAGCTCAAACTGAAATGTGTTACCCTGAGAAGGTAGTGTTGTGTGATTCCTTACAGGCTCATGTCTCACCTACATGCAAAAGTATTTTGGGGAGGGGAGGGGGCTGTTTGCAATCCCAGTTGCTTGCTCAGAAACACTGAACTTGAATTCCCTTATTTTAGGTAGGGGAAAAAAAAAAGAGTCAAAGTGTAGTCAGTTAGATGGCTCCAGATGCTTGCAGGTGCACTTGGCTACCAAAAGAACACATCTTGAGTAGTAATAGACTTCTCGCGCTGCTCTGTGGAGACACATGAAAGTTTTCCCTAAAAATGTCAGTTGTGCTTCCAGAAGAGAGAGGGAGGCTACTACCAGATGAAGTGTAACCTCCTGAACCACCGCAGCACCTGGTAAATGTGAGGCACTTCTGGGCAAACAGAGGAGTCTTGACCACACACAGAGGTCTTAATATTGCTGAAATTAAGCCTCAGATAAGGAAATTATAGGGAAGTTGCCTCTCCAGCTTGTAGAAAACACACTAGTATGTGCCGGTGAGGGAATCTCTTTCATAGGGAAGATCATACCTAATCTACATAATGTCAGAAACCCAGCTCTGCTAGAACTTGGCAGAGCATGTGCAAAGATTCAGGGAGAGAGACTGCTGCTGGGCTCCAGTCCTTTCACTTACCCAGTTATGTCTGTAGTGAGCCCAGCAACTTAATGAGTTTAAATACAAAAACAGATGCAAGGCAGTTGGGGGTTGTAAAGGATGAGATTCCAAGTAATCCTTAACATTATGGAAATGGTAGGGTATTTTTAAGGATGCGGGCAGGATAAACTTTATAGGTAAAGATTTGCGCGCCTTGAAACGCCTTAACCTTGAAACCACTTCTTTCAGATATAGACGTTTATCTGAAAGTTATTACGTGTACTTGCAAACCTTGGACTGTGATGAAATATATTCAAAGCAAAGCATGTATTTGTTTTGCTCCAAGATTCTCAGTTTGCAGTTTGTGTATTCACATATAAATACTTCCACAAACTCCTCTGTGTATTATAGTATATTTACCTCTGGGTAGAGATGCAAACAGTAAGCAGGCAACCATCCAGAGAGCAGTCTCCCTAATAAAGTGAGAGAGAGAAATGCCAAATGCTTTGTTAGAATGCTAGAGCAGAGATCAAAGACCTTTTCTGTGGCATAATTTATGCCCTGTTTCACAACTCCCTCATCTGTGAAGAGAATTTGGATATGAAGCTAGATGGGTTGGAAACCTTGTCTTGTTTTGTCATCTAGTCTTGGTGTGGATTGTATCTGCTGCCTGTAGATCTGAGATTTCTCAATGGTCGTAATGGGATGGGGCTTCAGTCACAAACACCAGACCCATACTTCCCGCTTGCATTCTCGTGTGGACAAAGTTAATTGCGTATACGTAGTCATAGTTTGTTATTGAGATTATTTTCTATTGGTAATGAAATGAAATTCCCTCTGCCCCCAAACTTCAGCTGCTTCGCAGAACAAGAAAGGTGTAGCTTACCGTTTCATTTTTGTGCCTTCCCCCACCCTTAGGAATCCCTTCCCCGTCACGAGCTTCACCAGGCACTCCAGCTGCTACTTCTGTCTCTGCAAAAGCAAAAGAGTGAAAGGCTCTTTATTTTTGTTGCCATAAGCATTTCTCCAGAAGGGGATAGGTTATTTACTAGTACTTTGTTTGCGGTGGTTCAGTCTGTTTTCTTTCACTCTGTGTACATAATAGAGAGAGTGTATACAACAGTGTGTCTACACTCTGAATACACTCTTAGAATACAGAGAGTGTATTTATTTTCGTGTGTTGGACAGATGTGAGTCACAAGCTGTGTAGTGACTAGCCCTGAGCTTTCAACCCAGTGAAGGGATTCTTGTTCTATAGCCAGCTGAGATCAAAGAAGGTGGTGAAACCTAATGGGTGTTGTATTTATTGAGAGGTGTAGACACCATCCCTCAGACTACCAAATACCACCCAAGCTGCATATCTACCAACAAAATACAGAGATGGCTAATAAGCCTGTAAGGAAAATGCTGCTTAAAAGAGCTTCTTCTTTCAGCAGCCTGTTAAATCGGGTCCTTTTTCAAAGAGGAGAAAAAAAAACAAACAAAAAAACCCCCCCAAAACCCCAGCAGAGTTGGGGGTGGGGGAAGAATGTGGGTCTGGGGCTTCCTCTCCCTGTCCTCATAGCATCTTGTAACTTAAGGAGTACAAATATCTGAGTGATCATTCCCCCCCACAGTGTGCTCTAGAGATAATGCTGATGGTGGAAGTAGTGGTTTAGTCAAGGTCCTCTTCCCACTGAGGCAGCTCTGTCTGGGGAAGGTGCTGGTGCTGTTCTGCCTATTGCTCCTGATGCAATGGTGCTTCCTGGGGTGAGCAAGACCCGAGAGCTGGATTTCTGTGTCTCTCCCTCTCTCCTCATGGCCAAGCCCTGGTTATGCTTCATTTACCAGCCCCTTCCTGGTACTCAGTGCAAGCCATCTGCCATCTTTTGGCTTCTTTGACGTTAAAACCAGTGTGTCCTCCATGTTTTTGATGAAATTCTCCTGTGGTTGCCTCCCTTGCCATTGTAATGGTTATTGTTTCAAGCAAGGGTATAAACTGATGCAAAGTGAGCTTATTCTATATGTGTTTCCTTCCTGCCTGCCTTTTGTAAATGAAACTGAGGCACTGATGGCCACTCTTATCTGCCTGACTAGTTCTCCATGGTGCCCCACGGAGTTTATCCTCCCTCTCAGCTTTGTACAGATGTTCCACTCCATGTAAGGCTGCTCTGCAAAAATAGCAGGAGCAAACTTATCCTGCACTCTGGCCTGGCACTGGGGCAAGAATGAGATGGATCTGGAGGGACGAGGGCTCTACACCAACTTGCTGTTAGGCAGCAGCAAGGTCTCTTGCCAGGCTGAAGGAGGGCAGCCTAGCAGCTGGTGCTCTGCAGCTGTGCTCTGTAGTGGTACTGTGGCCATGCCCTCTCTCTCTGTAGGTAAAGAGGGTCCTTAGGATATCTCCTTATGCAGAAAAAACTAGAAATTTGGTAGGTGTGGCCAGCTAACAGGTCTGCGTAAAGGTGCAATAGTAGCAGACAGGAATGACCCAAAAGTCAGAGCTCCTAGAAGTGATGTCATTCTTCTGAAGAATCAGTCATTTTCTAGCAGTTTTGATTCTGACTCAAGAACCACATGAAGGCGGTTGTTCCAGCCCAGCCAGCTTGTTTGCGTCTCCAGCTTTGGCTTACTCCCACAGTGTCCCTGTGGGGTTTCTGATTCTCACAAATGCCTGTACGAAAGTCTTGGGCTGGGGGGAAGTGGGATCAGACCTGAAATACCAAATTGCATCCCAATTGCATGTGAATGTTGCCATCCACGTGCTTTTGTTACTTCCCTACTGAAGTTTAAGCTTGTGTGTAAAGAAGGAGCAAGGCAGATCTTGTTTTAGGAAGCGGTATCTAACTGCAGGAATGGTTCAGACTGGTCTAGCTGGAGCACCTGACCCTCAAGTTAGCTTAATCCAGTGCTGTTTAGTTGAAATAACATTTCTTTCTGGATTGAGCTGACTCTGCTTGGAACAAATATGTTTACACTGAGCCTCCAGAGGGATTGTCCTTGGTACACTAAAGGGGAGATATGTTCCTGTCTGTGCAGTTCAGCTGGTGTAAAATGTTTCAGTCACTACACAGATCAGAATTTAAAATAATTAGTTTCTATTTGATATTTCACTTTTTTTCCCCTTATTTTTAAGTGCTGGTTTAAATGAAAAGGAAGTTTAGGAAACTAACATTATTTTTTTTCTTTGTAATTTTTTCAAATTTAAAAGTTGATCCATTTACTGTTCATTTTAATCTGACAAAGGAATTATTTAGGGTTTATTTTTCAGAGGTTAAAACAATTAACTGAGTAAGGCTTTGCAATGAAGAATCACTTCCTGAAGAATTAAAATACTAACTAATAACTTTTTAACACGCTAACCTACCTAAAACAACTAAGGCATGCAATGCAATTAAAGTGTATGACTAAACTGTGAAACTCTGAACTTCTTGGCAATGTCTCTGTCATCCAACTTTTGCGTCATGTGTGTGAGGCCATTTACTGAACACATTAGCTCAGCCTGCAATAAAATTAAATTTATCAAGTAGGCAAGTAACCAAATGTTCTCAGTGCCTGTAGAATAGCAGGACTTTACATCTCAAAGTAAATGGATTTAAGTTTTCTCTTTCCAATGCAGGAGGGGTGGCGGTGAGAAAGGGTCTAAATGCTACTGTTGAAGGCTTTATCCTCATGGAGCACTAAAACTCTCACTTTAAAATAAGTTAAGAAAATGGTATTTTCCATAAGTGCTCTGTTAACCCTGGAAATAGTGTTGCTGTGGTATATTAAGGACATTCCCCTGTGAACAGCTCTGCTGGCCAGGACAGCTGGGGTGGCAGGAGGGGAAAATGCTGTGAGTAGAGATGCTGTACATGAGCCAGGTGCCCATGCTGTGTGCAGATGGTTTTTGTTGTGTTTGGGTTTTTTTTTCTATTGCCATAAACTTTGCTCTGAATTCTACAGGCAGCTGTTTGATCATCAGGGATGAGTGGTGTGGTTGACATGCCTAAGGGATGGGATGCCATCCAGAGGAACTTGGACAAGCTGGAGAAGTGGGCCCATGTGAACCTCATGAGGTTCAACAAGGCCAAGTGCAAGGTCCTGCACATGGGTCAGGGCAACCCCCAGTATCAATACAGGCTGGGGGATGAAGGGATTGACAGCAGCCCTGAGGAGAAGGACTTGGGGGTACTCGTGGATGAAAAGCTGGACATGAGCCAGCAATGTGCACTTGCAGCCCAGGAGGCCAACCGTATCCTGGGCTGCATCAAAAGAAGTGTGGCCAGCAGGTCGAGGGAGGTGATTCTGCCCCTCTACTCCACTCTGGTGAGACCCCACCTGCAGTACTGTGTCCAGCTCTGGGGTCCTCAGCACAGGAAAGACATGGACCTGTTGGAGTGGGTCCAGAGGAGGGCCATAAAGATGATCAGAGGGCTGGAACACTTCTCCTGTGAGGACAGGCTGAGAGAGTTGGGGTTGTTCAGCCTGGAGAAGAGAAGGCTCCAGGGAGACCTTATTGTGGCCTTTCAGTCCTTAAAGGGGGCTTATAAGAAAGATGGGGACAAACTTTTTTAATAGGGCCTGTAGTGATAGGACAAGAGGTAATGGTTTTAAACTAAAAGAGGGTAGATTCAGACTAGATATAGGAGGACATTTTTTATGATGAGGGTGGTGAAACACTGGAACAGGTTGCCCAGGGAGGTGGTAGATACCCCATCCCTGGAAACATTCAAGGTCAGGCTGCTCAGGGCTCTGAGCAACCTGGTCTAGCTGAAGATGTCCCTGCTCATTGCAGGGCGGTTGGACTAGATGACCTTTAAAGGTCCCTTCCAACCCAAACCATTCTATGATTCTATGGCACAGCTGGAGTGTGACCCACCGGTGATCATACAGTGGGCAGCAGTTCTGGTGGCTGAGCAGCCAGGTTATGGTACCAGAAAAACCAGCTGGTTTCGGTGATCAGTCCAGCAATGGCTTGTAGCCATGGTGCACCTGTATAATTTCACTGCAAAGAATGATCAGTTTGGGATCTAGACCAGAAAGGACCTGGGACCTGAAAACCTAGAGAAGGATCGTGAGAGGCTGTTGTGGATGATGGGCTGAAGGTAGGGTGCTGGCCAGGGCAAGGAGGAAGATGCTGAGCTGGAACCCTTTTGACATGGAGGAGGTACCTCTGTGTGGTGACCACCAAGCGTGACACTGATTTAAAAGTCATTGTCAACTAAGTGGACATGACAGTTTGGATGTTATATTGAAGGGACTGATTTGCTTGCCAGTTCTTCTGCTTCATTTGCCAACCTCCAGTACTGGCTGAGTAACATAGGTAATGCAGCTGGGCACTGAATGAATGGTGATACAAGTTGGAACAGGCACCAGCTGGAGAAGATGCCAGTAATTCTGAAAGGACTAGCCAAAATCACCTAGGAGATGAATGAAGGCCACTGCCAAGAAGGAAACTGAGAATTATGCATCTGGCAAAGCTTTGTAGCTTAGTCATGGATAGTTTCTTCAAGTTTTCCACCCCCTGGCACCACCCTCCCCATGCCTTTGGCTTTTGAGAACAGATTTGTGCGAGCTGACTGTTGTTACTGATGCTTGTACGAGGATGGGGGGGCCTTTCTCCCTGACTTCGAAATCGTGAGAGCACCCTGAGCAGAGAAATGTTGCCTTAACATTCCTTATCAACATCAAGGCAATTTTCTGTCACTTCTTTAAATGCTCTCCACTCGTGTAACCATGCAGTCTTTTTGCCTTTAGGTAAAAGCTAATAGCTAGTAGAAAGCTAATGAGTGAGCTTGCAAGCGGAAATTATGGTCTGGCTTCTTAGAGAAAGTTCTTATGATGCAACAGTCTGTACCGAAACTGTGTGATTACCTCTGATCTTATCTGAAAGCAACCTGTAAACAAAATGAGACATCATATAGAGACCTGTCCTATAATTAGTTCAAGGAAAGATATTTAAGAGATCTCAGTGAGGGACATGCTGGCATGTATCAAAAAATGACAGTGGCTTTCTCTTTCAGGGTTTTAGATTTTTGAAATAAATTACCCTAATTTGAAAGAAGTTTTCTGGGGATTTGTGAGCAGTGGCAGGTAGTGTTTCCATAGCAAAGTGCTGTGTGATTCACCCTCTCAGCTCAAGGCAGTGGGAAGAAGTGCCCTTTGCCTCCTGGTGGACTGCCTGCAGCTTCAGGCTGCAAAGTGTGCTGTGGTGGCAGCTTGAGTCTTGGATTGGGATCCTCATCTTCAGGTGCACTGCGGCAAACTTCATGCACTTGTGAGGGCAGCTGGTCTGGCTTTCATGTTTGTTTGTTTTAGCAAAGTTTATAGCTGTTTAAAAACTCTCTGAACTTTTCTTTATCTGCTGTGCACTGGAGTGTTGTGTACTCTGTCCATGCTCCCTCTCTTCCCTCCCCGTCCTCCAGTCACACCATCTGTGCTGTGGAGGTGGTGTGTGGTGGGTGGAGTGCTGGCTTTGGGCTTGCTTAGGTTTCCTCATGCTCCTGGAATTTCCCATTGCCTATTTAAGGCTTATTGTGGGCCACAGTCAGGCTCTGGGGACTGAAAGATTGTTATCAAATGCATAGCTAATCTGAAAAGTTACTCCTCAGGGATAAAGAATGAGTGATGATGCATTACTTGCTCCCGGTGGAAAGCTGTACCCCATACAGAGTACTGCAGCAGGAACTTACACACCTTCCCCTGGCTTTGAATAAATAGTTTTGGTAAGGAGGAATTTATCCATGTGTATAGAAATAAAACATGTGTGGGGAAACAGAAATTACATTTCACATCTGATCAGAGCTTCCAGGATTTGAACACACAAAAATCTTCCCAAAGGTCTGGAGGTCAACAGCAAAACTCTGGATGTGTCCGGCCAAAAAGGGAGTGTGTATGAGATAGCACACTTGATAAACGGGAATGCTCAGGAAATTAGACTTTATCCTTGATTTCAGAATAACATTTCTAAATAGCTCTCAGACTAGACTGAAGTTGTTTGTGGCTTTGCAAAATGGGAAGGGTTTAGGTGGCTCAGGGGACTGATGCTAAACATGGCATGTTTCATTTCAAGTTTCGGAAGGAAAGAAGCACGCTCTTGGTATGCAAGTGAGCAGAATTCAACACTGATCAAATGATGCTACAGTCTTGTGGGTGTTTAGTGGTTTCATGTTATGTTCGGTCTGATTGAATTCTCAGGCAGTCAAGATCCATGCCATCCATATTTCCAGCTGTCATTTCTGAGGAATTTCCTATCTGTCATCTGCTTGATTCCCTTGGGTGAAGGTCAATCCAGGGACTAGAAGGATGTCTGTACACAGATCGCAGGGGGATGTTGTGTCTCCCCTGCCTGTGGGGTCTGTGTTAGGCAGTGTTGCATGGCAACTGTCTAATTTTCAGTAGTGGGCTCTCATCCCATTCTCTTAAAACATGCTTTATCCTCTATAACGTAATTTTTGTGCTAAATTTAGCAGTTAGTTTTTCAAGAGAACGCTGCTGCTGTATAGAGTGGCAGGGCAGTGCCTTTCATTTGCTTTCTTTCTCTTGGAAAGACTCTTGACTTAGGGAGAAACTTCTGCCCTCTAAATCCCTAGCAAGTGTTCCCAGCCCCACCTATCCCTGTCTTGCATATCGTAAGTCCTCCTGGGTTTGAGTGCTGCAGATTTGATGCTGTCTGGGTGGAAGCTCAGGAAGCACAGCCTAAGCAGCATATGGTGTATCCTACCCTTTGCCTGACCTTGTGCTTAATGGGTGAGACTTATTCCCTGTGACTAGTGGTGTGCAGTGGTCTCATGCCCTTTTATGAAACTTCTGAAGAGAAACCAAAAAGTCATTGTTCCTTTTTGTAATGTCTTTCTAACAGCCCCCCCCAAGTTCCTCTTTTTCTCAATTCCTTTTTGGTCTTCTGAGAGTTTCCACTGCTCTTTATCTGCCAGTTCCAACAAAATTTCTTTTCTCTCTTGATGAATAAATTCTTCTCAAAAATAAAGATCTGTTCTTTCAAGAGATTGCTGTTACATGAAAAAGGCATAGGTGTGTGGGTTTTTTGTTTTGCCTTTTAGAAAACCATAATCTTAAGTAGCTCACAAGTGACAATGCAGAAAGAGGCAAGGGTTCCTTCAGCTGAATCAATATTGTGTGGTTTTTTTCTGACTTTGGAGGCAGTTCCTGTCTGAATATCTGCTTCTAGTACTCTCTGGATGATGTTTTATTTTACTGTTGTTTAACTTCTGAAGATAGAGGTATTGTAGAGTAAAATGTTAACATGGAAATAAGGACTTTAGTTTTTCATTCTTCACTGTGGGTCTTTTCTTCTGGCATCTGCTCAAACTGACCCTTAAATCAGTGGCATTACCTGATTCTGGAGCACTCTATTCAACAACCAAACAGCGAAGCTGATGCTTAGATTCACTTATGTGAGGAGTCCTGGAGACATTATTAAGTTAACTGATGTCAGTAAAAATGTTTGTTGGATTAATCCAACACTGACCAATACTAATATTTCTAAAGTTGATGATCTGAAGCTAGCTGTGAAAATGAGACCTGGTTTTGAAGAGAGAGATGATCCAGTTTGGGTTACTAGTACCACTTCGGAGTAGAGAGCTCAGCTTCTGTGAAAGTGGCTCTCAGTGGGCACCTACTTACTGCCATAACCTCTAAAAAGCTTAGTTAGCTCTCTTACTGCCTGTGAGTGTGTGTGAGGTTCTTGCTGGCCATAAGCTGAGGAGAAACTTTTGTAGGCTGTGTTGGGGTAGGCAAGAAGATGGGTGAGATAAAGTTATCTCACTGCCCTTCCTCTGGCCCCCTCAAGTACCTAAACAGCCTTAGCCAGTATGTCAAGTCATACGAATCCTTGTAAAATAATAGCTCTTCATGAACCAGATACAGGCAAGAAGAACCAAAATGAATTGAAATACATGGGAAGTTCTTGCATATTATGGGTGTGGTTGACAGGTGTTTCTCCTTGCTCTTCTGTGTCTGTCTCGTGGCCTTTCCCTCCCACTGTAGTTATGATTTGCTTTAAAGGGTTTTGTGCCATCTGGATTAGAGATTCCCTGTGTGAAATAAGTCTTTCTCATTGGAGGACTAGATCGTCTAATGCTGTTGTTAATCTGTTACTTGTAGAAACATCCCTACACTGAAATGTCTCCACCTAGATTAAATTTCTGTGAGGAGTTTGCAGCTCCATCATTCAATGGGCTAAGCTCCTCAACTTGCATCTATGTTGGAAATCTCATGATTATTTGAACTCTTCCTTTGTTACCAAGCCCTGCAGAGGGACAAGGACTCCCCAGTACATGCACAGCTACACATGTACAGAGCTGGTTCAGGCTTCTTGGAAAAGCAGGCTAAAGAGGGTATTGCTGCTAGAAATCATGGAAAGGACAGAGTAGGGCTAGTGGCTGGCAAAGAGACAGGTGACATGGGGTGCTGCCTCCTGCTACAGAGGGATGGACATTGCAGGAGCAGCAGCTGCCTCGTGCTTCTTAGCTCCAGCCAGCCTCCAGCCTTCTGGTTCAGCAGGGCTCTTGGTGATTTAAGTGAGAGCATGTTTTCCCTGTGTCTCAAGCTGGGCCTGCTGTCCTGCAAACGCTGAAGAAGGTGTGTGGTCTGACCTTGGCTCTCTGCCTAGCACCTAGGCTTTCTCAGCAGTCTTTGATTTCTTCCACTGCTTAGAGCTGATAAGTCTCTAAAAGCTCATGAATGTGACTCCTTTTATCTTTGTTCTCCATCCCATCTGTACAGTGTCTTGACAGAGTGCAGCTGAAGGGCCATAAAACTTAGGGAGGATATAACTCGACAATAATTGAGTTACTAAACACAAAGTAAGAACAGTATTGAGCTATTTATATTGTAAAGCTCCAATGCAAAAAAAAAAACCTTTTTTAAACTGACAAACTGTCAGCATTTAGTGTAATATTTTCATAAATGTTTGTGGTAATGGCTTTAGCTGTGTCTTGCTCAATATATTATCTATTTTACAAGTGTGTTTTTTCTCTTCAGTCAGCAGTTATCTTTCACACCAAGCCAGGATTATAAAACCCCCTTGGTAAATGTCATCAGTCCAAAGAAGGAAAGAGGAAAACTTCCCTCCCTTTGAACTTTCAAATTCGTATAGCGGATAAAGCCTGGTCATAAGGGAGAGGAAGAAAGGGAAATTCTGGGGGACTTTCCTAGGAAGCAGAAGGGAAACTATTTCAGGCCTAAGAGACTGCTTTGAGCTGATAGGATAGTCAATAAAATGTCTTTATTACTTTTGTTCAATGCCTTGTCTGGGAGGAAGTAAACACACTAATGCCAGAGAATTTCCATTCTCCAAACTACTTTCCAGTTCAATACTGTGAGAACAGGGAAAATCCTGGCTTGCAGATGCTTATTTTTGCTGGTAACTTTTGCCAGCAACGAGATCAAGGACTACCAGTTGCTTTTCTGGATCGTGAGTCCTCTCTCTTCTTAGCTATTTTTATTTTGCAATTGTAGAAACCACCTTTCCTCAAGACAAGATGATGTTGTTAGTGATACATATACACAATTCCCCTAAGATACAATAGACTCATTTTTTCTCTCTCAGACCTGTTACTAGACAATACATCTCCCCCCTGACTTGTAATGCTACGATCAGTTGGATCCATACTTCTTGACAGGTGAGAAAAGGAAGAGAGTTGGATGAAGTTCAGAAAATATTTATTATTGTCCTCTAGGAAAGTGTTACGTATTCATTGACAAAATGGTGAGCTTCACAGGTAATTGAGGCTAATTAGTAGTCAACGCTGTTGTAGTTGCTGCATTGGATGTGGAAACACTGGGAATGGTAGGTCTGAAAATGGAAGCTCAGGATGTCAGGGTGAGAGGAGAAAAAGAAACTGAGGTTAACCACGGTTGGTGTACCTTGTCTTGGCTCTTCCCCAGAGAATGATGTTAACTTGTGACTGAACTGACTGAGCCCTGTGCTGGGCACCTCGCTGAGGACTTATATACACCTAGAAGACAAACTCTAAGGCAATGGCTCCTCTGAGCGAGAGGAACCACCCGAATCACATCCTGGGTTTTTCTACTAAGCTACAAAATGCAGTTTGAACATGCTTATAAGCAACTCTTCATCATAAAGTCTTTATAGTCCTGGAACAAAGCTTGGGGCTAATCAACAGTATTAATTAACTCACTGATGTCAAGAGCCACTGAACTGAACTGAAAGTCTCTGCCTGAGCTGGTCTCTCTAGGAGTATTGCTCTGTTAAAGCAAAAGTGAAGGTGTCTGGGTTTTATTTGTGGTTTGTTTTCTTTTAATTATTGCAAACAGACCTGCAGCTGCAGTTTGAGAACTTTTTGAGGAGGGAGGAACGGTTTATAGAACAACCTTCCCTGAGGGTAATTCACAGCATGTACCCAGTACCACCTGTGTTCTAACAAAGTATCTCTGATGTTCCTGCATGTTCTGGTGGCACCTTTTCTTATGCAAGGAAAAACAGGTAAGGGTGGTGAATGTAAATAACTAAGAAAAGGAAGAGCTGTTCCCTTCTCCAGGAGCCCATCTTCGCCTTCTCCATAGTTACCCAGTGAAAAGCACAAAGTACTCATGGAATACTTTGTACTAGTAAAAAGATTAAGTCCTAGTGGTTCAAGAACTCTTGAACAGTGACAAAAATAAGGCTGACAGTTGCCAAGTATTGGAGGCTTAAACCCGCCCCCCTCCTCCCAATGGAATTGCCTTCCCAACCCCTGCTTTTTGAAAATATTTACAAAGCTGAAGCCTACACAGTCTTTTAAACCTAGCTGCTCTAGTATAGAGCAGAAAGTTTCTAGTTGTATGGCTGTGTTACAAGCACAAGGATGTTAATGTCCAATTAACTTCCGTCCATCAGAGATGCACGCAAATAGGATCCTAAATAGGGGCCCCTAAAAGCACCTGTAAGCACTTCATGCTTCTTTTGCTAAGCTGTAAACAATTGTTCCAAGCAGAGAACGGCCATATGTAGAGCTAATGGTCTGTACATACAATATACAACATACAGTTGTGTTGAGATGCTCAAGTTATTTTGCCCAGGTGTTGGAGGACTGTAGACTATTGGCTTGATAGCTGAGGTAGATGTATTTGTCTGAAGGAAATATCTTGAACAATCAATTTGTGTAAGTAGGACAAAGAAGAGTGGGGATCACAGGCACTTCCTGCAGACCCTTTTCTGGAATGTTTCTCAATCCTCTTAGGCTTTCAGATTTTGTTGTTTAATGCTCAGTTCAGATCTAGTTCAGCCAAATCATTTTACAATCTGAAGCGCCCATCTCTCAAGCATTGTAAGCATGATTGGATCTAGTCTCGTTCTTGTCTGACCAGCAAAAGTGCTTTTTCTGTTATCAGTGCAACAGCATTGCATTTTTTACCCCCATCTGTAATTGTGACCTCACAAGGAGGTGCTGGCTTCTTTTCAAAGTAGCAAGCTTGGGGTTTGGAAGCAAAGCAAGCAACTCCTTTCTTTCAAAGCACTCTGAAAGACCACCTGTGTTTGATTCCTGTAGATGTTTCTATTTAGAACTGTGGCACAAGAAAGAGGTGGCATCCTCCCCCTTACCCTTTTTCTGACAACAGTACCCTATTCTTCCTATGGCCATGTGTGCGTATAATTTTCACACATTGCCTGCTCTCTCCTTTAGGTATATGTGGGGAACCTACTGTTTAATTATTTTTAACTGTGCATGTGTCTTGACGGGGGGGGGGGAGGTGTGTGTGTGTGTTCTTTTTCTGTGGTGGTTCAGTGTCTTGACTTTCCTGTTGGAAACTGTAGGACTTCAACAGTTTCTTGTGAATGATTTTTAGGTGAAGGCTGTACTTGGGTAAGTGCTGCTCTTCCAGAATTGGAAGATGACTCTCAGCTCTGTTTGGGACAACAAAAAAACTTTGTGGTGTTGTGTGTGGTGGGGTTTTTTTGTGGGTTTTTTTTTTTTGTTGTTGTTTTAAATCCAAACCCACCTCTTCCCACTCCTTCTCTCCCCTTTCCCCCAGTGGACTACTTTGCAGTAGAAGAGTCTCTTCCCCCAGAAGAAAGCAGAGGAACAGTGTAAGATGGAAGCCACAATTTCTTATGCTGTCATGTTTCCTACTGCAATGTCTTTCTGAGACTTCATTTTCCTATTGCAAATTGGCACTGGCAGCCTTGCAAGTCCTCATCTTCACAGGGCACAACCAATCTCTCTTCCCCCTTTTCCTCCTTTAATATACTGTTCCATAGGCTGTCTGGCTGCTGGCTTATGTACTAACATGTTTGGAACTGATAACGGGTTAGACTTCATGCACTTCTCAACAGTGAGCCTAACACCTCTACCACAGCTGAGGCGGTGAGAAAACAAGCTTAAGTTTTTGGACCCCAATTCTGTTGGATCCAATTTCTGTTTTGAAGCAATAGCTTTTGGTGTGCTTTGGGGCAGTGATGTTGCCTCAGACAAGTTTGGAGCTGTTAGAGGCAAAAGGCAGCAGAAACCACTGTCCCAAGCCTAGAAAAATCTGGAGAAACCACTTCTCAACTGTTGGCCTAGACCACATGGTTCCTCTTCTCCCCTGTAGCACAGAGGTGACTGTAGTGCCAGAGATGGTAGCGTGGTTTAGCCATGCAGTGTCGTGATGGAGTTGAGGCAATGCAACAGGACAAAGAACTCTAGGGACATACAAGATGTAGCTAAGGGTGACCTGTGCTAGTCTGCAGTGGCAACCCAGTGCTAGGAAAGGCCTGAGATGGAGCTATGAGAGGTGATTCTGAAAAACAGGTACATCTAACTTGGGTACCCCTCACACCTCTGATACTTAAAGTTAGCAAATACTAATTGCTGTTATGACTTGAGCCATGTTTGTGTCCCTGCTCTGGCTTTGCTCCTAATTAGCTCATGTAGGCAGTAAAACTTTACTTTGTGCAGGATACATGAATTGTGGATGCTGGGGAGTACAAGCACAATGTAAGCCTGGCCAGTATCTGAGATACCCATGCTATCCCTTAATAGTGTTTCCTGTTGTTACTGCTGGAGATGAAGAACTAGGTTAGACTTGTATGATTCAGTGGGGCACTTATTTGGGCAAGAGCTGCAGCGTGTAACTCTCATGTTTGTCTTAAACACAAGGAAAGAAATAACTAGGACAGAGAGACTAGGAAGTCCAACTGATGTTACTACAACAGCAATACAGGTGATATTAGAAAGGATGCCCGAAGAACAGAGAGTTACCAGCAGTCAAGTTGGAAATTGTATTCCCCAGTAGAATGGCTGTGTCAAGGGAAGACAAACTGTTGTTGCATAACTGCTGGAAGAAAACTGCACAAAAGTGCATGGAACAGGCAAATGAATTCTGGCTGTTAATGCTTTTGCTTTCTAACACAAATTCTCTGGACTCTCACAGGAGCTGACTTTACAGGTCTGTCTTGGTTTTGTCTTTTCTCTTGCCTTGAGAACAGTGCTAACAATCTCTGCTGTTTTTTTTTTTTTTTTTTTTGCTTATTTTTCAAAGACTTGTCAAAGGGCTATAAGGTATGTTGGGGAGAAGAGGGTGGAACTAGGCAGGTGCTTTGGTTGATCGCATAAGCCTTACTTTTCTTAAGAAACCAGGTTGTGAACTGTTAATTGCATCTTCATACAATTGGCTGATACTGATCTTTCTGGATTGTGAGAGAACAGAAAAGATAAGCCAGTCTTTGAACTTAAAGATGACAGGCTGATATGCAAATTGATTATAGCTCCCAAGAACCTCATGGGGGATACAAGTCCTAAAAGTTGCTGGTTTTCAAGTGGTCTTCAGATTGCTTTTCTAAGGTGATATAGTTCAGTGGTAATGGAGCTCTGGCAGCGAAGTGTCTCATTTCCTCAAAGGGGGCTTACTTAAGTTGTACCTGTGTAACCCTTTCACCAGTTACTGTATCTAATACCAGAGATATTTGGCGTAACACTTGTCATCTGAAAGTAGGACACAGCTGAAAGTAACCTGGAGAATTAATATCTGAAAGCAACAGATGGTGTCAAGCTTATGAATGCTACCCAGATGTCTTGTGTGGTAATAGCATCTGATGGTCACTTGGTAGTGGACAATAGGGTCATCTTGAGGGTTGTGGTGGAGGTCGCTTTAGATATGGCCCTGGGCTTAAACAAAGTACCTTAGCAATGAGTCACTGGATCAACTTTGTACAACTTCGCTATAAAGGCAACTTGCTGGCTAGGTAGGCAGGCTACACCTACACTAAGAGAGCAGTGCATGGGTAGCTGCTGCCATCTCTTTTCTGTAATCAAGAGTCCACCAAACTTAACCTTTTTCAGTGTCAGAGATGCTGAACAGAACTTTTATACGTTTATGCTGTTTTAAGCATGTTGGTAAGTAATGACTTGAAAAGAAAGAGGAGCAGCTTGTGCAAAACCACAAGCTTTCACACTGTGAAAGATCAGCCTGACATCTCTGCGGTTCTACACTTTCAATATAGGAAACCCCCTGTGAAAGTTTAGGTAAACTTAGTTTTACAGTATATTTTCAACTAGCCCTAAACTGGAAGTTGAGGGTGTGAAATGCACATCCCAAATAAGGCTTGTAAATTCAGCAGTGCATTGCACTGACCTACAGTTTGGTCTCTAGGCCTCACCTTTCCCCATCAGGGAGGTAAGCTTTGTGAATGGATTAGATTACCAGCCTCAGGAATGATAAGTACAGTCAAGCATCTTTGCAATTGATGAACTGATCTAAAGCAAAATCATCTGAAATTTTGTAGGGATTTAGTCCTGCATGATGGGGCTCTGTACTGAGCCCCTGGTTCTGCAAACAGCAGCCTCCTTCAGGCACAGGAGGCAGCTGCCTAGGGCACTGGTCTGCAAAGAGCAGCTAGAGTCAGAGGAAGCAGCAGCCACCAAGGTGGAAGGATCAGCAGCTGCTGTTTAGGGAGAGGGTGGTAGAAGGTGGAGACAGCTTCTCTGCAATCTTACTTTACCCCTTCCCATCCCTTCCTCCTCCCCTTCGCTCTGTAGTGGCAGGGGTGACTGAGCCCTTTCCTTCCCAAAACAGCAACATTTAGCTTCACTGGTGGTGTTGAGAAGTCCTGACAGTGCTCTAGCTGAAGCACCCCTCGTGACATCTCCCTGCTCCCACCATGCACACTTACCTCCCTTGAATGCCTGCTCTTTCCTTTCCATTGACTGACACCCTGTGAAATACCTTCTAATGGCATCTCACATCAGGGTTTTTTCCCCTAGGATGATTCAGGCCCGGTAGCTCCTTCTGCAAGGGCTGAACAGGCTGCAGCTCCACTGGTTGTGATCTAGTAGCTCTGGGGTAGCTGGAGGAGCTGGTTTGGTCTCTACAGTGCCATAAAAAAGATAAAAGCTCTTCTGCACAGTAGCAGGTTCCAGTGGCACATCTGTTTTGGCACCTTTCAAGCTCTTGGCTGGAGTTGTGCGCAAGTGATGAGGCTTTGCATCACCTAGATAATAACTGTTCTTCGGAAATCCAGGAATATGTGGGTTGGAGCGTTACAGTGATTAGGTCTGTGCCACTGATTTTTGGAAATGCCATTAAGTGTGTGGTACAGCAGCACACTGCTAGTTGGGCACATGATGTGCCTTGGAATATAAAGGGCACAAAGATGCACTGTATTGTTCCAGCAATATCAAAAATCATGATGTGCATGAGTGGAAATCTTTGATAATATCACCTCACAACTCTGCATCCTTGGATATCTGCCCTAAGAATGTCAGAGAACCAATATAATTTGGGAGGCCACCCATAACTGAGCAGATGGTTATGACTATGTAGTTGCAGGGCTAGTCTTCTCAAACGTTTCTCTGTCCACGTAGCCTAGAGCCATGACATAAACATTGGAAATCCTAGTTGTGGTAACTCTTAAACTGTTTACTCTCAAGCTCTTCTGACAGTCTCTGCTTTAGTGATCTCTTAAGGTGCATATTTACCCAAATTGGAGATGGAGACAAGATCATAGCTTTCTGTCGTATTGTACATGTTGAGAACTGTAAACAGCAGTGAATAGTCCTGCTTTCTGTAAGTGAGAGCAAGACATGTAAAATACCAGCTGAAGGTATTGTAAGGGTTTCCGTATATGTGAGAGATCATTGTTTGTCTTTGGGTTTCTCTAACTAAAAACTCCTGTTATACTTTTTTTAAAAAAGACTGCTTTCCTTTATTCAGTTCTTGCAGAAGATGCATTTAAAATCATAGGCCAAATACTTTAAAGTATACTTATCCATATGCAGAATATAGAGGCAGGACCATATGTGGCTAAGTTCTCTGGCACCTTGTAGTATGCTGTGGATATTTTGTTAGGATCGAAGGGTTGTCCAGTCTTGCATGTCTCAAAGTACTTACGAGTGTTTTTCTGATACAGTCAAACCTTCCTAAAACACAATATTACTCAATGCACAGCTGTTACTGCTAGAGTAAATGATTGATTTTCTGCTTTGCCATCAGATTCTAGGGAAGTAGACACTTCTAGGGAGACATCTAACAAAGCTGTACCCAGGATGATTTTTGCTGCTGTGATATGCTACTTGCTTTTAGTCTTGACAGATGTAGCAACTGAGAGAGTCTTCCTGCTGCTGCTGAGAAGAGGTGTGCTCCCAGAGTCACCCCTGCTTCCCACAGCTGGGCTGCCTGAATCCACATCCTCTCTTGTCACTAACACTTCATGAAAACATGTCTTTTGGAGGTCGCCAAAGCCTGAGTTCTGAGTATTTGTGGTAATGTATGACAAGACTTGGGGCCTCAGAAATGACTAAGCTTGGAGTCAAAAGTATACAGAAACTTTGATTTGGAAAGACAGGATTCCTTCTCCCATTTGTATTTGCTTACTAGTAAAAAGAGCTGATGCTTTCAATGAGAACTTAAGTTGATTGGTCTTTTGATGATGGGAATGTGGAGATTACCTACTGCATCTTGTAATTTCAGTTGGGGAAGTGGGGAGAAGAGTGTTTAATGGGACTTGCTGTGCAACCTACTGCATACCTAACTCTTGCAGGAAAAGGGATGTGATGTCCTCAGATAGGAAAGTACAAAGTGCTAATTGATATGGCATTGTACTTAGTTTACTGGCAGCTGTCAGTAAACTATCTTGAGGACTCATTATAATGCAGGCAAACAAAATATTTTGTTTGGGTCTTAGAGCACTATTAAATGGCATTAAACATTATGGCTGCCCTTTTTGTAGACACAAATGTCTGTGAGAATGTGTAATGGAACAAGCTCTTTTTTTTTTTTTTTGTCCCCCCTCCCCTTGCTGACACATTTGTGGAGAGTTAACTAGCAATTATTAGGTATGATTGGTACTGTACTTTAACCGATAACAGTTAAACAAAGTAGAAGTTTATGTGTTGAACACAAGGGAGAAATCATTTGTAGAAAGCACTCGAACTATGTAAACTTTAAATGGCCTAGTTTTGAAGCACTTCCTCTGAGCACTTATGGAAATCTTCTCTAGATGTTAACATGCTGATCTCATGCCTGCAGTTCAAAGCCCTTACATCCCTGTCCTACTACCAGATGGGATTTGAAGAGCTTGATTAGTTATTTATCTTACAATGCCTCAGATTTTGAGGACCTCAAAGCTGACCTTGGCACTTCTAGGACTGTTTATTTAGAGGACTGAACTAAGAGTGCTACATGTTGGTCTTTCATAATCCTTCATTCAAGCTGTAAACAGTCATTTGGGAGATTAAGTTGAGGTGGCAGCTGGAGGACAGTCAACTCCTTAGAGCAGCTCTGAAGTGGAACGCAGAGGTTTTAGGAACTGAAGCAACCTATTTCTAAGCAGTTGTTCAGGGGAGGCAAAATGTCTGAGGAATAGCTTTGCAGCCTTGCAGCCCCACAGGCTTTGGAGCCACCTGAGGTGAAATAGTTGCCCTGGCCTAAACAGGGTAAGTCATGGGGTGTCTCTGATCTGCACCTTGCTGGTAGTGAGCTGATGGTGGTCTTAGCCATGACTTGTGTTACCTCAGCTGTGCCCTATTTCTTACACCTGCTCCACCCCAAAATCTCCTGTACTATGGGCTGCAAATGCAAGGAGAATTGGAGCTGAAGTAGCACTTTTACACCCCCTGGAGATGACTCTTGACACAAGGACTATTTCTGGGTAGAAACTTGTTTATTCCTCTCTCAACGCACAAGAAAAGTAAGGGACAATGGGAACCAAAACAATAAAGCTGAATTTTAATCAAGGCTATCCTAACTTAGGTCCTTCTCTCCAACCTTCTGAGGATCTGTAGCTGGGGTGAGGTAGGGCCACACTGCCAACCATGTCAAGCCAGTAGAGTTGCACTGACTTACATCAGCTTGTGCATGTCACTTTGCATCTGAATCAAGATGTGCAACTTCAGCTGTGAAAGCAGTATGCAGAAGACAGCTGTAAATTAATATAGTGGCTTCATACCATGACCACCATGAAACTTGCAGCTGTAGCTGAGGTACTCAAAGGGTGAAATTAATTGTGTGGAGGAAAACCTTTGAGGACAGAAGTTTCCCATGAGGAAATTCAAAGATCCCCCAGCCAGACCTGCCATACAACCCTGCTAGCTCTTTAACTGGGTATTTTGCTTTTGGTTTGAGAATGTTAAGGCTTCATCCAGATGCTAGTGCTGCCACATCCTGGTACCATAAAAGGAACCTGTGCTCAGCAAGGCACTGCTGCTCTCCTTGGCCTTAATGGACCCTAACTGTGAGCCCAAGAGCTGTTTATGGAGTTAGGTTTCCCCAGAGTATACTTATTGGGTGGATGACAATGCTCTAGTACAAATGAACGTATTCTTTTTCTGCTTCATTCCTTTGTGAGGAGCGAAGAAATGGGGGAGGAAGTAGTAAAATGAGTGTTATAGTATATGGACTTACATGAGTTTTAGTCACAGATAAAATGCTGACCCCTGACTCTCTAGCTTGGCACAGCTATTTCCCAGTCTGTCTTGCAGAGGAGACCTTTCCAGGGAACCTTTTTAGCCTCAAAGTTTTTTTTAAATTTTTTTTCTCCCTCTCTCCCAGCAGAGGACTTGGAAAATACAAGAGATGCAGCACAACACAGGCACCCCAGGGAGTGCTCATTCCCATCCTCTCAACTGCATGTTGTTGCAATCTTTCTTGTCAGGAAAGATTCCTTCCTCATCCCAAACAAAAAAAAAAAATCACTCTGTAAAACAATATAAATTTTGCTATAGGAGACAGTAGAAGCTCTAATAGATTCTGCTCTATAGATCCTAGCACAAAGGGGCCTCAAATTCCTACAGGGTCATGCTCTGCATTCAAAAATCTCTTGGAAATATAGCCCCAATGTAGTTGCTGCAGGATGTGCAGATGTCTGAGCCAGCTTTTAAACCACCACTGTGCATTTTGCCAACAGATGAGCAGGGAGTGGCGGTGCAGGAGTCAGAGTAGGCAGCAGTTAGAGTGGGATTAGCCTGTGCCAAACACTGTGGTGCCCCAGGCAGCTGGCTGCAGCACTGCTAACTAGCTGTAATTCTGCCAGCTGGAAGGAAAACTCAGCTTGCAGCCTGAGTAGTCAGAAGCATTGCTATGGGTGATTCAGTGAGGAGTGCATGAGAGTGAATTAACCATGGAATGGCCCTTGCTGGATATGCGGTAGAGCTGGAAAAGTGGTAGCGCTCCCTGCTGCCATCTCCTCTCACCTCTTAGGTTTCACAAATGCTTCTGGGCATCTCTTTCTTTTTTTTTTCCCCTTTGGAAGTCCCAAATGTGTGTTTCTGGTGGGTGAAGAGGCGGAATGTGGCTATTGGGCAGATTACTTCATCATAGCTATTTGAGATATGTCTTTCTCTGGATAGTAAAGTGCGTTTGAGTAAGAGGAAATGGTCACCTTTCAGGAAGTAAGAGTTCATGGTAACTGCAAGAGACAGTAACTGCAAGGTAAGTGTGTTTTGGGTGCAGTTCAGTGTTTGCACTGTTTGTTTGTTGTAACGGGGAAGAAAAAGACAATACCAGTTCCTCCAAAGCTGTGTGGCTGGAACATGCTGAGTCTGCAGATATATACAATAGCCAGTTTGCATGCATGCAAGGATGCAGAAGGCCAAAATGCAGCAACTCCCTATAGACCCTGTAAGTCTACTCTTTTTCAAAGAACAGCCAAGGCTGCCTCAGCAAGGGAAACGTAGGGCATTCTGGATGTTCTTCCCTTTCCTGATGTCAAAATAAAATAATCCTCTTTTTGGAAATGATGGCAAGGATCTGCTTGGCTGTAGCTCAGATAGCTCTCTAACTGTGGTGACAGTTGACCTTGCTCTGGCAAGGCTACTGAGAAAGGAGCAGAAAGCAAGTTTGCTTTTACAAAAAACTTCTGGTTCAGAACTTAAGCACAAGGCAATGTAGAACACAGGGAAACTCGGATATTGGGAAATAACATCTGGGAAGCCAGAGCTGAAGAGATTATACTTCAAATGCACTTGGTTGAAATACATTTGGACTCTACAACTAGCAAACTAACTTTATTCATAAACTGAGGGGTGGGGGGAAATCAAGCAAATAGCGGTCTCCATCTCATTGCGCCTAGTCTTTCCAGCGGCCTTGCAAGGAAATTGTAAGTGAAATAAAATAATACGGAAAACTGTACAATAATATATGCACAAGGAAGCATGAGAGGAAAATACCTGCATGCAAAACTAAGTTGTAGAAATAATTTTAAAAATTAAAAAAACTGATGTTCTCTGGATGAGTAATTTGCCTGTTTTCTCCACCCTCCCCACTCTTCATTAAAGTTGCATTCTTCAACTACACCAAGCAAAAGCTGTATTACAACCACTCACCAGCACTCTTTGTTTATAGAACAAAAGTGAATTCAGAGTGAAATTTTGATAAACTGCAGTAACCAAAACTAAAATACCTGGAACGAATCCTTGCAAATGACACTAAGTCCTGTGATTTTATCCACTGCAGGTGCTCTCTTTCAGGCTGCTACCGAGTGCTCTTACTGTTATGCTGTGTTAATGCCTGCTGTGCTCAGTAGGTGGACTGGGTGCCTGGGTGTGTTGAATAATTCTGCTTTCCAGGGGTATATTGCTATATGAATGCTGTAGTCATAGGTTTTGCTGTTAGCTCATGATGCATTTGTAGATCTGTGCAAATGGCATTTTACTTCTCTTGAAGACTTGCTCACGCATTGTCCTGTCTGCTAACAGAGCAAGTCTCTTGCTGAAAGGGCATAGCTGAGCCACCTTCACTTACACTAAGAGTAAAAGGTCCAGAGGATGTGGTAAAGCAAATCATACACAGGCAACACTCGCTAGAGTTTAGGCACAAAGCTTAGCAAGGCAGGAAGCTGACAACATGGGTTCAAGGGCTTCCCTCCCACACCCACCTGCAAGGAGGTGGACACTCTGACACAGTGGCTGAACTGAAGTAGTACCTGTTGCCAAAGGTGCTGTTATGCTTTAACTAGAAAAGCTGTGGTGGGTTGAGCTTTTCTGCTCTGCACAAGGGAATTTTTTTCCTGTGGTTGCTTTAAAAGCAAAACCAAAAAGTGGTAACCCACAGATGGGGGGATTAAAAACAGTATGGCTTTAAGACGTTGGGTCTGGGATGTTAGGAAATCTTAACTGAACTTAGAGTGCGGTCACATCCCTTGTAAGAAGTTGCATAACTTAACATGCATGAAGTCAAAGCAAGTCTTCCATGCCTGGAAACTGTCTAGCTTGGAGTCCTTGAGCTAGCTATGTATTTATCGTTCTTAAACTGTCGTGCTGGAGAGGAAGAGTCTTTCTGAGCAATCTGCGTTCATAGGGTTGATAGGCACAAGGAGACCTCTACAGTTTAGGACTCTTATATATTCTAGTCCTTCTAGAATAGGTTGTATTTTCTCCACTTTGATTTTTTTTTTTTTTCTTTCTTTCTTAACTTTCTTTACCCCTCCTTCCTTACTCAGCAGGCATCTTGAAACAGATGACGACTAAGGGCTACACATTTTCTTCCTTCAGGCTTATTCAGCACCTCCATGAAGATGCTGTCCTAGTACCAGCAATTTATTTTATTGTGTTACAGATGACTTTAGCAACTAGCATAGGGGGGTGGACTGGTAGAAAAGTCTGGTGGTTGGAATCTGAGTTTAGAAAAAAGAAAATACAGAGACAATAGGCAGCTGAGAGAACTATCAAATCTGGAATTAACTACAGCCATAAAATACATTCCTTTTAGTGATGCTGAAGGTGGTTGTAGTTTTATTTGTTCAGCACTCTATGTGAGCAGGAAGGAAAAGGAAAACTTAGAGAAGAATACCCAAACAAACCCAAAAACCCCATCATCAAAACCAACCTCTCCTTTCTCCCCCCCCCCCAGCAATAAACCCAGTTAAAAACCTAAGCCAGTGTGAGTTCTGGTATGCCTCACTATCTACCATAGGTGCTAGGGGTGCCTCAGGCCAGGGCTGAGCAGCCGAGGGTGCCCGCCAGCCAGGTGCCATGCTGATCTGAGCTCCTCTCCCAGGCCAGGAGCAGCAGAGTCCTGTGAGTGTGGTGGGGACCTGCATTAGTAACTCCCCATCAACACAGGGAATTCGTGCCTGGGCAGCACTGCACGGAGGCAGGGGCACTTCTCCAGACTCGGCGCAGGCGCCTCTGCACCATGTCTTGCCATGCGGTTAAGATGTGCCTGAAGGTGCTGAGGTGCTGTCTTAAAGTCATACAGGCAGATGTGAACTGAAATCAATGACTGGAAGTCTCTGAGGCTCAGGCTGCTTTGAAAAATCTGACTGTAGATACATCTGCAATGTATATACTTCCCCACATTACCTCTGAAAACTGTCAGTGTTCAATGAGATATTTAACTGAGTACGTATTTGCATTCAGTATGTGTGTGTATGTATATTTAATGGACTATGGCATAGAAGTATCTCGTTGTTCAGAGGCTTTTTTCCTCTTCTCCTTTCTCTCACCTGTTGAATCAAAGCTCTGTCCACTGGCATCTGTGTATGTTTAGGAATGTTCAGCTTTCACAGGGGGTGGTTGGCTCTATAGGCTCCTCGTCCTGAGTGGGAGGGAAGGCTGTAATACAGTTCAGAAAAGGAATGTAACTGGTGGTGTAAGAGACAGAAACTAGCTCAATTTTTTCAAAGGATTCTTAAATACTAATCATAAAAGCATAGAATGTGTTGGAAGGGACCTTTTAAAGATCATCTAGTCCAACACCCTTGCCATAGGCAGGGACATCTTCAACTAGATCAGGTTGCTTAAATCCCTGTCTGACCTGACCTTGAACACTTCCAATGATGGGGCATTCACAACTTCTCTGGGCAACCTGTTCCAGTGTCTCACCACCCTCATCATAAAGAATATCTTTATGTCCAGTCTGAATCTACCCTCTTTCAGTTTAAAGCCATTGCTCCTTGTCCTGTCGCTACAGGCCCTGGTAAAAAGTCTGTCCCCATCATTCTTACAAGGCCCCCTTTAAGTACTGAAAGGCTGCAATAAGGTCTCCTTGGAGCCTTCTCTTCTCCAGGCTGAACAACCCCAACTCTCTCAGCCTGTCCTCACAGGAGAGGTGTTCCAGCCCACTGACCATTTTTGTGGACCTCCTCTGGACCTGCTCCAACAGGTCCATGTCTGTCTTGTGCTAGCAGTAAGCTGTAGATGCCATCTACAATGATAAGGTGGGAAAAAGCCAACAAGCCCCCTAAAGAGTTGACTGCACTCTGTGTGTGGTGTTTTTTTCTTTTTTTAATAATATATAGTTTTATCTTCTTTTGAAGAGTAAAATGTTTCCCCAGACTTCCCCCCTCCCCCCCCCGAATGGCTTCTCCGGCAGACAAAATGTCAAGAAGTGGTGACTTTCACCAAAAGATCTCCCTTGAATGTAGTATATATCAATGCAGTCTTATTTTAGGACTTTCATAACTGGAGACAGCATATTGGAAACTTTTTTGTAGTACTCATCATGGTAAATATTTCAGTGGCCTGGTCTGCATTACAGAAAGAGGGCTTGGAGATGAAAGTTTCCTACCACCTCCTCTCCCTTTCTAGAAATAACTAATTAATTTCTCTAGAAGGAAAAATCTGTGGTGATCTCTGCCTTTACATTGCTTGCATTTGTATTATCAAGTTAAACTCAAAACAATAGCAAGATTTTTGATTCCATGAGAACTGAAATCTATAGCTGTGTGGTTTCCCTGCTCACTCAGGATTAAGTTTTAGTCAACTGGTGAAATACTTCTGTCAATTTAGTCTTCAAAAAGGCAAAATCGTCTGGTATGAGCTGGCTCTTGAGGGGCCTGAATTCCAGGTTTGCACAGAGGTGTGAGAAATTAGGCTTTGTGATATCGGTTGCTTTGTACTTTTCTCAGGTGATTCTCTTCTACCCTCCTCTCTCCCTGCATTACCTTGGTGGGTAGAATTGCTTCTGAAGAAGGGACAAGCTATCAAGAATAAAAATAGATTTTTAAAATGGAAAAGTTGTCTTAAAGGCCCTGCTCTATGGACTGGTATGTACATCTGTGGTTGTGGGGTTTTTTTTAATTCATCTTATAGAAACCTTTCACCAAAACTCAAAGGCAACAAGTTCATCTGAAACTTACTTGTCCAAAACCTACTTGTCCAACAGTATCTTGTTATCTTCTTTTTCAAAGTCCACAAACACTTGTCACAGAAACCATGGTGACTCACGACTTGGGCAAATCCTCCGCTGCGGTTGCTTGCCCTCTTTCTTGTCTTTTCACTCTTGCACTTGATTTCTTCCCTAGCTGCAAACAGAGACCTTGGGGTTTGTGCAGCACTGACTTTGTGTGTGCACTGCTCAGCACAATGGGACTTCCTACCCCTCGTACAGGGGTTTTTAGCTGCTGTTACACACTGTCAGTTTGTAAACAGTGACCATTCAGAACATGAAAAGTTACCCAGGGTTTCGTTTTTGGTGTGACTGTATGCTGAATGTCTTGTCTGAGCCTTTTCTCTTACTCAGCTGACATTTTGAGGCAGTAAGTGCGATTATTTATTTTCAGCCTAGTGTTTATTCTCTGAACTTCACTAAACTGAAACTCCCCATTCAGTCACTTCTGCCAGTGTGTCAGTTTAATGACTAAAGAAAAGCAAAACAATATAAGAACAGAAATAAATGCAAAACTGTACTCGGTGACTAAATTAGTCGGAGATGCCTTTTGGGGTGTCAGGTGAAAGCTGCCTTTTGTTTTATTGGTAGCCTTAGCCTTCCTTCTCATTTTGCAGTCAAAGTGCACCCCAGCTGGCAGTCAGCAAAGGGGAGTGGAATTACAGACCTGAAAAGTTCTAACTGGGAAACCCCTCAATCTGTATTTTTCCTTTCCAGCAAGCTGCCACTTACGACAAAGAAAAAAGCCCACAAACTAAACAACCAAACCCAGATTGTTTCTTTTTCATTTTTCCCATGTTCACATCATCTGAAGCAATTGTAAAAGACCTTAGCTAAAAAGACATAGCCCAGATACTGCAGTTTTAGCACTTTCTAGTACAAGATAGAAAACTTGATCTCTTACTTACCTGTGTGGAATCTCTCAGTATCCTGTCTGAATGTGCTGAGATTCAAATGTGCTGCTGCAAGGAGCCTCTGCCCTGAATGAGGAAGTGCTGAAGCAGGGCAGGATGTGGAGCAATGACTCAGATATCTAAGGGCTGTGTTTCTTGGTCAGCTGAGGAATAAAAAGAACTATTGACGACGCTCACTATAGTGTGCTCAGCTGACATAAGGACTTACTAGCTACCACTTTGACAATGGTAAAAACTCAGGAGCATTCACTATTTCACTCTTCATCTTTTCCCAAACTTTAGCTGCTTATGATAATGCAGCATCCTGGTATTGCTGTCCTTTCTAGGAGGACTATCTACCTTTTGTCCAATAAAACATATGTCCCTGTCAAGAAGCATTTCTTTGCATGAATGTGTGACATGAAGATGTTCAGAATAAGGATTTTGGTAATGCTTCTGAAACAACTCTTGTCTCTTAGTTCAAGCAGGTACTTGAGACTTTGGTTCTTTCCATTAGGAAAAGAAAATGATTTAAAAAAAAATAAACATGTCTCTTCTTACAATTAGTTTTAACTGACATTCATGTATTTAGTGTCCTATACACCTGAACACAGAGGCTACCACTTGCAGTTTCTAAGCATACCTTTCCAAACTCTACATTGTCAAAAAAGCTCCGTCTCTCTTATTTGCTCTGCAATCAAGCACTGTTGTTTCACTGGCTCTCCGCTTTTGCTGCGCAGGTACTGAGCAATGTTTACCCCTTATGTTTTGAGCCAGCTGTGGTAGAAGCCTTTCTCTTTCTCCTTGAGAGAGCAGTTGCTTGCATCTTGCTGAGCTGTTGACTTGTGTGGGTGCCTGGCATGTTCTGCTATGTCATTTCATAAAGGAATTTAAGTTTTCTTTCTATGTGCATTTGCTAGCATGGCCATCACTTCATTGGAGTTTTGTTACGCATAGTTGCATAATTGCATGATTTGGCACTCATACATCAGAAATGGAAAAATATATCAGGTGGATTCTGTTCAACTCTCATCTTTAAACTACCAGTTTCTGGGTAGTCTCTCTTGCATTGAATTGAATCCTTCTGACGTCTCCCTTTGTTTATTTTCAGAAGTGTGTGTGTGTGTATACACCTATAATGCACTGTTAGTGTTGAACTTTTCATTGTATAAACATGCCATAAAAGGCATACCAATGGATTTAAAATAATTGGTATTCCAAACACTGTTCTTATTCATTTCAACTCCTCCTCTGTTTGGGTTAAGCAGAGAGCTAGCTACTTCATCATGCTGGATGAATTTCAATATTGGTATGTAACACTCACATACAAAAAAAATTGCTTAAACTTTAAGTCTGAATTTTTTTGTATTAAGCCAGAAGTTAAATAATTGAAGAAACTCTAGGAAATCATGTCTCATTATGCTAGGAAACAAACAAAACACCCATACTCTATTTAATGGTTTGAGAAGTAACACTTGATAAATGTCAGCTTCACGGTAAGTATTTCAGCAACACAGTTTCTCACTCAAATGATGCTGTAATGGAATTGCTCATTCTCTCCTGTGACAGTGATGATCCTGAGTATTTCCTGAGGCACTTCACTTTTGGAAAGCTTTGAATGCCTGATGCAACTCACATTAGATAAGTGGTAAGACAGCGCAGAGGAAAATACTTGAGAGTTTGTAGAAGTTATTCTCTGTCTGGCACTGAAGCACAAAAGTGGAAGGTTTCCAAGACTAAAATTCCTGATGAAGTACCAAAACCATCTACACCCGCACTAATGTCATGAGAAAGATGTATTAGTTTTCTTTTTTCCCCCCGTGCTCTTCTGAAAGCTCATTCCTTGATAGGATACTACTCTAAGAGCTCCTCTTACATCAAAGCAGAAGTATTGTCCGAGTTAACACAACTGTTGGAATCTGACTCACAGATGCTATGTCCAACTCCAAGTAAAAGAAAATCACTCCATAACCAAGAATTTGAAAGTGTATTCTTAATGCTTCATATGCTAATTCCTTCTGTATGTGGTTGGAACAGGTCTCTAAGGTATTCTGTAGCCCAGGCTAAATTTAAACCATCAGCTGAGGTAATCCCTCAGTGTGTCCAGTGATTTGAATAGCCTTTTTCAGTACGTACCCTTTAAAGTCCTATGTCACTAAATACTGTGCATATTTCTTGCATTTGGTCTTTGAAGCGCACTGGCATGGTGGTTGAAGTACCATCTAGCAAAAAAAAATGACAATGGAAAGGCTGCTGTACTCCAGCTTTGTGCCTAGGTATCCTCTGTGTCTTCCCTTCCATCCTTTTCTCATCTTATTGCTGTCCTCCTATCTTGCAGGAGGAGGTAGCGGATCTGGATTACTAATGCATTCTTCCAAAACTGCTCAGTGTACAAAAATACAGGAGTCAGACGTGTCTTCTAATGGTCTGAAGTAAAGGTTGTGTGTCTGGAGGGCATGGCCATACAGCTATTACTCAACTTGATTTTTGGTGATAAAGGCAAAGAAATCATGCTGATCTGTGATGACTGCTCACCAGAATAAACCACACCAATATGTATGGGGTGTGTGGTTGTGTTTTTGGTTTGGGGTTGTCTTTTGGCTTTTTTCAAGCTTGCTAATTGCTCATGTGACAGAAGTGAGGTACTGTGACTGCTTAGTGTTCCCCTGCACTACACTGAGTGTAGTTAAATATGAAATAAAATGAGGACTTGGCAGCAGTGCAATACTGGCTTATAATTGTTTATCTTGACAGATAAAAGACTGAATGATTTTTTTTTTTTCTACTCTTCCTGTTTTTCCAACATAGTCCTGTTAAACTTAGCATTGGTTGAGTCACCTGAAGGAGATTGCTGCTGGTATGGCTATACAATTTGTTCATGTTCTCTCAAAATCCAGCCATAACTTTCCCAGAATCATAGAATGGTTGAGGTTGGAAGGGACCTCTGGAGGTCATCTGGTCCAACCCCCTACTTAAGCAGGGCTACCTACTTGATCTTCAGACAGAGCCTTCTGTGTTCATTTGTCCCCATTGCCTCTGGTTCTGTCACTGGACACTACTGAAGAGAGCCTGGCTCTGTCCTCTTTGCAGTGTCCCTTGAGGTATTTACATACATTGATGAGATCACACCTGAGCTTTGTCTTCTCTAGGCTGAACAGTCCCAGCTCTCTCAGCCTTTCTGCACAGAAGTACTCTAGTCTCTTCATCATCTTTGTGGCCCTTCATTGCACTCTCTCCAGTAGATTCATATCTCTCTTGTACTGGGGAGCCCAGAACTGGATCCAGCACTCCAGGTTTGGCCTCACCAGTGCTGAGGAGAGGGGAAGGATCACCTCCCTCCACCTGCTGGCAGTACTTTGCCTAATGCAGCCCAGGATGCCATTAGTCGTCTTTGCCACCAGGGCACATTGCTGTCTCATGTTCAACTTGTTACCCACCGGCACACCCCCAGGGTCCTTTCTGCAAAGCTGCTTTCAAGCTGGGTGACCCCCAGCATGTACTGGTACATGGGGTTGTTCCTCCCTGTGTGCGGGACTTTGTACTTCTGCTTGTTGAACTTCATGAGGTTCCTGTCAGCCCATTTTTCCATCTGGTCGAGGGTCCCTCTGGATGGCAGCATGACCCTCTGATGTATCAGCCGTACCTCCAGACATGCCCCTGGTCTTTGGGACCTGGGATTCTAGAAGGCCTGTCTTGCTAGTAAAGACTGAGGCAAAGAAGGCACTCGGTATCTCAGCCTTTTCCATGTCCTGTGTAACCAGGTCCCCTGTCTCCTTCAGCAGTGGGCCCACATCTTCCTTAGCCTTCCCTTTCTTTTGTCTCCTATGTATGTATAGGAGCCTTTCTTGTTGTCTTTGACATCCCTGACTGGATCCAATTCCAGGTGGACTTTGGCTTTCTTAACCATGTTTCTGCATGCTCGGACAGTGTCTCTCTATTCCTTCCAGGTTACCCACCCTTGCTTCCACCCTCTGTATGCTTCCTTTTTGTGTGTTGAGTTTTGCTGGGAGCTCCTTGTTCATCCATGCAGGCCTCTTGGTATTTTTTTTTCTTTCTTCCTACTCATTGGGATGGACTGAACACAGACCATAATTATGTTGAGACAAGCTACCAAGCTGACATCAAATCCTTAGGCTTATTCATGTACTAAAGACCACTGCCTAATGCCTTGTTGGTTTTCAGTCCCTGGAAGTGTTCAAATGATTAGTAGCTTTTTCATGCTGCTTTTAGGTTGTTTAAATGTGCCTTCTTTTCCTCTTCTCTCCCTGCGCACCCCCCCCCCAATTTGCTGTATCCTGCATGTTTGCTGAAAGGCTTCCAACAGAAGCAAAATACAGTCTCCTTTTCCGCAGAACACAGCAATCCACTTTAGACAACTTCCTAGCTTTGTCATAAAACACAGTTGCCTACACATCTGCTAATTCAAACACTGTGAATCGAATGCTTTCCAAAGTCAAAGCCAGACTGTTTTCACCACATATAGGTGAGTGGATGGAAGAAGGGAGTGATGATATAGCTTAATCTCCAGTATCTGGAATATAAACTTGCATTCAGCTAAGTACTGCTGTAGACTGGACAAGAGACCTGTGTAATTTCCTTTGGTGCTATGTTAGCATGTTGTAACCTTGCGATGTTCCTCTTTTAGTTGTATTTCTCCCTCCGCTTGTGTTTATAGTCAGAATGGCTTCTGATGCTGCTGGCAGAGTACTCCAAAAAAGTGAGCCACACATTTTTTTGACTGTTATGCATCACTAATCATTAATACTGATGACCTTACTTGGTGTTATCAATAAATTGGAGTTTTTCTCTTCCTCCCCACTCCCCTTTTGTTATCAGATGAACCAAATAATACAAACAGCCTTAATCAGGCTCACTTCAGAAAGAAAGTGCAAACTCCACTTCATTTGTCATTCTGAGCAGAAGACAGCAAGTTTTTTTGTGGGTAAGGCAGTATAGACAAGCAGTAGCTGTAGCTTGCCATGCTAGTCTTCTCTACTTCATTTTGCTAAACCTTATTCCTTCGTCAGTCCAGGTGGAAACAAAAAGACACTTTACACCAGACTGGCGAGCACTTGAGATCTGTGTACTTTAATTGCCATATTGGATTTGGCTGTAGACCGAGATTTTCCAGTCTGTGAGAAGCATTCCTGGTTGTGACTGGTTTCAGTTGTTTCCGCTCATTTGAGGTAACACAGTCTGTTCATGTTACGTGGCTAGGACCCTTACCCCAGAATGAAGGCAGACACAGGGATATGAAGAAATAATGAGTGCTCATGTTGGCTTTCAAACCATTTGAGCAACTGCTGAGATCCTTTAATGGTGCAACTAGAGTAGTAAAAATTGAAGAAGTATGTTCATTTGCAAATGAAGAGGCAACAGTCAGCAGTGTTGCTGTCCAAGATGAGAAATGTTCTTTTAAGTCCTGGCAATAGGAGATACTTGGCAGGAAATACGCATACATGGCTGAGGCCTAATGACCTAAATGTGCATGCAGAAACAGGAACAAGAATTCAGCTTGACTGTGAGAGAGGAATGAGAGCAAAGCTGATCTTTTGCTACTTTTGTCAGTCTGATTCCTTAAACAACAAAGCTTCCAGGCTGATTGATGAGCTGCTTGTTCCTCTCTGAAGTCACTTTTCCCTTTTTTTCAGAATACCCTGTAGTGGGTGGCTGCCCAAGCGCTCAGTATCTCAGACACTCAGTAGGGAGGATTCATGCTTTTTCTGCAAACACGTTCGTGATTGTATTTGCCATGACGCTTCTGGGCTTTCCTAGGGAATAGCAGCAAGCATTGAGAGGCATTGAAAGCATAAGTTGCTCCATGCATCTCTGCTTTCCTCCCAGCACAAATGAGACACAGAATGGAATAGTTCAGTTGGAAGGGACCTACAAGGACCATCTAGTCCAACTGCCTGACCACTTCAGGGCTGACCAAAAGTCAAAGCATGTTATTAAGGGCATTGTCTGAGTGCCTCTTAAACACTGACAGGCTTGGGGCATTGACTGCCTCTCTAGGAAGCCTATTCCAGTGTTTGACCACCCTCTCAGTAAGGAAATGCTTCCTAATGTCCAGTCTGAAACTCCTCTAGAATCATAGAATATCTCAAGTTGGAAGGGACCCATAAGGATTATTGAGTCCAACTCCCTGCTCTTCACAGGGCTACCTAAAACTAAACCATATGACTAAGAGTGTTGCCCAGATGCTTCTTGAACTCTGACAGGCTTGGTGCTGTAACCACTTCCCTGGGGAGCCTATTCCCTAATGCAGCTTTGAACCATTCCCATGCATCCTATCACTGGATCCCAGGGAGAGGAGCTCAGCACCTCCCTCTCCACGTCCCCTCCTCAGGAAGCTGTAGAGAGCCATGAGGTCACCCCTCAGCCTCCTGTTCTCCAAACTAGACAAAATGACATGGGCTGGCCTGCCTGGTTAGCTGAGCAGGGGAGGGACTGAGTAAGCTGGGCAAGGACACCTGCTCTTGCTGCAGCAAGGGGTTGGTGCTTGGCAAATCCTTGTGGTAAGCAAACTGTCATCATGGACTTGACTCACCCCCCTGCCCCTGTATATCGACCCTCCCAGCTTTCCTGGTGCTGCCTTCCCCCCATCTCTGCAGTCCTCTGAACAATTCGGTGAAAAAGCTTTTTGTTGCGTTTCATCTCTCTGCGCTCATTTTGTGCCATTTCATCTCTGGCACATCTCAAAGCAATGAAATGGTTGCACCCAAGAATGCAGCCCTCCATTAGTGACACTCTTCCTATAGGCCTCATTTTTGGGTATATAAAGTGCATGAGTTCAGTTTGCCACTCTCTATCATGGCAGAGATGTTGCCTGGGCATTCCTACGGTTCAGGCTTTAGGCTGCTTTCCAGGAAGACTGTTGGCTCTGCTTTCTTCTAAATCTGTTTTCTGCCCTGCCCCATGATCTAAGTCTGCATGCCAACCTTAAGACCTGTCTGCCATCTGTGTCTTGCACAACTCCTGACAGCCACCGTGGCTAGAGTGTCCCCAAGCCTTGCTTCCCTTGTGCAAAGCAGGGCTAAATGAATCGTAATGCTTTCCTTAAGGCACACAAATCTTTTTTACTTTGATCCCTGTTACAGCTCGGATCATGCCTTCTCTAAAGGAGAGAGACTTTCCAGGGTTGGCTGAACTGTTAGCATGTGTTGAGACAAAATGTCCTGGTCCAGCTCCTTACCCAGTGCAGCTCCTGCTCTTGCAGTGGCTGTGGCCATGGCGGGAGCACTCCCCTCCTCTGCAGGGTGCTCCAGTCCCAGGGGAAAAGGAACTCCCGTTTCTGATCTTGATGAAATGTGAGCTTTGCTGAATATAGTACTGCATTTCCAGCCAGTCTTGCTGGGTTTTTTTGCAGAGGGCTTTTTGTTTCTGGAAGGTTATACTCTGTGAATACTAGCAGCAATTAAAGTGCCCATTTTGCAGATGCTATCTGCAGTCCTTTATCCCTGACCTATCAGAAATTGGTCTAATAGCGGGAAAATTGTTTAGTTTGGCAACAGCTGCTATGCTGTGAGTGTCCAAAGGCCCTTATAGCCCAATACCTCTCTGAGGCTGTGACTACAAGAGCAGGGTGAGCACAGACTTCGTGACTGGGGAAGCATATAGCGGCATGTCTCCAGCTCTTTCTGGCCTTCATCTAGAAACAAAGTATTGATTTTTAGCTAAGTCTCCTGAGAGGAAGCACAATTTTTCCTGGTGTGAAAGTTCAGGCAGACTCTAATAACTGTCTGTGTAATTAAGTTGCTGGTGTTCTGCCAACCTGCAGGGAGCAGCATCTCAGGAGGGCAAAACAAGTACATGCTGTCTTGGCAGTAAACAGTGACACTAGCTTTGACAAGGGGTGGGGGGGAGATAGGATACCAGTCTTTCCTCCAGGAAAAGTAAATAGTCTGAATGAAAGCAGTGACGTTGGGATTGTGTTTGCATTCAGTCTGTGGCAGTCCGGCCACTCAAACAAGGTCAGGCATTCGTTGCAGGATCTGCATGCTTTCTTACTCATCTCCTGGCAAAATCTGCCCTGCATTTGGCATGCTGTTCCATTGCGCTTTATCCCTGTTCAAATATGCTTTGGTATGCTGCTCCATTGCACTCACTTCTGTGCAGTTACACTGACTGCTTGCATGGAGTTTCCAGCCAGCAGAGATATGTTACACAATTACGTATCTCCAGGCTGAGTGCTCTATCCTATCCCAGCATCTGGGTGTGCAGTGATTAAGATTATAGCACGCTTTGTAAAACGTGTGGTGAGCGCTGTATAAGAGCGCTGGGCTGTAAATCCAGACCTTCACAGGATGGGGTTAGGGTCCAGTTCCAGCTTCAAAGCAAACTTCCTACCTGGCTTCTGCCTAGGTGCAGAAGTTCAGTGGTTTCCTCCTAGCTGTCTGGAGCAGCATTGCCTAGAGACTAAAACAAAACAAAACTCCTTTCCTCCCCTGCCCTCCAACCCCACCCCAAAGGCTTCTGGAAAGTATGCAGGTGGGGGCACACCTCTGTGCCTGGGATCCCACATGGCTGTGGGTTGCTCAAGCCTGAGCACCTGTGGCCTAGGGACATTAAAACCAGTTTTAATGCAAAATCTGGTTCTTACCAGCAGCAGTAATTGACTCCTAGAATACCTACTACTGTGTCCCAAGACTTGAAGGACTACCGATGCAGTAAATGCAGTCACAGAAATTGGCAGATGACAAATTTTTCTTTTGCCAAGTTTTCTGTTTCTGAGGAATTGTTTGTTTGACTTTGTTTGTTTAGAAATAATTTTCCGTCCAGATATGTTGTGACGCTATAGGAATTGCTCAAAAGTGAAGCTAAGGCGCACTGTATGAAGCCTGTCAGCAGTTGCTACATTGCCAAAAATGTTAATGAAAGGCACTGGCTCACTGTGTGCATGCCTGGTGGGTTTTGTGGTTGATAATTCCAGCCAGCCAGAGCATATGCTTGTTAATAGGAGTTCTTCTTAAGGGCTACTTTTTTAAAAAAAAGAAAAAAAAAAAATTTCCCACACAGAGCTTCATCTCCAGAGGACTGGTGAAGTGTCACTGGGCTGGAGCAGATTAAAAGATTCCCCCCCCCCCCCCCCCCCCCCCTTCTTTCTTGTTCCTACTCTCAGCTGGATCAAACTGTTCCGTGAGCAATATTTTGACAGGCAGCTGTCTGCCTCATGGTAGTCATGAAAAATTCAACTTTAAATAAATAAACAAAATAATCTGCAGTTAAAGAGAACAGATGTGTAGAGCTTGGGGTTTTATTTATTCATTCTTTTGCTCTTTCCTGCTCGAAGGCACTTATTCCTCTGAGCTGAGCTGTGCTCTGGCATGCCAGGACTCCTGATGAGGTGCCCGCCTGCTGAGCAGAGACCTGGCACGGCAGCTCACCCTGGCTGGGGATCCCTGGAGAGTCGCCTGTCTCCACAGCTACTTCCTCTGCTTCTCCAGTCCGTCGGTTTCTGGGCGTGCTTCTTGCGTGAGCTGATGCCAGGAGTCCAGGAGACCTTCCTGGGGTGCTTCACCCTGTGTAGAAACAGTCAATGAATTTCCCCGGAAAGGACAGTCGTTATCTGGCCAGCCCTGTTGCCTGGTTCAGTAGATCAGAAACCAACACAGGGCTGGATTTTTCTCATGATTCTGATAAGAGAATTCAAGAATGTATCTCAAATAAGAGAGCAACCCTCTGTGCTGCAGATAGTGCCTGATAGATATGGAAATATGAGCATACATACGGAAAACCAAAGAAAGGGCTTTAAAAGGCCAGGTTTATGACAGGACTTCTGGTACTTTGCTGACACAGAGTTTAATGTCACTGGTGGTTTATCAAACTGATCTGCGCTGGCTAATAAGGTTTCCAATAAGGTGATAAAGATACTTTGTGTTTGCCTTGTGTTTATAAAAGCAGCTACAGTGCTTGGCAATAGTTCAGACATTTTACACCTTTATCCCTTGACCTCTTTTTAGTTATCATGACTGCAGTAGTGATATATTTTAAAAGTTAGGTAAAATAATAATGGTAAGTCTGATGAAAGAGGTGAATCAAGAGGAATAGAATTGCCTCTAGTCCAGCATGATGCTGTGGAAAAGTAGTTTTTGCAAGCAAACCTGATTTTGTTTCACAACTACACACTCAGCCTCGTAAGAGGGATGACATGTGATGACATCTGGCAGAAGAAATTAAGAAGGAAATGTTAGCACTCACCCTCTGTCCACATTATGGCTGCATTAGTGTTGCTTCTTACTGACACATTCTTAAAAGTTTTCTGGTCTCAACTGAAAGACATTTTGTCATTTTTTTCCTCTTTCCAATTTTTTTAAGGGCAGACTATTTTTGTGCAACAGCTATGAAAGTGTAGTCTGGCAGTTTATGTGCAATCCTATTCAAAAATAGCAAATGGCTTCTGTTGACTTATGATGTTTACTGGGGTGAATGCTGCAAAGAAGTAGACTTTCCAGTCCAGCAAGCGAAAGGAGAGAAGGTCTCTGCATGCTGGAGACGGGAGTTCAAGCACCAAGTCACCTACAGCCTTGTGTGACCCTGAGCGTGTGACTTCTGTGTCCAAATTTTCCAATTATAAAATGGCCGCAAGCAGCACTTCTTGAAATCACAGGAAAACAAATTAGGGTTTTATTACTAAACTGTTGGGACCTATTTTGGGCAAGTTGGAAGGTCAGCCTAAGTCTCTGTTGATATAAGAGCGTCTATCTCTACATAGCAATTTTCTGTGCCAGACTAAAATGGGACACAGGCTCTTTCCTAACAAAGTACTTGAGTTTGTGATTAACAGTAAGGTTGTGAGTAGTTCCCAAGGACTTGCATTTTGCAGCATGGGGCATTGGTTCGGATACACTACTTACGCTTATTAGTGGTGCTGATAATGCATAAAGTGTTGGAAGCATTTTTCTTGTGTTGGAATATAATTGTACAAATTGACATGACACACAAGTGTGTCTTGAAAGATGAATGAGACAGAGACTACTGGTCTGTGGCCTGTAATTCCCTGGGCTGCCAGATGCAGAGGAGATCACCTCAAGGAACATGTGGGGTGCCTTTTATAATCCTCAGATGGGGACCAGTTTACAATGACTTCATCCCATATCATCCAGTGAACATGGTGAAGATCTTAATGCCACATCACATCACTGAGAGGAAGAGTCCCAAGAGCCTAACTAACTTCTGTGGTGTGTGTGCGGGTCCTCTCCCTGCGGAGTCGGGCTGTACTCAATTATTCTTTAGAGCAGTTTCTCTTGCCCTGGAAAAGAGAGGTTAGAGATATTACCCTCATGGGGTAACATGAATTTTTGTGCATATTTAGTACCAAACATGAAAAGGATTCTCTTTGCAATTTGGAAAGGCAACTAATAAAATTTCTTTGACATAGCACAAGGGGCTATTGAAAAAAGTGTTTGGAGTCAGGGTTGTTGAAGTGGAAAAAGGGAATGCATTTTTGAGCAAAAGAGCTATTTCAGCTCTCATAGGTGAAAAGATTTAATTAACAAATTTGACTACAGGATGGATGGATTCAGACCATTAAGTAGCAACACATGTTCTCTCTCGGGGCTTTCCATCTGTGGTTTACCAGCCATGCCACAACGAAAGCCTTTCGCTTTTCTGTGAAAGTGAGTCCATTTCTTAGAGCCTTCCCACAAAGCTGCATCAAGCGGTGCTTTCCTGTGCATGCGTTTAAGTTGCTTGGGACATGCAGTTCATGTGAGCCACTATCTTTAACGAAGGGAAACAGAGGGATGCTGGTGCCCAAGTGCAACACTGACCTGGGACAGTGCAATGAGCCGGTTTCAGTTCTGGAAGCAGGAGGTGGTGTACCTTTGCTCTGCTAGGTGTTGTTAAGTTGGGTGAGAAAATGATGTATCAGCCTTGCCTTAGTGCTGCCTTCAGGCTACCGCGTGGCTTTCATTGAGTTTGTTCAAGGTGTTTTGTTGTGTGAGCCAAAATAGAGCAAAGCCTGTCAAGTCTCTGTGTTGCATCGGTCTCTCCTCACCTGAGGGCTTTGGAAAGGAGTGCTCCTATGCCCTGAGGGATGCGGCTGAAAGAAAAACTGCCACTTTGGTTGGGGGCAATGGTTTGGAGTGACTTGTCTTTATGTGCTGATAGATTTAGCCAAACATCCAGAAGAATGAATGGATTTTATTTAAAATATAAACGTGGTATGTGATGACAAAAAACTCTATTGTTACAAAATTCCCAAGTCCTTTGAATGCTAACAAAGAAGTTGCCACCTAGGATTTACTTGCCTCCAAAAAATAGCTGGAAACCTACACCAAGTGAAAGTATGGATTTTGCAAGAATAAGCTGTTGCATTTAGATGTATTCAGTACGCACCGTGAAGTAGCCCAGAAGTAAATAATCCAGTCTAAATTACCTTAACAACATATTGCGAAACAACTGCTAGGTCACTTCTTACATCTCTAAACTGTTATAGCTTCTTGCAGTTGCAGAATACAGAGGTGGAAAACTGTTTTTAGAAAAGGCTTCTGTCAGTTACAGCAGGCTGTGCAAAACAACTTTGTGATAGATAGCGAGGAAATGTCTGCAGGACTTCTTACTGAACCACTAGGAAATGGTTACCCTCGCATCCTCACAGATGTTGTTCACATTTTTAAGGTGTCTGCAAGCTTGCATGCTTTCTTCAAGCAAATTCCCTTTAGGGTTTACTGAAGACTAGATATGCACTCAGAAAATATCTAACACCTACATTAATGGACATGAGAGAAGACAAGGAAAGTCTGACATTTAAAGTAACTTATGGCACCTCAGTAATCTTATCTGAGAAACACTGAGAGCTAAATGCCCTACCTGATAGGGTATGTTACAGTTGTACATTGGAAAGCAACAGAGGACAAAAGTGAAACTAATAAATAAACCAGTATTGTTCACACACATCGTTCAAGATTAGCAAATATGCAATATACTCTTTTTTGACATTAATAGATAAAATGTCTTTAAAAAACCACAATTGTATAGTCACAATCTAAACAGGAGACAGGAGCTTAATTATTTAGTTGCAGCTTCATTTATTTAAAAAAAAAACCCAAACAAAAACCCAAACCCAACAATTTCCCTATCTTGTTCAAATTGGTGAGTAAGCCTAGATTGCATCAAGTAAGGTCTAAGCTGCCCCTTCTCTTAAATGCCCTGGAGGCTGAGCCTGCACAGCCCTCCCACAAGAAAGATACTGGTGCAGTGGTGGTGCACAGCTACCCAACTCTGAGCCTCCTCGGTGGTACTGCTTCAACAAAAGCTAATTGTGCTATTGCCAAATGGTTCTGGATTCCGTGTGATGGGAGAACAGGACAACAAAACTAATTTTCACTTGGCTGGGATTTGAAAGCTGATCATGATATGAAAAATCAATGTCCTGTCTCACAGTTGACACTGGATTGCCTCCCCTACGCAAAGCTAGGACAAACAAGGTTGAGACTTAATCTCAAAAATGGTAGAATTTTAGTCTAGCAACTGGTGCAGGAGAAACCGGGTGTTTCCAGGGCTCAGTTTAAAATCATCATCTCCACCCCTCTGTGACAAGACAGGGAAAACTGCCCCACCTAGGCAAGAGAGCTAGTATTAGATTCCTCCTCCTTCAAAACGTCGTACCATCAGCAAGGTTTACTGCTGGGCTATTTTCAACCAGTTGCTCTTGGCTGACTCAGGGCTGAACCAGTGAGGCACAGGCACTGGCACAAGGAAAGTGCAGTTCTTGGCTTTCTGGGCATTCATGGACAACACAGTGATATAGTCAGCACTTTTTTTTTTTTTGGGGTGTGGAGGGATAGGGCACAAGGAGAGATTCAGTTTAAAATCCTCCCTGGAAGCTGCAGGGGAGTGCTTAGATAAAGACCAGCTGAATCAAGCAGAACTTGACCACAGTTTTTGTTCCATCCTGAAAAGGGTAAGTCCAGGTAACCCAACACTAACATAGCAGAGAGCACTATTTTTAATCCGTCAGATTTCCACAGCCTGTTCTTTCACACAGTACGCACCGGCTTCTGTCAAAAGTGGAAGTCCCCTTTTTCGGTGGAATATTCGGTAAAAAACAAAATGTTGATATCAAGTGCATTTAAAGAATGCACATTCCCTTACGCTAGCACATTCAGTGCTTAACCCTGTCATAGCAAATCCCATTTCTGGAGGACTGGGTCAAAATGTTCTACCTCGTTCTGGACACAATAACACGCAGCTGGTGAAACCAGACAAGGAAAGGATCTACTGTAGAGAGAGAGAAAAGTGGAAAAGGTCACAAATCTCACTTTGCAGAGAGTCCTTCAGTTTTGTGGGTGTCTTTTTTTTTTTTTTTTTTTTTTTTGTTTTAGCTGCCGTTCTTCACATTTAGTGGTCATCATCAGGGTAAGGAGAAGCAGCAAGAACTTCCCGTGCTCCTGAAACGTGGTGGCTTCTGCTACTAACAAAGTCCTCGATGGTGATGATGAGAGACTGGGCACTCACCAGCTTTCAGTGCTCTGGCACAGAGTAGCTAAGTCCCAATGCTTATGGCTTTCCCCAGTGCAGGAGCTCAAAACGCTGAGAGACTATCATAGAGGACTGTCCAAAGTGGTTAGCGGATGTCGTGACACAACTGTTGTGTGGACACAGCCAGTGGCTGGAACAGAAATCCAGCGGATTTGGCTGTCTCTTGTGTTGGAGAAGCTTTTTTTGCCATCTCTCTTGGCACACTCTGCAGAAATCTCACTTGTATTACAAGCAACGCTGCTACTGAGATAGGGGTGATGCTTCTCTTGACACATCTCCAGTTGCCCAAATTGTTGGCAGACTTTCCATTTAGACAGGTGCTGTAAAAACAAAACAACTTCTTTTTAGAAAAAAATCCCCCAGAAATAATGATGTCCTAGAGTTGTTTTTTTCTTACATAACCAGTGGAACAAGCTGCAAAGCTATGGAAAAGATGTATTCATGCTGCTGAGAGAGAATCAGCCGGGGTGAAGCCCTGCCTCGATACCCAAGACACTGAGGGCCCTCTGCCCTTGTGCAACAGACTGCAAGTGCCTCTTCTTCTGCAAAAAGTGCTCTCCTGCTAACATCCCCCTCCCTTGTGAAGGGATGTCAGTGTTGCCTTTGGTTTCTTTTAAGCTACTTCAGAGAACAAGATGCACAAAACTTATCTGTGGCCAAGGGAAAACAGCTCCCTGAGGCTCCTCTACAGGCAGTGAAGGGATCCCTCCAGAAAGCAATTCAGAATTGCTCCAGCTCTGAATTTCTCCTCAGTGGATCATCCTGCCCCACTGATTGTAATGGGTGTCTGGAGAGACTAACCCCACTGGGATGAAGTTACTCTTCTTCACAACCTGCCTTCCCCATAGTTTCCAAACCCTTTTTCTTTGTAACAGCTAGTCTCAGTAGGCTCTTTTTGTTTTTGCAGTATTCAGGATTCCCGCCCCCTGTGAAACAACCTGACCTTCTTTATAAAGTGAAACCCATAGATGCAGAAACATATTTAAATCAACACTGAAAAGCAAAATGCCGTGGCAGAGTGTCCCTGGGGGTGTGACCTCCACAGTGCCTTCCTCCCCATCTACCACGCATGACTCGCTTGAAAATCTCAAATGATCATTGAATTAAGCTAGACTTTCTCCAAGAGCCCATCTTTTTGCCCCAAGGTAGTACTGGCTATTTCTAAATAATTCTTGACAGATACTGGTTTCCTCTTTTGTTAAGAAAAAAACAGAACAGCAAGAAAAATGGACTGACAGAGACTTGACAACCTGCACAAACTCTCTGCCTTGGTGCTCAACTACCATTAACTCTTAGAAAGGCCTTTTTTCCTAACGTGCAGCTTAAATATCCTTTGTTTACACCTGTTGTGTGTCAAGTGCTGTGTCTGCTGGGTTAGGATGTTAAATAACTTGTCCCATCCTCTTTAAGGACTCTCTGAAGAGGGTTATTATTGTGTCCTTAATCAGCCTTGCCATCTCCAGCCTAAACAAACATAACCAATCTTTCATCTTTCATCAGAGATCACATTCTCTAGATCATTCTAATTTCTCTGGTTTTGGTCCAAGTTACCTTCAAATTGGGCTGCCCAAAAGATACTGCCTTCCATGCCTTACATGGCTCTGTTGGCAGAAAACAGCCCTCGGAGGTGGGACAGTTTCTGATATCAGCGAACCACCAAAGCTGCTGTCCCACCTCTTCTCCCACAAATGGTGCAGAGACATGCCAAGGAAAACACAGTGTCTGGAAGGCAAGCATCTTTGTTTTGTTGTTAATGAACAAATCACGCTACAGCAGCCTTCAATATGAGAGAAATATTTACTCCTGTTTATGTCACAGAGGCTTTTCTACTTACGAGCTAATTCCAGGGATTTAATAAAATAGGGCCTAGTATAAGTAAGTCTGGAGAAGAAAAAGCTGACCTTAATGAACTGCTTATGTTACGTTAATGCAGCTCACAGGAATGGAAGGAGAAAATGCCTCTTCATCTTAAGGAGAAAATTCCATCCTCCTTTTTACGTTATGCTCTACAGGAAGCAGTGTTAATGCCTGTCTGATGTTTAGCAAACACAAATGTTGCGGATCAGGCTGGGGTTGCGTGATGGGTCTGGAAAATAACTGACCATTGACCCAGTTTGTATGACCACTAAAGGAGTTCTAGAAAAAGTTTTTTCATTTAAGGGTTATTTTGCTTCTGCTGGATATTATGAATTGGGTACATTCACAGCATCTGCTAGGGCAAACTATGCTTTCACTATTACAGTTTTGGTGGGACCACAGTATTTTCTGCCTGTTTTGCAGAGATAACCAGGCAACAGTCACTTGCTTCAGCAGAAACTACCAAATGAGATATAAAATATGCATATATTTCATCCTCTCTCTACTCTTGCAAGTCCCTTGTGCTGAATTTGCTTTTCCAAATTTGTCTTGGATTTTTTTGCCCTGTTTTTATTTTTCCTCCACTGTAAATGATAAATGAATTTGTAAACCAGCTGGCCTGCAATACTGCATTCTCATTTATAAAATATACGAACACGTTGAAGGTCTAAACTGCATATTTTTTTTTTCTCTAGGAAAGGAGAGTGCTTAGTACCTTTTAAATTGGGTGTATGTATGCTCAGGTTCATAGACATGAGGCATATGATGTTCCTGTATCCCAGCTAAAGACCTTCTAGGATATGGTGCCTAAAAAGGCAGAGAACAACCATTTGGTGATGGGCACTGACATGATATGAAGTGATAAATGGTCAGTGTTGTCCAGACTTGAAAAATCAGCATTTAAAACAGATTTTCCAAGTTTGGCTCTGCCTGGCTTATAGCATAATCTACCTGTCTTGATGGCAACAGTAGCTGCGGCACAGTTGTAGAACAGGAGGGGAGGGTGGCTTCAGCCTGTACGCTCTGTGTCCCCTGTTGATTTGTCATGTCCTTTGGCCTGAACTGTTGAAGGAACTTCTGGGAACTGAGACTCTCAGGCTGCCTTTGGCAATGCTTACAGAGCCCAAGGAAAGGGCTGAGAGAAGAAGTAGGGCTACTGCTTTACATGCTTGAATTTGTAACATCCAGGAAGTCTGATCCAAAGGCTTTGTGCTGAACTTGAGTACTGAAGCTATGAAGTTAAGTCACTCTTGAGACAAATACATATTTTTAATACTTACAGTTGAGTCCTCCTTTGTCTTCATTTGGTTGGACATCTGTTGAAACAAATGCACTATTTTAAGCATGTAGGACAGATAAGTATAGTCTTTAGCCAAACAGGACTAATATTAAGCAACATCCACCAAAGTTGAAGGTTCAATGTGCTAAATGCTCTTTGGCTAGCAAAATGCAGTCTGTACTCTATTTGCTTACAATCTAGGTCACCATTTCAGCAAGGATAGATTTTGGGCTTGAAGCAACAGCCCTGCTCCATGTTTTGGGACAGAATCCTGCACCACTCTTGGGTTGTTTCTGAAGAAAGGACATGGCTCCTAGCACAGCTGCTGCAGATGCTGGGCAAGATCACTACCCTGCTTTCTCCTGGTCTTTTCTGAAGCACCTGGGCTTGCTAGCCATGAGGAAGAGGGCCTGGACTGAAAATGTGGTTTGTCCTTGTCCATGAAAAGTGTGGTTGCCCCTGCTCCATTTTCTTAGATGTTCACTTTTGTATACCTGAAAAGTTGGCTTATAGAAGTACTCAGATACATCAGCAGACTGAGTCTGGTTCACAAGATGCCTTTTAGAGCCTCCTTTTGTTCTGTCTTGCCAAGCACTGAAGAGTCCTGTGTGTGGGCAAATGCAGCGATACAAGGGTACGCATGTATAATGTGGAGTGACAGTGAGACATGCTTTATTTCTAACTTGTGGAAAGCTGCTGGATCCCAGTGGGATCTTGAACCCTTAATTACCCAGCCAGTGATTCTAAAGCTCTCAGGATTGATTTATCCTCTGACTTCTGCTTTGGATTGTGCTAAGCAGAGACAGCTACTGACCCCAGTCCTGTTCCACAGAGGAGCATCCCCTCCAGTTGTCCAGAAACAGCCTGCAGGGATCACAGCTCAGAAACTATGGCCTGAACAGGCACAAAGTCTGAGTTGCTCTCACAACCAGCAGTTAACTCCTCTGAGGCTCAGATGCATTAGCAGAAAACCATAAAGAATAACATGTTCTGGGGCACTATATGTCCTCCCCAGGGAACCCCAGGATTTTGATAACAGCATGATTTCCTGCTGTTGAGTGCAGAGAATTTACTCGTACCTTCTACCAATGCGTTGGATGACATATGAAATATTTTGGCAAATGAAAAACAATTCTTCAGATTGGGTCATGCAAATGAAGGGCCTCATTACCTGTGTAGGACACTAGTTTAGAAGATCTCCGTCTCCACAGCCAGCAGGTTAAAACAGCTAGAAGACCTATCAGGATGACAATGGAAACGATGCCAGCTGCTTGAGCACCTCGTCCATTTTTTTTCAGGTTTTTGTGACTTTCTGTGCTAGAACCATCGCTTTGCTTCTGCTGTGTGTCTAGAATAAAATAGAAAAAGGATGTAATAAGGTATAAATTTTCACATTTCATACCAGGCAAATATTTGACCACATTTTATACGCGCAAAAAAATTCTGAAGGACTAAATATTTGTGCTATTCATATCACTGTGATTCTGGTGGTATTTCTTCTGAGCAAGGCACGTCTCCAGCTTACACTGTCTAATAATACAATGCTGGTTTATTCCTCCCTGTCGTCATACTGCCTGCATCCGTCTTTCTTCCTTTTTGTTCTTTCCTGCCAGCCTTGGGAGACTGTATGTTTGAGCTTGTATCTAGACTCAGTTGAAAATAAATCTATACAGAATCTATAATGTAAATCTGATGGTATTCAGAAAAGTGGGTGAAAACCTGTTTCCCTGAAGTGAGTGACTAATTTCCACTGATTGCTGCAAACTGAAGGTTTCAAATCACATCTCTTACTCTTTCAAGTGTGGTAGTGCTTTTAGAAACCAACAAAAAATAAGATGATGAAGGTCTTTTCCCCCTGAATACAACATGACCGAATGCCATTAGGAAACTAATGACAAGGTTACTTAGATTTCTTTTAATTTGGGATAACAGCAAGGGTATGCTATCATACAAACATGCTACTGTGCAATTTTTCCTTGCGCACAGTTTTTGTTCCTGGAAATAGTTTAATCTATATCCCCTGGCTATGTTTGTGGGATCGGAGTTGTTAAGTCCAGAGTACGTGATTCCTTGGTGTGTTCAGGTAGACTAACTGTGGGTATCCAGCTACAGTTATGCAAACAATCGAACCTCCTTGCACCAGGGTGCAGAAACCCCGAGAGAAAGGTGTGGTGGGAGGCAGGACCAGGAAGGACAGGCAGGACATAAGCTCTCCCACTCCAGATAGCTGCTCTACACAGCTGTTTGGAAATCATGAAATTCACTATTGCTACTATAGCTATAACGTTTTTATAGCTTTTTTAAAATAGCTTTCTGTTTTTGTGAAGAGTTGAGTGGCTAAATACTTGTTTTTACTATTGATTACTCGTATCAGCAATAAATAGCTTCTTATACTTGTTGCTATTAGGTGTATTGTTCTACTAGGCTAATATTACCCGTTTGCTACAGGCCTGCTTTAAGTAGTGCACTGTGTTAAACTGAGTTTTGGAGACTGAAAGCAGAACTTCGAAACTAGGCAGAGTAAAAAGCAAATATGAGTGCTGCAAAGCAGTCAGGTAGGGTTCAGGAATTTGTGGATCTACTGTATGGTGTCCCCTGAAAAATAACCTGACTTCCCAAGTCATTGTGTTCCTAAGGAACCGAATGGTAAAGCCCAGTGACTGCCTTGGACACAAGAACTTCTCAGTGCTGTTGACATAACATGCTTGATGGGGTATGTGCTTCAGTGTGGAAGAAGTCAGAAGTAAACATGAAGTCCACGGCTAAGCATAACTAGCTTAAAACAAAAACTGCACTCTTCTTGGCACTTTTGGGAACTACTGAAATAATGTGTACCCCTCGTTAATGCATATCTACAGACAGACACACACTGGTTGATATATCTGCTATCTAGAAAACATGAAGTATCATGAAGGGACTTACAGTTGGCTGACAGATTTTCCCGCAGTATTTTATTTTCTACAGAGCACTCTATTTGCATGTTAGAAGTGGCTTTAACCTTCAGCGTGCTAAAAACGCTGTAAGTGCCATCGGCGTGGGGGGTGATCTTTAGCTCTGATGGAGGCAGGTGGCTGTTGTCTGTTTTATTTATCCAATAAACATTGGGCTCTGGGTATCCATTGCCGGACCTGCAGCTGAAAGTCACCTCCTCTCCAGTGCTGTCGCTGTTTCTTATCGGTCCACTGAGTATTGGTTGGCTATAACTAGCTGGAGAACAAGAGAAAAAGAAATAGTCATCAACACGTTGAAACGTACTGAAAAGACAAGATTTTGATGTGGGTTCTGAAGCAGAAGTTCTGGGTTTCGCACGACCCTCATGACTTGAAAGGGAAACACCTGCAGGTTTGGTATGTAAGCCAGAGAGCGGAGAGAATTACTGGAAGGGCAGAAGGCTGAAGCCAAACCCAAAGGAAGAAAGCAACTTCTTAAGCCGCTGTCACGCAGTCATGTGCAAGAACCCTTATATTAATGAAAACCAAGATGAAGAAAAAACACCACACTGGATAAATCAGCTGTTACAGGTGTTCTCCCAGTTTTAGATTCCCTATCTGTAACATTTAAATTAAGCAGACTTCAGTGAAGAGCTGAAGTATGTTTCAAAGTTAAGGGTACGCTTAAATGTAATATTGAAATGGCACGAACTTGAAAAGCTGGAATGAGAATTTGGGCAAATATGTGTAAGTGATACAAGTTCTTACCTGCTAAACTGAGAACCACTTCTGCCTGGTGAATCACTTTGGTATATTCAGTTTTCTGCAGTACTACACATTTGTACGTACGTTCATCGCTCTGGCTGACGTTTAGTAGTAGCAGAGAAAAATCGCCATTTTCCAATCTATCCCAGAATAACTGAGTCCTGTTTTTAAAGTGAATACACTGTTCACTTTCGTTGTCTTGACCAGAGATCAGTGCATGTACAACTGAACACTCTTCTTGATCATCAGCTATTTGCCAATATACTCGTAGATTTTTTAAGTGCAATTCTCTTCCTCGATAAATGCAACTCAGTGTAGCGTTGTCTCCAAGTTTACTGACGATGATCTTCTCCTCCAGTGCCATAACTACAAGATTAAAAGAGAGAGAGAAAAAAGGGAGGTTATGTGGCAAAAATGTAATTCTTTTTGAGTATATTCTACCACATGTGGACTCCAGTATTAGTATTTATAACAGCCAGGTGAGTGTGCTCACTTCATAGTCATTCCTACCTCCTGACTTGCCGGTGGCTAATTCTCTCTGTGTCTGTTTGTCTGTACATTTTCCAAAGGGACCTTTTACAATAAAAAGCCTTCTGCTTATTTCTTTCTCTGAGGACAACTGGTCTAAGCGTTCCCAGCCCCATGGATACCTGCATGTTTCACTTCGCATACTGACTGGGACTGACTGCAGAGACATATTCAAGTCCTAATGCTTTAATAATCACTTTTTTAAAATTAAGAAAAATGGTAAATCACCTGGTAAAACACCAGGTAAATCACAAGATGTGGAAACACTGACAAGAAAGAGTGCTAGCATTATTTTGAGACCCCCAAAAATTAAAAAGGGGAGTGTCCTGGTTTCAGCTGGGACAGAGTTAGTTTTCTTCCTAGTAGCTGGTATGGTGCTGTGTTTTGGATTTAGTATGAGAATAATGTTGATAACACACTGATGCTTTAGTTGTTGCTAAGTAGTGCTTACACTGGTCAAGGACTTTTCAGCTTCCCATGCCCTGCCAGCAAGAAGCTGGGAGGGGGCACAGCCAGGACAGCTGGCCCAAGCTGGCCAAAGGGCTATTCCATACCATATGGCGTCATGCTCAGTATAGAAACTGGGGAGAGTTGGCCGGGGGGCAGCGATTGCTGCTCGGGAACTGGCTGGGCATCGGTCAGCGGGTGGTGAGCGGTTGCAGTTGGTGGGTGGTGAGCAGTTGGGTTTTTTTCCTTGGGTTTTGTTCCTCTCTCTCTCTCTTGTTATTTTCCTTTTCATTGCAATTTATTAGTAGTATTATTTTATTTCAATTATTCAATTATTTTATTTCAGTTATTTCAATTAAACTGTTCTTATCTCAACCCACGAGTTTTCTTACTTTTGCTCTTCAGATTCTCTCCCCCATCCCACTGGGGGGGCAGGGTGAGTGAGTGGCTGACAGGGGCTAAACCATGACAGGGAGTAAAAACAGTGTTTCTCAAAGTGGGCATGTCATAGCAATGACATTTTATTGCTACCATCGGTGTCAACCTCTCAACAAATATACCCAGCTGGCAAACCAGCATGCCCAGATACCTCCAGTGACACATTCATTAGACATTTACAACCTCTCACAGCCACTTGAGGTAGGCCAGCACAGCATCTGGCTTTCAGGGCACTTTTCCTGGCCTCCGGACATGAGAAAGGCAACCTCTCCTCCTGCTGAGCAATGAGAAGGCGTGAGCTGGCGGACGAGCGATGCAGAAGGTGCAGATCAGCTACCCTGAGAGGACCGGGGCGGCTCTGACTGCAGCCTCCCTGCTGGGAGGGATGCATCACCTCTCCTCCACACCAGCAGCCGAAACCTCTCTGGTGCAACCGGTTGCTGAGACCAAAGCAGTGTGCACGTTGTAAATGTCAGAATGGGGGGTTGGGGGGGGGGGGTGTCAGGCATGGGGTTGGCTGGGAGAGATTACAGCTGGGTGAAGGGATTATGCAGGTGGGTGAATTAGGGAAAGAGAGATGACAAGAGTGAGGGTTTGGAAATGTGGAAACAGCGCATGGTGAGGTGGGAGGGAGGCAGCAATATTAAAGGGGGACATGTCTTTGTGTTGGTGCACTGGACTCAGAAATAGCTCATCTACATGCCTGAGCTGGGCACCCTGGCTTAAAAATACCTCTGAAGCAAACGCAGTACTTGCAGGGAGGAAGGCAGCATGTTCTCCAGGCCCTTATCCTCTGCTGGGTGAACAAGAAGTAACGGGCTTGAACTGCAACAAGGATGCTGCAGCCCAGAATTTGGGAAACCCCTCCTAGCAGGAGGCAAAGTGATGCTCTAGAAAGCATTGCCTGGGAAGATAGGGGCACCTCCATCGCTGGCATTATTTAGGAACAGGCCAGCTGGCATCTCTTGAAACTGAATCTAGTACAGTTTGTCCTGATTACGGGGCCTGGGACTTTCCTTGAGGACTTTGTTGAGGTCCTTCTCAGTGATTAAGCAAGAAGAGAGGAGAGGCAACTCTGAAAACATTTAAGTATCACCAAGTGATGTCCTTTAACCTTACTTTTGTTTTAAAAGGGATTTTTGGAACTGTAGTAAAACACTTGCTAATATTGGGTACTTGATAGAGTGATGTATAATTCTAGTCATAATACAAGCATGGACTTTATCCAGGCATGTTAGATCTGCTTATCAACAGACCTTACTACCCCACTTCTAAGGCCTTTTGTTGGCAGAGATAAATATGCAGGAATGTCTGTAAAGCAAGCAGAGCAATCTATGCAAGAGCATCCATAAGGTCCTTTGCTATTCTCTGTACTGAAACTGATAGAAACTAATTTTTTCTTCTTTCCCTGATGCATGTCACACTGAGGAATTCTTAAGTGTCTTGCTGAAAACATGCAGATGTTTATATTGTACATATTACAAATACTCTGTGTATTTGGCCAAACACATTAAGGGAGGGCAGCTTCGTTTTTAACTGAAGTGTTCTGAACTTACCAGCTCTCAGGATATGAAGGAGCAGTAACAGAAATCCATAGCTAAAATAAAAAAGCAAACAAGAGTATTACATGATAGACTTTAGCATCTCTGTTGTTTACGTAACCAATAAACCTAATATTGATTGTTTCAGTATAGTAGCAGAAGTGAGTAAATTAGGTACTGCTGCTACGTAATGTCCCATTAAGTATTTGCATTTTTGACAGCTGCAAAACTTCTGCTCAAACGACATAACTCTGTGGGTGGGTGGCCAAGGCCACGAATAGCAGTAAACCGCACTAATATTGGAATCGGAGCAGAAGGCATGAAGCTGGTGTTGTGCCTGTCTTTCTTGTGAAAAATGAACCATATAGACTTACTGGACAAATAGGCCCTGCAGGATATCTGATCACTGGGACGCAGCATGGCTGCACAGGCCTAAATCTAGGTCAAAGCCCTGCATCCCACCATTTTGCTGAAACTCAATGAGTTATGGTTTTATCCGGTTAAAGGACAACAAGCAGCTGACCATGCTGCCCACTGTTTTGTGCACTCAGTAAAAATGTGTAAACAGGAAACGTGCTGATAGCAGGGAGCTGTGCAAAGGTTTTGCTGGAAAGAATTCGGTGTGTTTGATTACTCCGGAGGGGCAAATCTAAGCAGGAGTTTCCCAAGGGAGTTACTCCCGCTGGATGGCATAGGAAAACCCAGTTTAACCTATCTATGAAGCCCAGGTGGTTTAACTCTCATCGCATATGGCTTTAAAAAAGATAAATGTGCAGCACTTTCCTAAGAGTTACTTTAAAATAGCCTTTCACTGCCATGCCTAGCTATGCATTGTGCTCTCCTTCCTCCAGACCACTGTGGGAAAGGAAGGGAAGACACTGGCAAGGTTTTGGCATGGGAGCTGTGTGGCTGCAGTTGCCCACGTTGATATTGCCCTGGGTGCGATAAGGTTGCAAAGCTGAGCTGACGGGCAGAGGGACACGAGCACCTGCTCATCCCCAGTTTCCCCAGCTCACTCTTGCAAGCGAGTGGGACTGTGAGGCCACACTACCTGGGTGCAGCTGGTTCCCTTCCCCAGTTGTTCTTAACCCTCAGCCAAGGGCTGGGGCAATGGGGACAGCTGTCCCCAGCAGCCCATGTCCACCCAGGAGCCAACTCCAGGGTCTCCCACCCAGACTGCTCGCCTTCTTCCCTCCAAACCAACCCTGCCCTGCCTGACCCTCCTCCCTCCAAGCCTAACCTAAGCCTACTCCCCCAGCAGCCATTTCTCACCTCACTTTTCCCCATCAGCTGTGCTTTACCCCGTCCCCTCTCTCTTCCAGGTCTCCTGCCCTTTCCCCACAGCTCCTGCCCCTTTATCCCAGCCGAGCACCAGGATTCGTCCGCCACCTCCCAGGCACAGCATCACTTCTGCCCGGCTTTACTCCTACTTGCTGCCTGGGCACAACTTGGGTCTCCTCTGTTGCAGAGGAGGGTCTCTAATTCCCACCTGCCCCCAAGAAAATTATGATCTTCCCAGACACATTTGGCTTCCCACGGAGAAAGCAGAGGACACTCCTGACACAAAATCTACCTCCACTTGAAGCCCCATCTCCAGAGAATGAGATGGGGCAAGTTTAGGGAAGAGTCAGTCTGAATTGTATTACTTTTAAATGAAGAAAACACTTTCTTTGCCTTTTCTGTGTCCTTGGAAATAGTTTCATAGATGAAGTTTCAAAAGTTTAAGTGGATGCCCAGCGTGGAACATTTCTGCTCTCATACTTATTTTAGTAAATCTGCAGTCAGCCCGAAAGTGAGTCTCCCAAGTAAGCGTGCCTAAACACTCCAGGGAGGCAGCTCTGCTCTGTTCTGGCTCTGGCAGTGACTTTTGGTGGCTTTTGCACGTGGTCTTGTATTGTATTTCTGTTGTATTTTGTACCTGTGCAGGAGCCATCACTTTTGTGCCAGGCTTGTAGAGGTCTGTCTTGACAAGCTCACCTGAATGTAGTTCTTAATCCCGTGGCTGTGCTTGTTTTATTGTTCCCCACCCAAGTTAGAAACTATGGATATAGTCAGTCATTTGAATTAAACGGAGAACAACAATTGACTGATCTTTATGGGACTTTTCAGGGAATTTCCCATGGCAGGTGTTTGCTGATGCCAACAAACATTTAGCTAGTCAGCCAGAACTGATTCTCTAATGTATGTATACAAAGCATGCCTTGATTTCTTATTTTAATGAATGATGCCACAGTTAAGATCGGACAGATCTAGAGATGCTCATCCTCTTACTTGGAGGAGGCTGCAGCTGTGGCAGTGCGGGGGCAGGGTCAGCCCACCACGTTCCCCTGGAATCGCTTTAATGCCAAGCTCCTGTTGGAAAAAGGGAGAAATGCTCTTGCCTGCAGAGAAACCTCCCTTTTGCCGCGTACGTACGCTCACCTCCTGCGTCCATCACGCTGGCAGTGCGCTCCACCAAGCGCAGGTGTAACTGCATTAGTTTCTTAGGTTCTCTCTCTCCTTTATTTATTTGTTATAAAACATTTTAAATTTTTTAAAGTTTTTTTTTCCTTTCTCAATTCTTTCCCACACCTTCCCCTTCTACACATTTTTTAAAATGTCATGTGAAACGGGAGAAAGTTGCGCTTCCTCTTTCATACATTCTTGTTTGGTGAGATTATTCTTCCTAGCAGCATCTCAACTTTTTCATGCGCTGTTTATTTTGGAGTCATGGGATGTTGCTGTTCAGGCATAGACTGGCCAGACAGAAGGTGTCCCGCTGCTTGCCATAATAATTTTGGGGCTTTTGCTCTGCTGGTAAGATTTGCTTTATCCCCTAACCTTGCAGCGACATCGCTCTTCTCGCATCAGCGGGTGCCCTAAATAGGTTCTCTCTCAAGCTTTTCTAACACCTACCGTAAAGCAACACTCAACTGGGCAATAAAACCCGGTGGGCCTGCTTGCCTTCTCCCATCATTCACGTTGGGGCCAAAAGGCTCCTTAAAATGCCAATTAATTGCCTGCAGTCTTCCACGCGGTGGGTGACAAACTACGGACGGGTGGGGCCTCTGCGTGGGCAGACCCCCTGCGTGGGCAGACCCCCTATGCCAGGCGCAGCCCGGCCGCGGAGGCTGCATCGCAAACCCCGGCTCCCCGGCGGCTACGGGCACCCGGCAGAGCTGCTGGCCCCGGCCGCGCAGCCAGCACCGTGCCCGTGCCGGCCGGCAGCGGGGAGCGGCTGCCGGGCCGGTCTAACGCCGCAACGCGCTGTCCGGGGCTCCGGAGGGGACCCCGCGCTCCGCCTCGCCCCAGTCTCCATTCAAGAAGCCCGCCCCCGCCAGAACTTTTCCTGCCCGCTGCATTGCAATGAAACTCGCATTTTTCGAGGGGGGGGCGTGTATCTCGCTGCCCCCGAGCAAGCAGCCCGGCAAACGGCCGGCTTGTGCCCCCGTGCCCAGCCGCAGGCGTGCGGGGCGGCAGCTCCCCCTCCCCCGGGGCCCCGGGCCGCCACTCACCCTCGCGGCTCCATCGCGGGAGGCGGGCGGCTGCCCGAGCCGAGCCGTGCCGTGCCGTGCCGTGCCGTGCCGTGCCGTGCTGTGCCACGGCCAGCCGACGGCTGCCCGGTTTAGGCCATTCCCCTTTCCCTACCACGCCTCCTCCCGCCGGGGATTTCCGCCTTCCGTGCGCACCCGGAGCCGGTGTGCGGCCAGTCCCGCTACCGGGGCACGGTGCAAACGGGGCGCCTTGCGACCGGCACCCGGACCGCCGGCAAAGCCCTTGCCTGGGCTTGAGGGCCGGCCCCTTGTCCCGCTTCGGCCCCGCACGCCGGGCGCTGCGGTCCGAGAGAGGCCGGCCCCGTCCCCGCGGCGTGGAGGGTCTCAGGCACTCGCCCGTCCCCGCTGAGCCCGTTCCAAAGCCTCGCCGGGCCGCTTGGCAGGAGCTCCCGACCCCCGCAAAGCCGTCGCCCCCCGCGGGGAGGGTGCCTGTGCCCCTTCAGGCGGGGCGCCCCTCACCGCCGGCTCTGGGCGCTGCTGGGGAGGACCCGGGGAGCCAGGGCTGGGCACCGGCTTTTGTGATAGCAGCGTCTTGTTGGCCCTGCGAGGCGGTGGAGACCGGTCCCACGGCCCCGCTCGGCCTGTGCGAGGGAGCGGGCAACGTACCGGAGTCCGGCTGCGGGCACGGGTCTTTGCAAAGCCTGCCGGGGAGCCGGGGGGTCTCTTGTTGAGTTGTGTTTCCAAATACATTTCAGAAGACGTTAGGTTTACGCTTGCATAAATAGTAAATAACCCTAAACGTGATTTGATACGATGCGTGACCGCACCTGAAGATGTAGAAGATAAAAGTTCTGACAGAAACGCGTTGATAAGGGGTGTTGGAGCAGTAGTCGGCTATTTGAAAGCTGTGGTTCACGTTCACCAGCAGTTTTCTTTCTGGCTCCACATCAGATGTTGTGTTTGGCTTGTTTATTGTCAGGCACATCAACCCAGCTGGGACTCCTTCACCAACACGAATATTTGTGACACACACCACAAAGCTGTCACTGCCACGCTGCGAACAAACGCCACAGTGACAGCCGTTAAAAAAGATTGCCACATCAGTATTTTGCTTGGTCTTGGTTCTGAGTCACCCTGGGAATGCCAAGTACTTTGTCCATGATGAACAAGAAACTCCAGAGTTGTGCAAGACTTGCAGGTCTCGGTGCTGTTTCCACTGCCAGCCAGTGGCAAGAAGGGGGGTTCTCACTTTCGAGTCTTAAAGCCAACATTACTTCAGCCTCTTCATGTATCGTTGGTACGCTGCAAGTCAGTGATCAGTGTGGGAGGGTAGATAGAAATTTACATTAAATTTAAAGGAAGATAAACAGTCTTATGGAATTACGGTTGAGTCAGAACGTATTGGCAGCAGCCAATTCATGTCTCTCACTGAAATATTTCCTGATGGAATATCCTAGTTTGGGAACTACTCTTTTGATATTTTAATAACAAATATTCGTGTCCTGTTTTAATAACAGACACTTGGTGAACAGGGATGCACATGGAATCAGTTCTTCGTGGCTAAAAGCTTCCTGACTTTAAATGCTTGTGGCTTAACTTTATAGGTGAATTTTTAGAGTTCTGTATATAAATGTGGTCTTTCTAAAATGCATAGTTTGGATGCAGTCTTCTGATGTTCTTTGCAATGGTTTCTATCATGCTCTTTTCATGCACTATGAATAAGAACAGCCTATTGCTATGCATGCATACCAGTTTAGGTGGAAAGGAATTTCAGAATAAGGAAGAAAGACAAATGTGTCTCCATAGCCAGGAGACTCTTTGGGATTTGGAAAGGTCAGGTGCAAACCTCTTCTCTGGCTGCACCAGGCTTTGGAATCTGTGTTGCCTGAAATCCCTGATGAGTTTTTAATCTATAAGGCAACTTTGTCTTCTATTTCCCTTCCAAATGGTGTTTCATTAAGGCTCAGCCTTAGGTGGTTGCCCCTACTTGCAGAATTCCCCAGCGGGCTTGAAATATAAGGATATTCTTCTGCCAGTGACTCCATTCCTACGGCACACACTGAACAACCCTGCAGTTAATAAAAGCAGGCTCTCACTGCCAAATCACTGCCATTAGATATAAGATGGGGAGTGCTCCCCCATTTCTTTCCACACAACCAAAAAAGGAGAAGCAGCTGCAGTGGAGGATCATTGCAGCTGATGTGGTTCCTTCTGTTTACACTGAACAGCAATATGTTTTTATTCTTTTAGATACAGATTTGTTAATATGTTGCTTACTAGCAATAAGTCGAGGTATTTGGCTTAGGGTCAAAATACAGACCTCAGTTACGTGATCTTTTCCCTACAAGCATTACACCAAAGATAAGATAAATGACAACAGCCAAGGATGTTTGAAAAGCCTATGCGAAAAGTTTTCATCGAAAATGTAGCTCCTCACCCCTACTACCATATGCTTATAGAAAAATTTGGGCAGGAAAGCACCTCTGAAGGTTTTCTGGTGCAACCTCCACCGCAAAGAAGGGCCAACTTCGAAGTATTATCAAAGCTACTACTAAGATGCGGTTCAAAGTTACTACTGCTGCTTCCACATGGCTCTGAAAGTTATGATAAGACTTTCTTTTTATCAAAGAATACTATGAATTTTTATTAGCAGTTGTCTTCATTTCCCAAGGTCCAGTTTTAGTAATGCAAAAATGTATATTTATTTGCTTGCTTTTGTTAAAAAAGCTACAATATAGGATAGTCACAAGGCAAATCACATGCCAAGCTGTCTGATCGGGCTTCTAAAATTGCAATGCTTATGACAGGAAAGATGGATCTCAGCTTCGGAAAATCGAGATGCTTGATGTTAAAGTGCAAAACCCATTCCAGCTGTAGCACATAGGTGCAATCTTAGGTAGCTGCTGCACTCTCCGTTTGAGACATAGAAGTGGCACAAAGACGATCCATTTGGCCTCTCCTCCTGTGTGCATGTGTGCTCGTGTGTCTCAGCGTGAGAGAGAAGCAGAGACAGCTGAGCTCCTAAAGTAGAGTGTTTGTAAAAAAACCTCGTTGTTGACAGTTAATTTGTCCTCTCTTATGTGTGTCTGCACCACTTGATGTAATTAAATTAAGGCATTTAAGGCTGTCAGAAGAAGAAACTACCTCCTGTGGCTCGTGCGTGGCAAATATGTTGCTTATGGACTTTGAAACTAGAAACATTGGGAAGAATTGGGAAAAAAAAGAGGAGGAAACCAATATTCTAATTTTTCCAGGCTGTGAGACAGAGAAGTGATCTACACACCAGAGAGCTAGAGAGCTGATTATTTTCAAATGGGTATCAGACAAAGAGAACAGGCGTATCTGCAAAACACACATCTTCAGTGCCAAGCTGGTTAATGCAATTACTGAGAATCCAGAGAGGCTGACTAGACTTTGTGAAACAGAGACATACCTGTCTCTACATATGTAGAAGAAAAGAAAATTTCAGACAAATTTAACACCTTTGGGGACAATTGAAATATGGGTGACATGACTGTATGTGATGTGGAGGACTTGGACCATTTTTGGAGTAGGACTAGGACCATTTTTGTCCATTTTTGGACAGCCACGAAAGAAATGCACATAAAATTAGTAGCAGAGGATAATGAATGCTGAAAAGTTTTTAAGGTGACTAGAGCATGTCACCCGTTTGGAAAGCAGATGCCTGTGTCATTAGCGGCAGGCACAGTGACACGGTAACAAAACCAAAAGAGAGGTATGATCACCGGTCGGTTCCCTGCACTGACCTTCTCCCCTTCATGCACAAACGTGCCAAGACAAAACAGGAGGCAGTAAGATAACATCCAAACTTAAGAGACAAATAAGTTTGCATCAAACCACGGAGACACAGTTAAAGAAAACACATTAAACAGGAGTACTGAGAGTAGGGACTACTCAAACTTTCATGTACCATGTTTTAAACAGGTACATTGCCTAGATGATCAAAATGATCCAGCTTATGCACTGCATGCTACTGGAGAATAACTTTAACTAGAAAAACCTTGAAATGATATTACATATGCTAGGTTTGGGGGGCTTACCCCAGAATACAGAAAAATAAAAATCTGCAGCTATTTTCACAGGATCAGAAGAAGTATTTGGAAAACCAACAGCTGACCTCAAGCCTATTGGTCTTCATCTTAAGCCAGAAACAGTAGGTAGCACTCAGCGACGGCTTCACTGGCATTAGCTTGACAGTATTCATTCACTATAAGGGGAGAAATCAGTGCTAAATTCAGGTACAATAGAAATGTCAGAGTCTACAGGACCATGGAATATATGTTTTCAGCAAATAAATTTTGGGATAGAAAGCTTTAAAATCATCATGGTAAAAATGTAAATGGTGGAAGACTATGCAAAAATTAGCTAGCATGTATTTCCTAATAATGTTTTTAGTGCACAGGTTCTCTACCAAAAATCTAATCAAACTCTCCATGACTGCAGCACTACTAGTACATGAGATGAGTGCCAGGAAAAGGGTCACAAGCAGAGAAGCACTCTGATGCATCACATATCAGAGTGTAATTAAAAGGGTGGAAAATACCTGCAAATGAGATCGCAGTGGAGGAAAAAAAGTAAATGCTGATCATAGATCTTCAACATAAAGCAATCAAGTGAAAGTACTACAGCGTGGGTTATGGTGCTTGTATGTTCTCCATCATGTTTGGCTGGTGCAGTAAACACCTAAACCAACACCTAACCAAACAACCGCAAAGCAATTTGTTTGCCAATGATACCTCACCTGCACGGAAAATATAGCAGAAGAAGGAGCAGAAATTAGTAGAAAGACTAAAAGGAGTCATAGAGCAAGTAAGCTAATCTGATATTAGAAAAAGGAGGCAAAAGGCATAATCCAAATAATGTAAAGTGGTAGAGCAATCAAAAATGCGCTTACAAAATGGACTGAACGCTGTTCTAAGGATCATAATCCTCCTTTCTTCTTGGTAAACATTAAGTAACGCTTCAAGCAGCAGATCACTGCTGCTGTAGAAGAGCAGTCCATATTAAGCATACTGATGCCAGACGAGCAAAATTATACTCAAATGGAATAGGGATCGTGTGGCCCTCTTGTTCTTCCATCGGTAAATGTACGATGGTGCTATGACATTTGGAATATACCAAATCCTTATGGAATGGTCTCCACAAATCTCTGGCTTTTGCACTGTGGAGATTTCAGTGTATGACACTAACGCTAGTAAAGTATGACTTGCAGCTGAGAAAAAAGTCAAGAGAAAAATCACAGTAGCTCCGGCCACTTGTGCAATTTTATGTATGGGTAAAGAACAAAAGAAGGTATGAGGCGTGAATGATTTTACAACGCTTTTCCAACACTTTTTCTCTGTCTGCAGAGAAGCTAGCAGAAGTTGCAAGTGGAAGAGAGACATTGCATCTTAAAAATAGAGGATGAGGGGAGGACAGTTTGCACAAAAGCAAATAGTTTCCTTGACTAGTGGAGACATCTGGAGTAAAACAGCAAAGCTGACTGCTGAGAACAGACTGGTGATGAAATGAGGGAAAAGATGTGATTCCAAATAAAATGTTTCATGATTCTGAGAAGACCCTTTGAGGTGGTGATCTTGGCCAGATGCTATGGAAAAGAAGCGCCAAGAAATACACTTGGCAGAAGTAAATTAAAAGAAAACAATAGTCTGTCTGTTTGCTCTCTATGCTCTCTGTCTCGCATTTTGTTGTCACACTCAGCACTCAGGGAATTGCCCCAAAAGATCACTTTTAACACCCAAGTTTCAAGACTGCCCCATGCAAAAGAGGACACTTGTAGCACTGTAAAATACCAGTTTCAGGCAAGACATGCTCTGTGTCCACGACAGCGATGGCAACCCATTTATTTATACCTAGAGAAGGAGAGGACTGTGATATATTTAGTTACGTGGTTAGAAAGGAGCACTGGTATTCACAGTTCTTTCTTAGTCATGCGTAGTGAGACAGTTGATTTCCTGTTGTTTTAATAAAAGCAAGGGAATAACTTGGCAATACTTTTACCTGCTCACTGTGCGTGTGGGTGTGTTGAAAAAAAAAGTATTGAGAACAGTATGTAGTTGCTGAAAATGTCTCTTCAGCCTCTCCTACATTGTCTTGTGTGGATCTCCGGTGTTTTGAGTGATCCCAAGCAAAAGTGTACTCTTGCTGTTCTGAATTGCCCTCTGCTCCTTCACTCAGTTTCATTTCTGCCAGAAACGCTTTGCTCTGATTGCAAGTGGCAAAAGCTCCTTTGTTAAGAACACCAGATAATGCATCAAATAAACTGTTGTGGAAATGGAGTTCACAGGTTTTGGAGTGTGAAATGTCTTCTGGAGAAGGATTATTTTCTTTTGCCCAGGTTTAATACATTAACCATAAGAATGACAAGAGAGTGAACACAGCTGAAGAACAAACTCAGAATAAAGTCAGATGTAGATGCCTTTAGCTAAGGAAGAGAAGGAGAAGGTTTGTCTGAGACCATCCAGCTGAAGTTTTCCTTCTCCAAAAGGAAGACCTTGGTTTCCAGGACAGCTTCTTCAGCATGCCATTTCTTATCCCACGTAACACACAGCACATTGGACAGCCTCTGAGCAATTAAAAAAATCCATCACAGCACATTGGAAATCCTCTGAGCAATTAAAAAAATCCATCACAGCTAAGCCTGGATCCCAATGACTGGCAAATTCTCTACAGAGAGCACAAAGAGGGAGTTCATGATGCATAAAGTGACTGATCTCTTGTTAGAACTAAAACATTAAAGTATACAGGACCTACCAAAACTAACTTCAAACCTCAGCCTTCCCAAACGGTAATAAGATTAGATTCATACAATGTCGTACAATTAAGATCTCTCTTTGTTTCTGATCACGTGAAGTTGATCTCTCTGGGAAGAGAGCTAATGAAATGTTCAGAGAAAATGCTTAAGAGTCATCCTGGCAATAGCTTGAACCGGTGAGATGATATTTTCAAAGGCAAATATACTTATGTAAAGGCTCAAGACTAAAACTTACTCTAAGGACGTAAGTATAAAATGCAGTACAGGTATTTGTTGTACAAATTAAAGATTTTGGTTTTATATCTCACTGGACATCAAGAATTTTAAGAAGCAGATTAAAAGAAAAAATATTGTTGGTCACTTTGTAGATCTAATTGTAACTTGCTTATGTTTTTGATTATGTCAACATTACATTGTTAAAGTGAATGAGCTCTGATTTGAGATAATGAAACATATTAAGCACGGGTTTGGAAATTGATATAGTGTTCCAAACTGACAGTCTAAATGGACCATATAGAAAGCTATTTTAAGAACAACAGGTATAATAAGCAACATTCTTAGTACTACAGTAGAAAGCAAACATGCATCTGTCCTGCTATAAGCCATAGCCATGAACTAAAGAATCTGGCAAATTTTGGAAAATAATCTCTCATATGAAAATATTCCTCCTTGAAGAAAAACGCAACTGTATTCCTGGATACATTAGTGTCCAGACCAAAAGAATGCCTATCACATACCTAAAATAACATTTTAGTGTTGTCTTTAGAACTGGAAATTAGAAAATTGAGAAAAAGGTTTATTTCTTCTCAGCACAGTCAAATAGGAAACCGTGTAACACAACAGGATGTGATACGGGTGCCAAGTAGTGAGGAACAGGAACTGAAATCTGTATGTCTTGTGTTGTTTATTGAATTATTTGATCAAAAATGGTACTACTACTAGGAGCAGATTTGATAAGAACTGTAGTTCCATTTTATTGTAAAAAGCTGTTCTGGCCCTTAAATGACTCAAAAAATTCCCTCCGATACCACTTGCAATACAAAGTGTAGATACAGCGTAGCGTGGCATATGGGCTTTTGAAAATGTGGTTGTAGCACAGATGAGTGGTTTGGCTGAATTCCCCTAAAAGCCCAGTCTTTTGGGAGATGTAGCGGTCAGGATATTAAGCCTGATTCCATAATTGGTATAATAGACTGAATAGTGTTCCAATTGGAGGCATGTCATTAGCTGTCAGTCTTCCGATGAGTACAGGCGGGGATCTGCCTGTGCATACTGTCTGGTTTTGCGTGTGCTGCCATGCCATGAAATGCAGCCATGGTTGTGCGGTCCTCTTCTGTTCACACTAGGGCAGGGCTTGCGCCAGAAAGTAAACAAGAAGCAATACTGCATGGCTCATCAACTGATGATCAGCTCTCCAGCGTCTTACTTTGGCCCCCAGTGCTGAACTTTCTTGCATCATTGTTTGCTTGCATCATTTGTTTGCATCATTGTGCAGTATTTTGTAATGTTTTAATTCTAGCTCTCCTGACTGCTTTACTTATTTTTTTTCTTGCACTTGTCTCTAGCTAATATTGCAATATGGTCTCTCTGTCCTTTTCCCATCACTGATGTTGGTATGATGTAATGTAGGCAAGCTTTGGTGGAGCAACGTACACTGCTATACCAGTTACAGCTTGGATTGAGAGAAGTGACTTTTTATTTCTCAGTTTTGTTTTCAGCTTATCGATTGCAACTTTATTTTTCCCTTTGAGGTCATCTGATATATTTCTTAGTAGTGGAGGTTTAGTAGGAAAAAAATGAGAGAGAAAGAAAGAATAAAAAAGAGAGAGATTTGGAAAAGAAGATCTATGTCACAGACAGCTGGTAAGTGCTCCCGTGATGGGTCAAAGCAATAATGTGATCTTTGTCTAGACACATGTCAGAGATAATTCATCCTGACTTTAACTTCTGAATGAGAAATTTTGAAGACTCTGCTCTTTTCTATTAAAAGAAGTCATGATCTGCCATAATTTGATGATATTTAAGATGAGTTTTTGTCTGTAATGACACAGAAGTAATTTTTCCTGGGGTAAAGCAGGATGTGAACCAGCAGGGTGTCAGCTGCTCTGTGGACGCTGCCCGTTCTCATGCTACTTCCCTGAAATCCTCCAGAAAGCAGTGAAAAGGAGATGAGCTTTGCTCCATGACGACGCACCCCCAGGCGATTCTTGCCAAGCAGCTGGTGCACCACAAGTTCATACACCAGCTTTCCCCAGAGTAACTTTCTCATTTGCCCAAACTGTAGGGGGGCAGTTGCTCCGGTACCCAGGGCCACGCACTGAGCAGGGACAGGCAAGGGAGCAAGGGCACGGACTTCTGAGGGGGCTACACTCTCCAAAAGCTCTCGGAGCCAACGTGAGCCCTGAGGGGGCCACCACGGCCGCTTCCAGGTATGAGCAGCTCTGAGCTTGGGGACTCTGTCCATACCTGGTCACGATCTGTACCTGGCCTGATTCCAAAGGAGACTGGGACCCTGCCGTTTTGGGCAACGCAGGAACGTGGGGTACAAGCTCGCCAGTAGTAAGAGGCAAAGAGCCGACGTACTAGCACTTGGGTGGTCATGCTGCACGGCCAGCACTGCAAAGCAAACGTTGATTCCTGACTTTGTGACAGTTGAAGGGACCCTGTTCAGGAGAGTGCTGGCTACAGTCCCCCCTGCTCTGCCATCTGGCTCCAGCCCTTCGGCTTCCCCAGGCATCCGCACTTCTGGGACATGACATAACCACAGCTCCTGGGGCAGTTGGTTTCAGCCACAAGACTCCCTTTGCTGCAAAGAACAAAGAAAAACCCCTGAATTTGCTTTCTGAGTATGCTGCACCAGAATGATAAGAAAGCTGGCTGGCCTCCAAGGCTGACATACTTCCCTGCCACCTCCACCCAGGCTCCCTTCAGACACTGTCGTTCTGATCCCGAAGGCAGTAGCAGAGGCAACAGCAGCTGGGGGACTCTGGCATATTTGCCCCCATGGGTACCCCACTCATCCCCTGTCTTGTTAGGGATCTGTATTTGACATGGTGACTTCGCAGAGGCCAAAAGGACCATGGAACCTGCTATTTTGACTCCTGTAAGCCACCAGAGTCAAAGGGCCCTGAGCTCTCCAGCAAATGCTTGGCTAGAGCATTGCCTCCAGAAAGACCTTCAGGTTTAACCTACAACCCCCAAGAGAAGCAGATCCACATGGCATTTGATGTTAGTGGGTGGTTCATTCCCAGAGCTCACCATTCTTACTCTTTACAACTTCTGCCTCACTCTCCCTTGGTGGTGGCCTGGGTTCGCCTCCAGTCTTTGGCTTGCCTTCTCATTTCTGTGCTGGAGTGAAGAGCCTCATTAGACTGGCTGCATCCTCTCTACTCTCCCTTAGCCAACCATTTGATAGCCTTTGTGCCACAGCATTGCTCTGAAGTATGTTTCTGTTGCTTGTGAACATTGACCTTTCATTACGTTTCTTGCTCTTCCGCAGTTTGATGAATTATTGACACGACCTACTGTTCTTCACCTGTACAGCATTGTAGCTAATGGTGGAATAGAAACCAAATTCAAAGTCAGTACAATGAATAAAAAGACTGATGGGCTTTAAAGGTGCAGAATCAGGTCCTTTACCTCTGCTCCGTATCAGATGAATTTTAAGCCTATGAACACTTCTGTCTCTTCTTAGCAGGGCATTGAAAATGCTGCCTTTGTTGCACTGATGTTAACAGGCTGGATCTTCCCAAAATGTTCAGTGGAAAATGTAAAAAGAAGAACAGAAAGGCAGGCAGGCAGACATACAAAACCCTGGTAAACCCATTTTTAAGACCAGAAGACTCGCATAAATAAACCAAAACTAAGCTCCAAGTTAAACTTTGTAGGAACTGATCTTGTGAGAAGAAAAGAACGATGGGCTAGAGTTGATGCCTTCTCCCATCATCTTTACCTTTGTACTATGCCTCAGAAAAAAAATCCTGCTACAGTTGTACTTGTGGTGGTTCCCAGTTTTATTATTTAAAAAATGCAAATAATTTGCTCTCTTGACCAGTAGATAATTTTTTAAAAGGGTCTTAAGTACATACATTTGAAATATTCTTGGCTGTACAGGGAAGGTTTTTTTTAAGTGTGCTAGTTCATAACAGTTAATGTTAGCTCTAAGTGGAAACAAGAAAATACTGCCTTTGTAAAGACAAGTATTTCTTTCATTATTGAAAGCGTTGTGCAGTCATTCAGCCTTTGAGGTCTGGGGTTGCTGAGAGACAACTTGCACCAGATGATTTAAGATCCTGTTCCGAATATTTAGGAGATTACAGGCTTAGTTTTCTACAGCAGTTGTTAGGAGTTGTTTCTCCCTAGTGTGAATGAGGAGTTGTGATCCCTTTTATTCTCCTCTTTAGGTACGTTTATATTAGCAGGATCTAAGTCTGCCCTTCCGCAACAAATAGGATGAACATACTGACTGCTCCTGCTGTACCTCAGCTGGGGTGCAGAAATGTGCGTTCCTCTTTCCACCCGTGTGCATGTTTGTATGTGCGTATGTGTTTGGCACACAGTGAGACTGCAAGCCAAGGACTGCTGATGTGTGTGCAGCTGTGTCCCTCGTCCGTCCTCCCTCTCAAAACCTTGGGAGTTTTCGTAGGAGAAAAAAGCTGCTAAGTGATGTTTGGACTTTCTCTGAGTGACTCTTTTAGGGACTGAAACACATCTCCTCTCAGCAGTGGTTGTTTCCCTTATTCCTGTCAGTTCTACTTCGTTTCCGAAAGTAGGACAGTTAGGGGTTTGTGCTGTTGCACATCTCCCTGAAGAGTCCTTGTGTTTTTGTTTAAGATCTGTTGCTAGAATTTAGCGTATTTTGGCTGTGGGATACAAGACAACAGATGGTTGAGGAGTTCCTGGGAGAAGTTTGCAAGGCAATTTGCCTATAAACTAAGGGAAAGGTTGGGGTTATTTTTTTGCCCTAGCGGTTTTCACCCCCACTCAGGGTATAACATTAGCATCCTTGGTCGAAAGGAGCATTGCCCTTACAGCTCATAAGACTGCTCTAGAGAAAGTGTTGGGTATTTTTAGTTTTATTTATTTTTGCTTTTCAAATGGACCAGGTTGTGCGTCGATTATATTTTAGGGGAGGGAAGGAATCCCAGTTCTCCTGCATGTTGCTCATATATCTACGCAGCAGATGCGATCCACATTGTGCTCTGCTTTCAGAATACCAGCACTATGGCAAGGGAAATGCACATATGTACGCATGCGTGCATGAGGCCAGCATGAATCCACAAGAAAGGTAAGATGACATTTTCTTAAAATGCTGTAGCTTTCCCTTGACCATTCCCTTCATGAGAACTTCCACCCATGAGCATAGGAGGTTAGAAAAGAAAGCAGTGGGAATGAAAACCACAGGAATACATTGGCAACAGAACACGTCACTGAAGCAACTCAAAATTCTGTAGATGTTTATCTCTTGCCTTGTTCTCTGCATGCCATACAGAAATTTTCAGTCAGATTTTAATTTGCTGGCATAAACAGTGTGAGAGAATATGCAGTAAGAGTGTCCAGTTTCCCTATTCGCGCTAATTTTACCATCCGAACACCTGTTTTTCCACCTGGGGCCATGCAAGGTTTTCCTGGAATCACAGTTGGAAGGGTCTTAGTCGAGCATGCATGCATAGCGACTTCCTCTGCCCGTGCTCACACGCATACGGGTTCCTCGCTGCGACTCACATCTACTGCCCATGCCTGTCCACCCACACAACCACAAAAGCAGAAGAGGCTGTGAAAACACAGACGAAAATGGTGTAGTAGCTACTCTGTGACACAATGGAAAATGTTGTGCAGAATATTGTGCACTTCTAAATAAGTACAGCTGCCTGTTGCGAGGATCTGCGAAAGTGTCCGAGTGCCCAAATCATTCATTGTAAGACTGATGGACAACATCTGCTCTTAATGGAAATGTTGCTAGCTTCAGCAACAGCGGAAATTGTTGAAGAGTATTTGGGATATTTCTGTCCCTGAAAGTTCTGCTATTTAGACTACAGTAGAAGATATATCTCTGACATGTATTACAGGTGTTTGTAACTTTACTACCTCCTTGGGATTAATCAAGGCATTACTCTCTTCGTTTCTAAATAAGACTCCATGCCAGTAATTTTTTTTCCCAGTCAACTACAAACTTCAATAAGTTGTCTGGACTGTTTATATCCTCATGGCTCCTAGATGTGTTTGTTCCTGTATTACCCCCTAACAGTGTATTTTAATTTTCATTGAGAATCTTATCTTCCATTCATGTCTCTGACTGTGGTTTGGTGTGGAGCCAGTCCAGTATGGTCTTGCCCAAGTGGAAGATATCTATCTGGCATTCTTCTTGTTTCTCCTGGATGGAAAAAATATTTGGAAAGTCATTAAAAGGAAAGTGAGTCTTGCAGGGGAGGACAGCTTCTGCCCTAGTATCATGGCCCCGAGCATTTTCTGTCTGAGTCATATTTTGTAGAAAAGGTTAACTTTCTGCTGACCGGTGGCAGACTGAGAAAGTGTCTAAAAGCTTGTTGTGACGTTGCTATAGAAATTGGTGGTGTTTCACTGGGTTTGTGCGGTATGATGGGGTCCAGCTATTGAATATATAGCTGGGCTGCCTTTGAAGCTGCATTCAGAGTCAGGCAGGGTTATTACTCTGCCAAGGGGGTGTAGCATGCGGAGAAGAGTGAGGTCTGGTGAGGCTGGTCACTGTCTGCACTCATCCCTCAGCAACAGGCTTTGCCAAGAAGGTGAGGGACTTTGAGCCAGGGCCAAGGCTACAAGGTGAACTAGTCTGGGGCCGACATCTAGAAGGTGCCAGCAGAGCTCGGTCTCCTCCCAGCTGGCAACGGTACTTGCTTTGAGAGAGGTCTGTGTGGCCTTTCCTCAAGTGCTGAATGCAGTTATCTCTAATAATTATCCAGTAAAATAATAGCGTGGCTATAATTTAACGTGGTTGTTTTGGTCCTACGTCTGCCTCTCATCTGTTGTCAGACTGGATGTGAATTGAAGTTGCCTGGAACAAAAGAGCAGCATACAGATGGGATTGTGCTGGTTACATTGGCTTTATTTTCTGTTTTCTTGTCAGCCCTCAGGAGATTACGTTTTCTGATTATTATCCTATTTCAATTCAGATGTGAAAAAACTTTCAAATACACTTTTAGAAGCAAGATAAAATGCTTTCAAGTATGTTTACAGTATGGTTTTTCCCTTAATTCACCAAGACTCACAATAAAGCATTAAACTTGTGGACTGAGAAATCCTGCTCCTTTCTCAGATTCACAATTCTGTATGGTCTTTTCAAAATGAGAAACATTTAGCTATTCTTAGGTATAAATAAACATTGTTTAGATAAGTGTTTGAAAATATTAAAAAGAAAAATATTTTTATATGCTAGTGTTTATGTAAAAGACCTGATGGGTACTGCTGGAAGTTTCCATCCTCCAGGCAAGTAGGTCTTTTAACTGAGTACATACAGGGTTCAGTGGGGCTACCCCAATAAGGTATTTACAAAATCAAGACCTCAGTGGTCTACTAAATCACCACAAAGAGCAGCATATGCACTCTCTCTGTGTAGCTAACGAAATAGCATAAAAACAATCTCAGCCTCAGCAAAAAAGGACAATAATATGGTTGGGGAAGGAAATAAAGGTGTGGTTTTTTACAGCACCATGGAAGACACGTGAATAAGCAAAGTTGCAGTCTAGATCTGAGTCAAGGCCATTAAGAGTCAACAAGAAGATCTTTCTTACTTCAGTGAGCTCTGGACCAGGACTTAATACTGAAATGCCTCAGAAATCTCATAAATTTTGGATAGCCCCTGATCTGAGAGGCAGGTTTTTTTAGTCAGTGGTGGCTGCAGTCCTTACATATCTAATGTATAACTGTACTTGCAAATGTTAATTGAGCTGTTCCCTTAGTGCTAAGAGGATTATTAGTCCAAGCGAGGGAAGACTTTGTTAGGTTTGTATGTCAAGCGTGCCAGTAGATAGTGTTATCAAATACAACTCTATTGTATTAGGAATGTTTACCATGTTCTTAAAAAGTGCAAGGATGTTTTTATAGTGACTGTGGTAGAAATAGAGACTGAAGCTTAGTTACGATTGCACCCAAACAAGCGCTATCTGCTTGTGATTCAGCTAAATAAAAATGTGACCTTATTGTCTTTTGTCAGCTTTGAAGAATTAAAATAAGCATATTTTATTTGTGGAGGGAAGAGTTCAAAGTGGTTTAACAGGATTTTCATTGTATACCAAGCTAAGGGCGGTGATGAGGAACCTCTTTTGCAGTTTATGTGTTAATGTAATTCATTATGAGATGTGGTTCCGGGAAAAGACTTGTTCTTAAGAAAAAAAAAAATTCGGGGAATGCAGGAAATGTGAGGCAATCCTGTCTAGTGGCTGCATTTCTCCTAGAAGCATTATGTGTAATTGGAAAGTATATATGTTTAAAATAGCTGGTATCTTACCATTGAATGGAGATGGCAGAGGTACCTTTGGCTCTTTCAGCCTGAGGACAATACTATGAAGTTTCAGGTCAGGTGAGAGAAATTTTAAAAGCCCCAAACCAAGGAAGTTAGAGGACCTGGTCTACCAGAGGATCAGATCCTAATATGGTGCTAAAGTACATACAAGTAACATGGTATGCATTGTTTTTCAATAGTAAAATAGGAATAGCTGGGTGTTTAACCAGAAAAACTAGGGCCAGGAGTCAGACATAGTCCACTCTCTTGGCTCTAGACCCTTAGCCCATATGAGGGCCGAGCAGCTGCTCAGGTGCTGTCTTACAGGAGCAACTTCGAACTAAGCCACTGAAGTCATGGCAACCCATTTTACCCACGTCTAAACTGCTCCTTAGAGTTTCCAAACTCTAAATCCAAATTTGGCCTCCAGTACGTGACAGCTGTAGATACAATAACAGGCATGTAGGTGTCTGGAGGACTCTTAAACATACATAAATCCCCTGGCTGGTCACCTCTGAACGGATGACGTGTTGCTTCCTGTGATTATCATGTTCTGGATGCTAGCCACATAACCTCTTTTTATGGTCAAGGCCTTTGTCTTTTAAAAGTGAAAAATATGCAATTGGCTGCAATTATTAGGCTACAATGTCAGCCAGGTTTTAATACCGTGTGGGGCAGTGATGTCATTAGACATAGTCTTCTTATTGTGGGCTAGATAGGGCAACCCTCCTCTCTCAATTTGGGAAATGAGGGCGGGTGGGCATTTTTTGCAATTTGGCATTTCTGGAACATTGATAATTTGAAACAAAAAATGATAACTCAAAATCGTGTGTGAAAATTTGAGATTTTTGTCAAAGAATGTGCTGACTGATAAAGAAGATGGTTTTTCTGACGTTACCGAGTTGACCAATATCTTTTAAGCAAATGGTGGTTATTTTTAACCACATTACCCTGAGTCCCCCCCTTTTTTTTTGCTAACTCTAGTGAGTATCTGCTCCCTCATTGGCTCATTTGCCTTCTCTTCTATCCCTCTTCTCCCCTTAATTTTTTGTAAGGAAACAAAGACTTTGTAATCTGATGCTCCAAGCACATCCTAGCATGATAAGAAACACTGGCTTTTCATATGAAAATCTTTACCAGTACTTTATAGAAAAAAGCAAGCTTACCTAAACAGGGTCTTTTTCACCCCAGAGACAGGGAGACAAAAGGAATGTGACTGTGGTTCTTCAAGAACACATGCTTAAATATGTAATTACTCAAAAATTGTATTATAGTAATTGAAAAAAACTTGAGTGTTTGATGTACTTTTTCAAAATTAACCTTCAGAGATGTAATTTTTCCCCTTCGTCATTGTGAGCCCACGCTGTCCCAGAGTACTGCTGTGGTAGTGTTTATCTGCTTCTTGATCTGAGGTCCAAGTGTCAGCAACTTCTGCTGAAGTCAACGTGAACGGATGGTGCTCATGCTTTCTAAGAATCAGCATCCCAACTCCGTGGGGATGGGCTTCTCCAACAAGTAATACTGTAATAGCAGTAAAAAATGTATAATGCTTTTACTTGCATGGATGGTTTGTAATCCTTTTAACATCAGATACAGAGCTATTTCTGGTTTCAAAGAACTGTTATTAGGATCACCTATTTCTCGTGAAAGCATTGAAATTCTTGAAGAAATAGGTGCTGTAAAGTGATAAACACGAGGCATACTAAAATCTGAATGTTTTCACTTTATTAGTTCATATGTAATGATTAGTGCACGAAAACTAGAAACACAGTCAGATGCCTGTGGCATGCACAGGCTCTGTGGTTGCATGCGTGCCATTTTAAAGTCACTTAGCATTAATCTGTAACAGATTTAGGGCAAGAACTTTGTCTAGGACTTCCCACAGCTATGAGGAAGTTCAGATCTGGGTCCTAGTGTAATATTCTGGGTTTAAATTGTGCAAGATGGATTCCAGGCTTCCAACATTAGCCATTTACCTTCTCTCATCCTTGTAGGTCCTCTGCTTCAAACTGTGGGTAGGTTCAAGCTCAGACCCACCCTTAATCTTTAATCTGATGAGCGGTCGCTGTTTTGGCTGGAGAGAGGCACCGCAGAGGCTGCCGCCCCAGCTAGGCCAGGAGCTGAGAGGCTTAACGAACGGGGAAATAAATGGGGTCTGCCTTTTCAAAGAAAACTTTGGCAGCCCTGAAGGACAGGATGGGCTTCAGTCTGGATGAGGTCAGGGGACAGGCTGAGATGAATTTTGGGATGCGCTCAGTATTTGCAGGCAACGTGGGGTCCCCGGTATGAGGCAGTATGGCAGACGGCACCTACCCACCAAACTCTGAGCGCGAGTAACGCGGGGAAGCGGTGGATTTTCCGAGTACTTTAAACAGGCAAGACGCTGCTTGTTGTTGCCCGTTAAAAGAAGATTATCCACAAGCAGCCAGAGGAGCGGCCTTCCCCAGCACTGCCAGGAGCTGGTAGCGCTGGTGGCCATGGCAGCCCGCGGGGAGGAGGCGCGAGAGGCGGGAAGGGCGCGGGGCACGCGAGGGCTCGCGGACTCGAGCTCATGAAAAGACGCTCTCGAATCCTCTCTTCTGAGTATAGAAAGATACAGCAGTGGAATTTGTTTGAGAGTGAATATGCCGCTTCTAACACGTATAAAGATTTTTGTAGCTTTGGCTTAATGATGTGTATCGGAGAGAGAACGCACGGGGGGGACGTTCAAGGCCAGCTCAGGGCCCCAGACTGCACGAAGGAGCCGCTTCCACCAGGTCTCTTTCAGGCCCCGGGTCTGGATGAGGTCAGGGGACAGGCTGAGATGAATTTTGGGATGCGCTCAGTATTTGCAGGCAACATGGGGTCCCCGGTATGAGGCAGTATGGCAGACGGCACGCCGTTCCTTGAAACCTGGTGGTGTCTACAGGCGCACAAAAGAAGAATTAATAAAAATGCAGGTACAAAAGAATGTACAAGCTGAAATTTGCATCAGGCTAATCGAGCCTGTGCATAAGTCGCTCCAGAGAGACCCTGCAAAACAAAGAAAAGTGAGGGGGAGAGCGGAGTGTGTGCTGTGGCTCTGGTGCCGCTCCCACACTTGCCAACCCCAAACCAGGTTGTCGGCAGATGAGGCTGCGTGCAGCACTTAACAACCCCACTGATGAGGAATACGCATGGATGAAGGGTTAATGTATTTGGCATCACAAACCCAGTCTTTCCATCTTTTTGTTGACATGGCCAGGAAAGGTATGGACTGGTAGAAGGATTGGCGTAAAAAAAATTCCATTCCCTAGAGCCCCAGGTTTTGAATTACAGTGCCGCAGAACCGAATGCACAGGGTTTACACCACACAGCTGGCACTGGCATTGGCATTGGCACTGGCACTGGCGGGGAAATGAGCGTGCATGCGGTCAGACGCTGAATTGCACAATGTTAACATAGTTTCTGTGTAGGTAAGGATTTTGCCAACAGGCATAGTTAAAAAAGTAGTCTAACAGAATAATTTTTGTTGCATTGAATTGTGCTAATGGGGAAGAAAATATTCAGCAGTTCCTGGTGGGAAATATAAGCTCCTGGAATGGAGGCGGTTGCAGCGAGTCTTGTATGTCATTAAATCATGCATACACTTAGAAACTCTGTTATTCAAACAACTGCTTCTATATCGGAAATATAAGTCACAATGCCAAATTTTATTTAATTTTATACAAAAATTGGCATGCACAGAATCGGTTTTCTACTCCCTGATGATGTATACTCAATAAGGAGACTTTTTTCCAGTAGGAATCTCCAAAAATTCTGGGCCAACAATACTGTATACTGCTTGCATACTGGCATTTCCCACAAGAACCAAAAGGCTGTTCATTATACAAATACACAGAAAGGCACAGCAGAGAACTAGGATGCAAAAAATGTTCTCCAAGTCTTTTGTATAAAAAAAGTTTTTTATATCTTTTGCTTTGCTTGCTTTTGGTCATTTTGAGGAAGGCTTGAAAGTACGATGAATAAAAAAGTTCAGGGCTGATATACCAGGGAAAATGGAAATACTATGTTGTGGGAGAACCTTGACATCTTTTGCTAAATAGTTCTTTATTAAAAAAATCTTTTTTGCTTTCTAGTCAAGCTTTTTAGGCTAGCTGTAACGCACTAGAAGGGGGGCAGCTTTGTGTGCATATCACAGTGTAGCAGGAGTAAGATGTGCTTCTACTGCATGTGCTGTTTCCTCCTTAAAACCAGTGAGGAAGAATTTGCTCAGTCAATCCATGATTTCATACCGTGTTTGTTTGCTGACGCTAAGGCTTGTCAGGTATGCTTACCTTCTGCAGTATTATCAGAAGGGAAAGGACACTGGTTTTTGCCCTCAGGCGGATGAAGGCGGGTATCTTTCAAGACGATTCTGCTCTTAATTAAAAAATTGCTTTGCATAATTGTCTGAGTGCTTGAAGTTGTCCACTGAGGATAATAATATGTACTTGAGCAGATTTATTTGGCATGAGCTTTTGATTTAGATTCCCCAGGAGGACAGGTCTGAAGTGGTACTTGCCGTGGAAGTTGCAACACTGCTTGGCAGCCCGGCTGGCTCCTCTGTGTGGGAGAATTGCTCCCTGTCTGCAGGCAGCCTGCTCTTCCTTAATTAAATGATCCACCCAACACACGTTGCCCTTCATCACTGAGAGCTCCTCGTGCCGGAGAAGCTCCTAATACAGTTACAAGGGCTTTGTATTCTCGGAGCAGCTGAAACGCTAGGTAACAACTTCAGAAGTAATGGTTTTACGCGCCGGAGATAAACACACAGCCGCCACTTCATTGCGGTTACTGTACTTCACAAAAAAGTTTCATTTTCTAAGCTGAATCCCACGCTTCTGCCTGCACCCTGTGTGCTGCTTACACCTTACACCTGCCCGCAGACCAAACCTGCCGCGCGGGCTGGACAGGCAGCACGTCCAAGCGGAGGATTTGGCTGCCCAAAGGTGGGCAGTGGTGCCGGGGCGGATGCCTCGGGGTATCTGAGACAGGTCTGGGGGTGCGATGTGGACTTACGGGAAGTCTGCTCCCACCTGGAGACCGGGGTGTCTCCAATGGCATGAAAGTGTTCAGGCAACTCTATCATTCTCCTCATTTCCAGCAGTTAAAATGGTCTTATCTGAAAGTAGCCCGATCCTCCTCGGTACGGAGAAGAACCACTCCAGACAGGCTGCTGGCCCTGGGTAACAGGAACAGTTGGATTTTATGTCAATTTAAACTGACACTTGAGCTCGGGACTCCTCATCAAAGCTCTGAGCAGCGCGTTTGTGTGGGTGAGAGGAGAGCTAGAAAGACAGTGTGGTTCACGTCAGCTCGATCCTCCTATTGCTCAAGAGGAAAATTGCTTAGGAAAAAAAAAATCCTTTCTGACCCAAAACTTAGAGCATTATCAGTGAGGTTAGAAAGATGCTTGCCCACGGTGGGGGGCCCTGGAAGAAGCCACTAGGAGCATTTTAACTCCATGCATGGGAGCAAGCGTAAGAGTAATTGATGTTCAGGAGAAAAGTCCTACCCCCAGTTCGCTTTAATTCACTGCAACTGTAATTCTGCAACTGGCGGAGCTCGGCTTCCCCCTCCTGGGGACAGGGCGAATGGGCAGGAGCAGGCAGAGGCTTCTCCTCCTCCCTTGAAACTGGTTTTTAACTGCTGGCTGTGGACACCTCTGGCTTTGTACTCCTAAGGTGCTTGTGAAGGACAAGATGATTTGGAAAAGCAAACCTGTTCCAGTAGGATGAAATCTGCTACAGTAACGTTTTAGCTCTATTAAAAAAAAATAATTAGGGTCTAGTCACCAAAACCCAGAATTCATGTTTTGAAATTATCGCTGGGGATAATCTTCATTGTTCTAGTGCTGTAAATAGAAGCCCTGTGTACACTTAATACGGAAGTTATATTCTGGGTCACAAGAAAATACCTTTTCCTTCTTTATCTTGAAAAATCTGTTTAAAGGATTGCTACACAGGTGATTGAAAGTTCAAGGCTAATCGATCTTGATTTCCTTTTTGGAAGAAAGATTGCAACATCTGTTTTGAAAACAAAGGCATGTCTTATTATAAAGATACGGACAAAGGAAGACAGTGTAGGATTGATCTGGTTCAGTATTAACATCACCCCTTTCAGTTAATCTATCAGAAGACAATGGAGCTTTCTTACAGACGCCTGAGCATAGCAGCGCTTCAGCTGTGCGTGCTGTTTCGTATTTCTCTTTAGCAGCCTGTGGGTGCTCAAGCACGGGTACATAAAACGTAGCCAGTTACTCATAGCTTTAACTCTCATGGAAGTGTCAAGGGCATGCAAGCACTTGAAGCAGTAGCACCCGTTCATATGAAACAGCATCGTTTCAGGGTTGGATAGGTCCATTTCCCTGAATGGCTCAACTTAATTTTTTACACCTCCTTCTTTTAAAATCAAACCCAAGAGAATTACCTTTTTCTCTCAGATTTTTTTTTTTTTAACTGAAGATGCTGGTACATACCTTGCCTTTGATAAAGTGTGTAACTTTAAATGAACACAAGTTCAGGAAGATTAAAAAAGAAAATACTATTTGTTTATGCAAAACTCGGTGTATGGTAGGCCTGGAGGCACAAGGAAGTTTGTACTTTCATCAATGGCAGAAATGTTACATATGTCCATACATCTACTTATATGTTTCATCTTATTTCCTAAGACAGCTTCCAGAAAGAAAAAGAGCTCTGACTGATTCAAATCAGCATTGGGCTAGAGCCTAAATGTATTGGAAAAAACACAATTTCTTTGGGGTTCACGAGGCAGGAAACATTTTTTTAAAAAAGAAAGCCATTTCATCAAGGCAGTAAAGGCTGCACCCTCTGTAGGGCATCTGGGAAAATTAATGGTCCTCAAAATTGGGCAGGTTGCCTACTGGGGAGAAGGAAAAAACATCCAGCGGCTTTCCCTGGATATTCACGGGACATTAGGTTGTTCTTCATGTTCATGCCCACAACCTTTCCTGGGTTGGATCTTCCCTCCTGTAGAAGGACAGTGTGTGCTAAGGAAAGTTTTTTAACTTGGGGCGTTGCTGTGCTTGGCAAAAGGCAGCATGGTACGCAGCCCCCCCAGTAGTAAGGAATCAAAGGTTTGCCACTGATTTTGGCATGTCCAAAGGTTGCTCCAGGCAGAGCTGGTGGATTTCCTGGGGCCCGGAAGGCTTCTTTCTTCTCATCTTTTAACCACCTTCAAATAATTTCCATTATTTTAATATCTAACTGAAAATTAGTGTCCCCAATAGAAAAGTGAATGAGGCAGCATCTATAGTATCAATGCTGTAAATGTTGGCCTGACTTATTTGTAGAATTCAATTTTTTACTGAGAAGTAGAATTGGGGTTTTAAAGTCACGGCTTCTTCCCTAGTTCTTACCTAACTGTTGTCCCACAGGTAATTTGTCCTAATATGTTTGGTGAATACCAGGTAATTCAAAATATGTATGTCCACAAACCTGAATTAAAAGCTTAATTAAAAAAAGCAGAAAATTGACCATGTATTAGGTAGGTCATTGCAGCATGTTTACACACAAAATATTTGTCTCTCATCTGGATTTGTGTAGCTTTCTCTTTCTGAGCTGTGCATTTGGTTGTGCTTTTCTTAGGTAAACTATGAAGAGTCAGAAATATCTCTCTCATATCTTCTAGTGGAGTTACCTCATGGCTTTTTTTTCCATGCTTTTTAATGTAAAATAGTTGGTACTTTACAATTTTCTCAGTGGTCTGCTGAGTGCTAGCAAAAAGCAGTCTGGTTGCTCTCCCACGCCGTGCCAGCCACTCATGATATGCAGGGAACAAATATAAAGTCTCGATTTAATAAGGGATGCAGGATGTGAGCCTGGAAATTGCCATGATGCAGATTTCCATGAAAATACAAAGAAGTTAATTGTGCCTTATGTCTATATCTAGTCCAAATGTAAAAAAACTATGTTTCTTCCTGTGGTTCCTTCCTATATAGATACCCAATTTTTGTACATATAGACCAAAAACCTGAGAAGCTCATAGTTCCCCAGTTAGTAGCTCTTATTAGTGCATGCTCATCAAGTTTGCTAGAAAAGAAAATCCAAGGCAGGGATGTACTTCAGCGTGTTAGAAGATGTATTTCTAAAACTGTGGACTTTGCTAGAACATGAGGAAGGCTCCAACATTAGAAATGCTCAGTGTTACACAAAAATATCTGGTGAAAAGTACTTGTTATTATTAAGCAGTGCAAATTGCTGATTGTCTAATACAAACCATCCTAAATAGTCAGTTATGGAAATATCTACTTTTAGATGCGTCAGCGCTAGCACTGCTCCCAAGACCTGCATTTTCTACTGTTACATGCTATTGCCCAGTCGGACATCCAGATCTGCATAATTTGTTTTTAAGAGCAGGATCTTCAACTTGCAGCTGTGATTTGAAAAAAAAAACACCACACGTTACATGTTTTTAGCCAGACAGATTTCCCCTTGGCTTCAGATCCTTTCTGTATCCCAACACCACGTATTTTGAGGACCAGGCGTAGCATGCTCATGGATGCCTCTGAAAGGACCCACAGACAGCGGTGACAGATCACCTTGATCTCCATCCTTCTCCAGAGTGCCTATTCTGAAGATGCCAGCTAACATGTTGCTGATAGTTTTTCACAAAGTGTTGCATGTCTTCATTAGGTGCTGACAATGGCATCTGATTATTTTCAACAAGAAATTTCCAGATTGTATAAGCTTTGAGGAACTGACAACAGGGATCAAGTTTAAAACTGATGAATCAAGTGTGAAAGTAACCGTGAACCTAACTGTTATGACAGCTGCTTTTTCTTACTGTACTTTTTCTTCTCTTTAATAATCCCCTATTTTTAGCTCCTTTTTCAAGTAATGGAACTGAAATAAAGAATAACGCTAGTGGGAGCCCTCGACTGACTTGACAGCACTAACACAGCCCTGTGTGCTCCCTGCAGGGTGGGACCATCCACAACATTAACTTTCCCTCTTTCATTACCCCAGTTTTTAACCCCTGCTGTAGTCTACTGAGATTCCTGGGTCCTTTTTCCGGAGCAAGCAGGAAACTCTTTATTTCCTCCACCATGCAACCTTAGCTAGTTTCAATCTATTTGCAGGGCAGCTCACTGGACGTACACTTCCATTTTAAGGGGTTGTGGCATGTATGTCCCAGGACTATCCAGGGTGCCAAGACAGACCTCAGGCAGACCCACTCTGCTTAGACCATGCAATAGGACCCGATCTTCCCTTCAGTTTCCACTTTCCCAAAGGCTTTCCACTTTCCAAAAGGCTTTGGAAAGATCCAGTTTCTTTCGCCGACCCGAGTCGGAGAGATGATGCTCCGTCTCCTCCAGCTCCTGCGTGCTGTTTGCAGGACCAGGACGGTGCCTTGTGATGCAGAGGTGCAGGCTCCCCATGCCATGGGATGTGCTGGAGGGGGAAGGGGGGCTCCCAGATGGATTTGTAGATTCGTTCCTCATAGGCACATGCTTTCCCCAGGTAGTACCAACAGAGATGTTGGAGAGAGAGGGGAGAGAGATTTGTTATTTATTTACAGGGTCAGTTTTCCCTCTTGGAGATGTTCCCAGTTTACATAGGGGGTGTGCAAGCAGGCATACCATGTAGTGTAAGTATAGATGAAGATTACAAACCTTATTACATGAAATGGTCAAAAACATTTTCAAATGTCCCTAAACATTTTTTAAAAAGAAGCTGATATCAATTTATCTATTTGTATGCTTGTAAACCTGAAGAGCAACATGCATTTTATTAGTCATCTGGTAATATTCTATGGCAATAGAACTATTGGAATTTGTGTATCGCCTGATGTATACACTGCTTAAGTTTTTAGTTGTAAATGTAAAGGGTTTTTTAGCTCCTAAAAGAGATAGATTGTTGGTGATCTGTGGAAAACCATACATTTCTTTAAGCTAAATGAGTTATTGAGAAATGCCTATGCTAATTTTATTGTAATTTTTTGCCTTATTAGAAGGTCCATATTCATGTCAGGATTTAATGCTGAAGATTTATTTTGATGTCTTTTACTCAGGATAGCAAACAGTTACAGTTTCAATCATCTAGGCTGCACTTGATTAAAACATCTGTGAACCTGAGTGTATTAATTAACTGTTTTCCTAGTTTAAGGATTTTTTTGGCATATATTTTCTGCCTGAATGGCAAGTCATCTTCTCATGCAGTATCAAATAAAGTTGGTTCAACAATCCTGTCACTTATTTTCCACACAATTGCTCTCTTTTGCCTTTGTGGTGTGTTTTGCTCCTCAATCCCTTGATAAAAATTTGTGACACCGCTAGTCAATATGAAATCAGTTACGCTTTGACATAATATGGTTGCAGGTTTTTTGACATTGTCTGTTTTGAAAAAGCTTATCCATGGCTGTCTTCACGGCTTATTATAAAATTCTGCTTCAGAAACATCACAAAATTCACATAATGAATGAGAAATATAGTTGTTTTGTCACTCTCATGATTTCCTCTCCAAAACCCAAACATTATTCTGATTTATCAACTAAACCTTAATTAAATAAACCTCACATAACCCTATCTCAGCAAGGCTCTTATGAAACTTATTTTATGTTTTGAGACCCTTAGCTGAAATGTGCTCTGCAGCTGCAAAATGCTCCCCTTGTTTATTGAGCAAACTTTCTAAATCCGCTGCCTGCTGCTCACACTTCAGGGCTTTTCTTTTTGGTGTGGTAAGAAGAGGAATTAAACCCATCATATTCTGTATAATGTCCTAGGAAAAGTGTTAGGTTTTGTGCTGGAGGGATCTGTCGTACTAGTAGAAGCCATTAGCCATGATGTTACGGAGGACTGAAAATAAAATAAGACTAAAGGTAGAATGTTCTAGTGGAATGAGAGAGTACTTTCCTGCTACAGATGAAGAGATTAAAGATTATTCATGAGGGGAAAGTGAGGATATTGAGACCCTGAGGCTGATCTATGATCCAAACAAACACCCACATCCAAGAAACTGAGGCAGAAAGTAAATGTCAATTTATTGCATCAGTTCCAGTTAAGATAATATCTAACATATACAACGTTACAACATGACCTATTGTATCTAGCCACTATTCCAAGAGAAAAAAATGTAGACAATTAACTACAGTGGAGATGACAGAATTATTAATCTAGGAACAGTGTCAAATGATATATCTATCATGTATTTTCTTCATCAAGGTAATGAGAGGTTGGGGATTGACAAAGATATTTAGCAAGGTGAATTTCAGATTGCATGCGAATCTTAATGAAATTGGTGGGAAACTAGTGCTTCACTAGGAGGAAACAACCTCATTATAATTTTGGACCTTTCACTTTGAAACAGATAGAAATATTTTACAGCCAAGAGTCAAAAAAAATCTTAGTGAAAACAGACCTGGCTTAGAGTTCACAGTCCTTTAGTGATTTAAGCTCCCACTAAAATCAAGCAGGGCATCAGAGAAAAGTTTAGTGACAAGGGAGAGATCATAGGAACTAGTGAGTGCTAAACCAACAAATGAATTGTTCTATTGATACAGCAAATAAATGAGTGTTCTGCTGGAATGAGTGAGGCGTGTGGTCGTTTTCTGCTCCTCTCGTATTGATCATAAATCAATAAAGAGAGAAGTTACAAGTATTTAGTGTGACTAGGAACTAAATTGTAAGTGGAAACTGAAACAGTGCTAGTAAACTCAGTAGAGAACAAGTCCTGTGAGGAGCGGCTGCGGGAACTGGGGTTGTTTAGCCTGGAGAAAAGGAGGCTGAGGGGAGACCTTATCGCTCTCTACAACTCCCTGAAAGGAGGTTGTAGAGAGGTGGGGGTCGGTCTCTTCTCCCAGGTAACAAGTGATAGGACAAGAGGAAATGGCCTCAAGTTGCCCCAGGGAAGGTTTAGATTCCAATTTAGAAAAATATCTTCACCAAAAAGGGTGATCCAGCCGTGGAACAGGCTGCCCAGGGAAGTGGTTGAGTCACCATTGCTGGAGGTATTTAAAAGACGTGTAGACGTGGCACTTGGGGACATGGTTTAGTGGTGGACTTGGCAGTGTTAGATTTACAGTTGGACTTGATGATCTTAAAGGTCTTTTCCAACCTAAATGATTCTATGATTCTGTGATTCTGTCGAAACCAGAGATGGTCTCTATATGAAAAAGAAAAAAAGAAATTAATTCTCACTTGAAATACATCTAGTATCTGGGGCTTGTGCTTTGATTTGACCTAGTGTGAAGTCAAGGGTAAGCAGCAGAGTTTAGGCCCGCATTAGAACTTCCCCCACATCTTTGGGAGCTGAAGTGGAGATCCCTTCTCCAGTTAGAAGCATTGTCGAGACAGTGTATGACCCACCCCCAATGACCGATGGACAGAGCATGTTTGCACTGCAACTGGGAGGTCCGATTGCAACAGGAGAATGCATTTGCACACAAACTTGCATGGGCTTGCTTACTAATTCATAACAAGCGGGTCTTTCATTTGCACAGCTGTCTCACCCATCCAGCCACAACTTCACTCCCTATCCTTCCCGCTTATATCCCACCTGTCCGCCGTGGCCTCTTTCCTGCTCTGCGACCCAGTGTGGGATGCAGGTGGTGGGCCTAGCCTGGATCCGGAGCCCGGAGGGCATCAGTCATGCTGCCATCCGAGGTGTGCCACGTGCTCAAAGCATCCCCATTGAACGGTGCCCTCTTTGCAGCTGCTACCTGCCACTGCAGCCCTTTCTCCACCCGGAGATAAATGCTGGGACAAGAGAACAAGTTAGGCCTGAATATTCCCGTTGTGAAACTCATTGCCAAAGAAAAACCTTCATGTAAAATAGCTGCCTATCGACTGATAGTAAAATGTGCAGGAGGAAATCTGTTCGTGCAGGGGAACAGCTTCATAATGTATATATTGAAAGCTGGTCTAACCTGTGTCTCAATGGACAGGAAAAGGATGGGCTCTTCAATTAGTGAGGGAAAAATGTTGCCCGCTTCCTCATATACGTACATGGACTAGCTTCAAAAGACCTGGTGCGGATGAAATCCACTGGGTTGGCAGTCAGTGAGACTGAAATCCCACTCCTGTGCACAGACAGTGATGGTCTGCGCTTATCCAAACCAACACAAGACTGTCAAGCTCATACTCTACGCTAATTAAGTCTTCCATGTCCAGGGGTGTTAATTAGGGCTAGTGGTGTGGTGGTGTGAGTTACTGGTTTCCAGTTGTTGCCAGATGGCACCCATCCAGGATACTGCATTCCTCTTCTCTTTCCCATCCTTCTCTCCTTCCTCCACCCCTCTTCTCAGACACCCCCTCAGCAGCTCTGCCTCGGGTACCGGCAGCTCAGACCTTCCTCACGCCTCTCTTTCACCGCAGCCCCGTCTGTCCCTGCTACTGCAGCTCAGCAATGCTGCCTCTGGTCAGTGGGGTCTGCGCTGCCCTTCCTTCCCCTCTGCTGCTGAGACGTCTCCCCGCTGACAGCTGGGATGTCTCATCATGGACCAAAAACCTGAGCTGGGTCAGGAGACTCAGGTCTTCTAAGTCCTCAGAGAGGCACCTAATGATTAAATATTTAATTAAGGCTGACACGGTTCCTAAGCCAAAGAGAGAAGCACATACTGCATACCTTATTTTATGTTGTAGGGAGATTCGGCTCCTCGTTTAGCAAACATGTTATGAAATAAACTTCTGTAAATAAATAAATGTCGAAACATATACCAAACATCTACATTTTAGCTATAGGTGGGGGTTTTTTTCTGCATTGGATCAGTAAGTCTTGCCCAGGCTGACCAGAGCACATCGGCTGGCCCTGGCACGTCCCTGTTGTGCATCCTGGTGCAGCTCATGCGGTGGGGATCCCTCCCCTACTCCGAATGAGGAGACAGATCGCCTTGCCTGTTTGGGGGCTTCAGGACCCGGGGCTGGTACGCGGTAGGTCAGGTACGCGGTAGGTCAGAGGTAGTGTGCTGGGCCCTGCTTCCTCTCTACCTGATGCAAGAAAGCCGGAGAAAAGCTTTTGTTTAGGCAAAAAACACAGAAAAAGCAGTGTCCTGAAGATTTTCAGGCTGCTGGAACAGCCCTTCTGCTCTGGGAGAACAGCATGGTTAAACGTTAGTTATTCCTGCTGTGTGAGGTGAGAGTAGAAGGTAAAAGCTCTTGTGGCAGCTTATGAAGCTTCATAGGTAGAAGTTTGTGAAGAAAGAAGTTAAAAGAAATTATTATTATCATTAGGTAGAAGTGCTTTCATTCTGTGAGGGGAGCGTCTAGAGCTGTGGCCCACATTTTAATCCACAGCCATTTTTTGTAGCAATCCTGGTCATGTAAAACTCATGCTATACTTATTAGATTAATATACCACTAATTGTCTTACTTGCTGTCAGTGAAATTAAATAGCTTGATTTGATTTATTGTCAATTTCTTCTGCCAGTGATCCCACTCCTGCTTTCCAGCGTTGCAGTCTCAGTTTAGGTTGTGCTCCATGCTTCTGCAGCTGTGTGACTGCACCTGTACGTGCTGAAACCCTGCTGTGAGGAGGGGTCCTACTCTGGAAACTCTTGAACAGAGACGATAAAAAAAATCAGGAGTAAGATTTATTCAGTCAGTACTATTTTATGCTGCCAAGCAAAAGGAAAAGAGGAGCCACTGGAATAACGTATCAAATTTTTCACAATTTCTGACAACACTGAGAATGCCTTTGGTTTCATAGATGAATGACTTGAACTATTCTTGCCTTCAAGGCAAATCCATGAAATACCAAGAAGGGATGGTGCCGTGAAGACACGTTGATGGGTAACGAGGAGATCGCTGTATCATTACTGGCACTTGTACTCTTGAAACAAAGCAGTACTATTACAATGAAAGCAGCATCACCTGAAAGCAGATGAGTTAGGGAGGAAATTGCCCTTTTATTGTGCTGTATTCTTCCCTGAAGGAAGGAATATGTTATTATATTACTGTGATATCTTTACTGAAGATATTTTCTGGTTGGTGCTTGTCAAATTTAGCCTCATAAAAGCTGATGATTATTCTACACCTGCCTGCCTTCACAGCACCATCTGCTGGCACTTCATGGGCCCTGCAGGCTGCTGCCGGAGAGCTGTGTTCTCTGCCTTTCCCAGGGGAGTGCAAAGACCCGGTGGTATTCATGGCAGCTTGGTTGTGTTCTGGAGCTGCCATACCATTTCTTTAGCTACGCTTCCATTTAGTAGCCATTGATCCTGACAGAGCCTGTTTTCTGAAAGTAATTTTTATTCATATTATGAAAACCATTGAAAGGAACAGGAATGTTTGCGTTATGGGGACTGATGCTTGAGTAATGATTTGTGGGCTTGGCCCCTTAAGTTTCTTGTAAGCTCATCCATAGCTTTGAGGCTCTGCACAGAAAGAGGCTGTGCTTTACCAAATCTGAACAAAATGTGTTAAACGGGTTTTGTGTTGAACTTGTCAGATTTTCAGTCGTGGCTTTTGCTTAATGTTTTATTGCATCTCTTCCTTGCTCAAATATGATTTATTTCTTTCTCAAACATGACTGAGCTGGCCACATTTGAGGGACATCAGTGATAACTGATGAAATTTTTAAATGTATATATAAGAGATAATTTTAGGACTGAACTGTGTTGAGGGTGTCAAAGAATATTTTTATGATTTTATTAGTGGGTTCTAGCATTGGACCTGTAGATGGGTTGTGAAGGTCCAGTGACCTTTTCTCAGTAAGGGTTATCTTTAGCTTTTAAACCATAGCACAGTTTTGAATATCCTCCAAAAACCAAACTACTCTCCTATTCTTATCCACAAACTTATCTAAACGCTTTAAAGGATTTAATACTCATATTTTAATCTTGTTGACAACTTAGTTGTTTCTAGAAAAAAAAGTCTAACTGAGCTCCAGCTAAGATAAAAAGACATCAAAATGTCTCCTAAAAATATATACAAAGCAGTTAATGTTCTTTCCAGCCTTTAAATGTGCCTGAAGACTTAACACTGCATTAAGGAAATGAAGTACAATTAGAGTTTAGGCTTATGTGGAGCTAGGAAATAAAGAGGTTTCTGAAATAACTGTTATTGTAAGCAAAATGTTAATTCTCTGCCAAAGAAGGTGATGGAGAAAATTTTCGTTACTGGTGTCTGAACCAGCAGGGTCTCCTAGCCAGCAGCACATTGGAGCCCCATGCCCTGGTACGCTTGCTCCTCTGACTCTCTGCCCAAAGAGCCCCACGTGGGGCTAGTAAAGCTGAGGGGTCCTGTTTCACATGGCACTCCTTCGCTAACTCAGCCTTGCAGTTGTGTGACTGCATTGTATTGCACTGAGCCGCAAGAATGGACTTAACTCAGCATGTTCATACGGAGGTTTGAGCCGGGTTAGTCTGGGCTTCCAGGGATATCGTATGGGACGGGATTGTTCTCACAGTCGAGGTGTCCTAAGAGACTTCATTAAGCCTGCACAGCAAGATGTGAGATCTTGCACCTCAAGAAAGCTTTATCAACTGCAAGCATCTAAAGCAAGAAAGAAGAAGAGGGAATTTGTAGGCTGAAACAGAGAATCTGTTGGGAGGAGGACTATGGAAGGTCAGCTTGTGAATCCATATAAAATACTTTATTGACTCCGTTGCCATAGTTTTGACAGCCGCATGTTAGATTATGTATATTTATTTTACAACATTGCTGTGAGGTGGTGTTATTATTTTAAGGATGGGATTTCTCTGTTTCAAGGATAGAGGTGCTTGTTCACGATCAGGTAGGTTATCTAAGATGTAGAAGAGAATTGAACTGGTGTCATCTACATCCCAGTTGCACACTAAATCCTTTGCTATAACCTCCTCCTCTTAGTACAGAAAGTTTGGTATGCCACTTCAGCTAGGTGAAGTACAGCTGAGCTTCTTGAATACTTCAATGTACTGTGCTTTTGCAAAAGAACTTAGTTCCAATTTAGGCACCAGAATAAGTGGTTTTTTGAAAATCTGTTCCCAAATGTCAGTCCCAACAGTGAATTCGGAGGGCTTGAGGTTAAACACAAGTACATTACTTGGCTTTCATTTGCTGTCAAATTTTCTGTGTGTAGGTGGCAAGCTCAAACAGCACCTGCCAACTACTTACTGGTTAGTGGCTTAGGATAGAGCTGTTAGTCTTGTCCTTCATGTACGTTTAGTTCTGAGGCAACCACTTTGTGTATTATTTTGTGTACAATTCTGCTTTCAGATTTGTATGAAAAATGATGAAATTTAAGATTCAACAAAGTACACAGTCTCAAAGCAGAAGTTCTAATTTAAAATGACTTTGTAATCGACAAAGAAAAATTGCATCTGAAATCAGTTACCAATGCACAGCTTGGTGGCAAAACTATATTTAAAAGATGCAGTGTCTCAGCCATTGAATGTACAGGAGAAACTAAAGAATTGTATTAACATTTTTCAGACTGACTTTTAAAACAGGAGTGTCTGGATTGTACCCACAAGATATTTATTGAGACCTGTTCTTTGTGTCCTGAACTCTCATCAGAATGCACAGTGCCATACGCTTCAAGCAGGATGGGCACACAAGCGTACTATTACAGTATGTGATCTTGTTTGAGAGTGTGTCTTAGCTGATAACTGTAAAAAGGACTCTGTTATCTGGTAAATACATTTTCCTTGTTCTTGCAACTTTTGATATCACATGCGAAGTTAGTTTGTAATTCCTATACAGCTTTATTTACATGGGTTCTGACCAATGGGTCCCTCTCCTCAGCCCCTGTTAGTAATCTGTATTTTGCAGTCACCTGCTGCAAAGTCATTGTTGTCGCCAGCTTTGTTTTGAACATTGTGTCTCATCTCTATCAAGTCCTGACAATGACCTGTCTTCTTTCTTCTTATTGATGTGTTTGTATAAAGGGTATTTGAGCAATGATATGCCTTGGGAGGTTGGTTTCAATATACGTTACACAAGTAATGCAACTCTTCCTTACCTACTTTCCCTGCCAGAAAAGATGTTTGCTTATGGTCTAGGCGGTGGCAAGCTTTGCTGAATCTTCCATGTGTGAATTTGCATTTTGAAAACATCATTACACAATAATGACCCAAACTGTCACAGGCAGAATTTTACAGGGAACATTTTAAGGTGTTTTCCTCTTTAAATCAAGTACCAGATTTGAGAGTTATTGGAAAGATCCATTTAAAGTAAGAATGGAGGACTGAAGGAAATCCTTTATGCCACATTAAAGAGACTTTTCTGGAAAGCCTCTTCCAAAAGAAGCAGCTTGCCACACAAATTGGTTCCCAGCTCTGGGAGCTGCACAAATTGTCCTGAGGCTTAGGTTGACTTGAACTAGCTGAGTGGAAAACAAACATCACCTTGAAGCCAAACCCGGGTGAGAGGTAGCTGTGAGGCTGGCCCACAATCATTTCATTTCTCTGTATTCATCTCCAAGTGTAATACTTCGCATATTGATACGACAGACACAAAATTTTGTCTCCTATTTAAGACAAAAGGCAATTTTTCAACTGCCCCCTTCACAAAGGATTGGCGACATCAGCGGGGAGGTGTATTGGATCACTCGGTGCCAAGTGGCCCATTTGAGATGGAGGGGTTGCCAAGACCCTGCGGTGCGCTCCTGCCCTGCGCTGCGCGGGCTTGTCTGCAGGCTGGGAGCAACGGAGAAGAGTCTCCCCATCAGCACGTTGTATCCAGGATCTCTCTGGCACAGGGCAGTGCAGACGGGAAGAGGTTTGAGACGAGAAGTTCTGCTAGGAGCCAGGCAGATGCCATATGCCCTTCTTCACTTCTGTGCTTTCACAAACTGTGCCTGAATAGTTGGTTTGCCAGAGTGAAGGCTCAGGTTCTGCCAGAGCAGCTCTGCATTAGGGAGAGAAGGTTGATAGCTGTATCTCCTTGCTGATGCTCTCTTGCTGCCTGGTTCTAGCAGCTCACTTCTACACTGCCAGGCATATTCCTCTGGGAGAAGTCTTTTCATTTTTAATTCTGTATGGGAAACAGCCTCGTCTATGGTAGTTTTGATGGAGTGTTGTCATGTCGTAAGATGCAGTTCTGGTTTTTGAACCAAGGCTTAATGCTCCAAGTACATACGCACACACACCATTTTACATGTGTGAACAGCATTGTGCGTGTTAAATATGAATATTTCCAGGACTGTTGCCCAGTTCTGAAGATACAGCATTCTAAGATTATCCATTTGCTGTCTTTCCATCAAATATATTCATTGCAGGAATGGAAAGATTTCTTTTTAATATCTGCCAACCATGGAAACTCTGAAAGTCAAACTGTATTCTTTCTGGCTTATGAATCATCACCCCTAACCTTGACTCAGCGATCACAGGGGAACACTTAGGCCATGGTTAACATATATTCTTCTGATCAAAAAGATTCTGTAGTATGGTGTTACATTACTCATTATTTCTTTAATAACACCTATATAGAATCCCACCCATGATCTTTCAGCTACGTTAATTCAATGGAGCTAAGGGAATACAACAGTGGAAAATGATTTTTAGTCATTTGAGACAGATAGAGCTGACATTAAGTATGTTATGAATGCAGAAGAGATATCACTTTGCTGAAAAAAGTGATAATCAAATTAACTAGTGATAATTAACTGAAAATCAAAATAATATATTGCTTCAAGGTGGCAGCTTTTAGTTACTCTGAGATATGATGCTCTGTCTAGAGGAGAAAATGTATGTGAGTGTGTGCTGGATGTGAGAAGTATACTCCAGGAGATGGTATTCTTCATTATTAATATAGCTTTTAGATATATTGTGATTATTTATAACTATAAGAAGAAAAGTGTGTTTTTCATCAAAGACAATTATGCCAGTTAACAGCATGTTCAGGCTAAGATAATTGACTGAACAATCTTTTAATACTTTGCCCCTTTCAAACCTGTTGCTTGGATACCACTTTCTCTGAACTATTCTGTACCTTGCTGAAAATTAAGTAGTAAAGAAAAGGTTTTAGCAGCTCTTTCCTTTGTCTTTTCCATAAACTCTATATTAAAAAAATAATTTCAGAAGTGGAGTCAAAGAATTATGGCTTTCTGGCAGCAAAATACTGACGGGAACAGCTGGAAAATGCAACTCATGCACAATCTGAATTCGAACCTTTGTTTTCTAGATATATGTTTTTTCTTGCATGCAAGCTTTTCCTTCCTCTTCCAAGGGAATTTGACTTTCAGATGCAACGAACAGATTCTCAAGTTGTAGACATCCTGAAGTAACTGGATAATACATCCAGGTAAGACTCTTACTGGTGAGAATGGTTTGTTCCCTGCTCAGTTTTACTCACTCACTAAAATATGTAATCTGAAAGTGTGAGGTAGTGTGTGTGATTTGAGGATTTTGTATAATGAAATGCTTTTTGGTCTCCATCTAAATGCCAGGTATTCTATTGAATTATATCATGCCATGAACTGCTGTGATTTCTTTAAGCTATGAGCTGCTGCTTTATCTCTACACAAAAGCCTCTCAGAAACACCAGAGGTGCCTTAATGTGAGAGTTCAGATTTGCCTACAGGACTCATTTCACATTTCACCGTTGCAGCGGGTTTGGGACACCTCCGGGTTTATCTGCCTTGCTTCGCTTCACTCTGATACAGCCTGAGGAAGGGCTGGGGATGAATGGTCTGGTTGGCTCAGCAGGCAATGTCTTTAGGGCCGCCTTTTTCTGGGGTCATCTTACCGATTAAGCCCAGGGCTTAAGTTATGTGACATTGCTACCTGAAAACTGAAGGCCTTCCAGTGAAGGTGCAACCTCTGATCAGGGAAGTCACCTGTTTACAGGGAAGACAGCAACTCCAACCCAGGCATAATATTTTGACGTAGATTAGGCAAAGAGATATTTATTAGAGATTTGTCCTAATAAGGATGACTTTTGCTGCTGGTGGAAGGCAAGGAAAATCTCCTGCCTGTTCCCTGTGACCCCTGTGCCTGGGGGGGGTTGTCCTGCCATAGACACTGTGCTCCATCCCGTGAGGCACAGGGATGGCTACCAAGGGCTTTGCTGAAGCTCATGTTAAGAGAACAGAGCCAGTGAGAGAAAGAAAGCCTCATTCAAGTAGACACGCATGCTTTTCTTACAAGGGCAGAGCAGAAGCTCTCGTGCCAGGGTCGGTGGCTGTGGAGGGCATCAGCAGGAGTCCTAGGGGGATTGTACCTGTGGGGTCTGGAGGGGGCGACCACTGCCCTCTTCAGCGCTCCAGCGGCCTGGTCGTGTGCCGGTGGTGCAAATTTCACCTCTCCCCTTCTACACTTAACTGCACGCAGGGCCTGTGCCATGTAGAGGGACAACTTTTGTTTGGTGAAAATGCAGGCAACAGATTTCACAGCGTGATACTGACTCAAGCAGACTTGTTGTAAACACAAGCTGTATCTTGGGAAGCAGCACGTACTGCAGTAAGTGAAAAGTCAGGACTTTGGTGTAGCTCATTGATTCAGTGGGTGATGGGGCAGAGCTGCAAAGATAGCTGTGGTCCAGTTGTCTCAGCTTTCAGCTCCTCTCTACTTCCTATCGTCACGAAAATGAGCAGAAGCAGAGGGGAGGTTCCTATCTGGATGCAGAGTTGGACCGCAGACATCTTCTAATCTGGATCTGGGGATTTGCCCAAGATCTCTAATGCAAAGGGAATGTTTTGTCATTTTATGTTCGTAGCCGAGCCAGTCAGCAGCACTGTCAAAGTGACTCACAGCAGTGCTGAGATTGTGACTCACTGCTGTGTCCTTTCTGGAAAGACACTAATCCTCCTTTCCTGCTGCTTGGGCTGTTTTGGGAACCACAACGTTAAGCACTGAAAGGCACATTTATTAACTGACACATGCCAGGACTGGGTTTTGTTTGTAACAGCGAGGAAGTACTTTGTGGCCTCTCTGCTGTTGACTAGACGCTGACACATCTGGCACCCAGGCACCAGAGGATGGAGAGATTCGGGCATTTGTTTCACTGGTTAGATCTGGGTGTCAAGTCTATTTCAGTCAGTGGGTCTTTGGCTGGATTCACGAGTTTTTCTTAACTACCAACATCTGTCAGATGGCAGCTCGCCGAATACACCCTTCCTGGTCATGCTATTTTAAGGCACTTACACTTTAAATAATAATAATAACAAAACCCTTCAAGATTTTTCTCTGAGTAATTTGTCCTCAAGGGACTTGGAAGTCCTCAGGTTTCTTCCTGACCGGTGACAGGATGTGGTGTATCCACCAGGAGTCATCCAACCCGTTGCCACACAGGCAGTCTGGTCAAAAGCCTTCGGGATTACTTGCGGAACAGGAGGAGCTGTGCCCTATGAATGTACTAAATAGTTCGGTAACTCTCCCTCGGTTGATTGTTGGTGTAGCTCCTGCCTTAAAGTGTGACATTTCTGTTTTAAACCAACAGTTGGTTTGTTGTGGTCTCCTGAAGCCTTTAGCTAGGGTGGGAATCATCTTGCATGTTCTTCATGTCTTGAGACATTTGCGGAGGATATCTTTATCTGAGCTCTTCTCCCTGGGCTCCAATTACAGTCAGTGGAGAGAAACAGGCATTTCAGGGTGTGATTTATCTGACATGCTTTAGCTCTCTGCCTTAGGAGGAGAGAAGTTGTACCCTAGAGGTGCCTGTTTCTCTCAATGCATCGTAAAGTAGTTCATGGGCGATAGCATAAATGGAACAGTCTATACTAAGTCAGGTGAACAACACCCACAGGATTTATTTAATGAATACACACTCGAGATAAAATTTATCTATGCAAATGCCAGTTCACTCAATTTTTGCAACTCTCTCCCGGGGCTTGGCCTTTGCATATTTTTTGAACTAATTAGGGGTATGGTATTTTTCTATTTTTAACCAGTGGAGTGGTGTATTTGTGGTTTCTTCTTTCTTGAGAGAGGTAGGCATATTTGTACAACTGCCCGGCACTGGTGTGGCTGCACTGATTGACTTGGACTGTGCCAGTGTTTCTGACTCTAATTGTTAAAAAGTCATGAAAGGTTTTCAAACAACAAATCTGTGAAACTCTTTTAATTCATTTTTCCATACTAATAATGTAGGGGTGAAGCCTTCAGGCTGCATGGCAGTTGTGAAGAGGCATTCACTCGCACACATTCAGAAAACGGAGCCCTTCTCCCTGGCTCTCTGTAGGCACCGTAGGGTTTCCTTCGTTATCCTCAGAGCTCCTTTGACTTAGTGCTTTCGCTGTCCTGTACATTTCCACCCTTGCCTTCATTTCCGTGCCTTTCTCTTCCACCTTTAATTCCGCATCCTGTCCCTTCTGCCAGCACTGAAAGTGTGGGTAGAGCTTCTGAAGCCTCTGTCTTCAACCAGCACCGTGCTTGGAAGCACGGTCGTGTATTTCACATCCTTTTACTGTAGGTATCTCCACTCCCTCATCAATACAGCCACCTTAGCTGGAGGAATGACCTCTGTCTTAAGGCTCATTAGGGCATCAGAGTGTGCAAGTTTCAACAATTTCTGTTCCTAAAATATGAAGGGATGTGAGGCAGAGTCTTTTCTAATGAGGACAATAGGCTTGTAATGTTTTCTTTATATGTTAAAAAGCGTATCCAGAAAAATTCCAAGTGGACTCACTTATGTCTTCTTGTAACTGTCATGCTTATACTTGACATTTCAGAGCTATGTTGTAGTTCCTGTCACCTTTTCTTACTAAGATTTAGTTTGTTGGAGATAAGTAGAAGTCTTGGAAGAAAAACTGTTGCAAATCTGATATAAATTTTTCAGGGTGAGAGGGATCTTCTGTTTCTGCTTGTTGTTGGAGTTTTTGACTATTGTTATCACAGTGAACACTGATGAAATTCAAAACAGCTCATTTTTTTCTTAACAAATATCTGTCTTGTATAAAACAGAGGTTCTCAGGTGGTGGTAAAGCAAAATAAGTCTCAGCAACAGTTAGCTAAGCTTTCTACTGCTAAAGGAAAAAGTGTAAAATAGAAATGAATATTAATTTCTAAAAAATATGATCTCCCTAAAATATTAAATAATGATGTAGTCTAAAAGCAGGAAAAGTACAAGATTCGGTGATGGTATCAGGTTAGTATTTTATTGAAGTACTGTGCATCCCTACTTCATTTGGTAGGTGAAATCGGAGGCTGGGCATGGTGGCAGGCAGAGATGGTCAGGGTGTCCCGTCAGCCTGAGTAGAGCTCAGGAGGCCATGCTTCCTACCAGGGTTTCGTATGGAGTATGTTTTCACATGAAAGTGTGTAAAGGTGGTGTAACAGATGTTGTACTTCTAGTCATTAACAGTTTTCACCTTTGATGTCATGAGGCTGTTCCATCCCACAGAAACACATGAGTTCACTTGAATTCGCACGCTGCCCATATGCCTACATTTCAAAGTTTGTTACGTTATTAAGTGGTGGAATATGCTCACTATAATAGTAGCAATGAGAAGTAATTAGCTGCACCTTATGCAGTCAAAGCCCAAAGTTTTAAATATGCAGAACTCAGCTGCTCCTAACTCTGGAACTCCCATAAAATATGAAGGTTGAAAGGATTCTTACATTAAGTTTTGCAAGCATTCACTTTTTGCGTTGGGGAAATTGGAATTTCACTGGAAATTGCAAGACAAGATGTTCCACTGCCTACCTTTTTTTTTTTTGGCACTCAGTTTGACCAGGCATTATGAGTTCATGGCTTCTGGCTACTTTTGCTCAAGTTGATTGCTCAACACTCAAAGCACTCCTGTAGGTGCTAGAAATTTTAGGTTCAGTTCCTTTCTCTGTCTGAGAATTATTAGTATTGCCTATCTAATCTGCAAGTCCATTTTGTGAGAAAGGTGTCCATGTCGAGTCTTAAATTCAAAAGGAAGAATTCGGATCTGTGACTCCCAAAGGTGGGAGATGTTTCCTTGCAGATGAAAATAATGCATCATTCAAGGCACAGGTCTTAATGATTGGGTTAATTTGCTCTGCCTCAGATATGTGTAGGACTATTCATTTAAAAAGTAAGATCTTTTTAGGACTGCAGGGAAACCCTTCCTTCCCTTTAAGAGGTAGCTCCAAATTTAGAATTGGCATCGTGTCCTCTAGTGGAAGAAGTTTTTCTTTTCAAACAATAAATAATGTCTATAATAAATGTCTAGGGTTGGAAGATGTCTCTGCTGCTGGAGCTGCCACTTCTGTGAGCAGTGTGAACTGTGAGCTTTTAAATATGCTGAGGATTAAAAAAAAGTGCTATGCTGTCACTGTAATCCACTACATCTTCCTCCCTTCAAAAATCTCCCTATTACCAACAAAGGAACAACAGAATTCTGGCAAGAAAATTCGTAACTGTTGAGTTTCTTCTGTGATTTGGTTTTCATATGGGACATTTCTCTTGTGCCTGTAACTGACCCTTCCATGCAGAAAGGTGCTATGATCTGGTGGCTCGCATGTTGGCTTGGAACCAAGAAAACCTGGGTTTTCTTCCTGCAGGTTTCCCAGCTATTGCATGGAAGAAATGGCAGCAACAAAACCAAAAAGGGATGACTCTCAATGCAGAAAAAAATCAGGATAGAGATTAATTTGCTCATCTTTGATACCAAGCTTTCCTTCAACGCCTACCCTCGTGCCATGTGTCATGCTCGTAGCAAGGCTATGTCAAGGCAGAGCTTTGGTCTTTTAGAGCAGTTTTAGTCTGTTTTGGAAGTCTGTTTCTTGCCCTACAAAATCTAATCATGCCGTTCTCTGTACAAGTGGTTTAGCTAATTCCTCTGTATCTTTTCACATGGAAATGCTCCCTGCTTTTACATTGCCTAGCAGTGGTCTAGGTAGCATAGTGGAAAATGTAGCAGGAGGAACAGCCTCCTCTTACCTGCCGTCCATGCCTGCTAAACTACATTATTTTCCCCTTCTCCATGTTTAAAACTTGTTTTTCAGTGGTTTGCAGATGCTTCTCTTGCTTCCCACATAAATTCCAACAGTATGACCAGATGTCTAGTTCATTTCTCTTGACACACTTTACAGCCCTAATCTGAAATGTTAACACCAGCCACAAAAGAATCATACGCTTGTTGTGTAAATTACTACAATCAGATAGCCAAAACATTATCTCATGCGGTCCTAGATGTTATAATGCTTGCAGCTAAAATGCTCCCTTAGGATCCACGGCAGAGGTCTCTGGGCTTTGACTGTGCTCTGAGATGGGCAAAGGCAAACCTCTCTGGGTAAGAGTGTACGTGTGTATGCAGTCTAGACAGATGGCATACTCTGGACCAGTTACTGAGGGCCCATGCAAACTTGTTCCTTTAATGGAAAAGGCAGGAAATCAAGTGATTCTGCTGAGTTTCTAGCAATTCAAACCACTGCCATTTCCCCATGTAGGAAATCTGTGGTTGGAGCACAGGCTAATAGAAGACCAAAAGTATATACCTTGATTGCAACTTCACCCAGGGGGATGAAGGTATCGGTCATACAAGATGTTCCTAAAGAGGAAGAGTTCGTATAACTGGCTTTCAGGAGGAAGAGGGTGATCTTGTTAGTATCAGCCCGGCTGAACAAACTTGCTGTACTTGAAAATCCTGCTAGCTTAAGTGGCTGTTCTGCCTGTTGGCAGCGTGAGCAGAACAGTCCAGGGATCACAGGCAGTGACTGACTACGAAGAAGAGCAAAAGGTTTTTGCCCTGAGAATCTGAATCTAAAACTCACCTTGATAAACTCTTGAAGGTTGGGTCCTGGGCTGTGGCTAGGAAACGTGGATTATATACCTGTCACTGGCCTGCTAGTCTTCCTTATTTTTTATTTTTTGTGTGTGCTTCTGTATTTGTAAAAGGGGACCTCCTTTATTAAACTTCCTAAGATTCACAGATGGAAAGTGCTGTGTAAAAATTAAGTTGTTCTTTTCGCTACTTGCTTTTATTTTTTCCCAAGGCCTGGATGAGAATAGAAGTTTGAGTTTGCGTGCAGAAGTTGTATTTTTGTTTTGTTTTGTTTCCCTAACCACTTCCACATGCAATCAAGTTTTATTGCCAGCTGCTCTCCATGGTTGGTCTCCTGGGAACCTAGGCTCCTGTTTGTTGTTAAACTCATCACAGTTGGTTAGTTTAATTTTTTGCAAATGTTAATTTATCAGGTTTGGATTTCCACCAGTTCTCTTTACCCAGCCAGAAGTGGGCAACAGAGTAAGCACTGATGTGTAAGAAGGGCTCGTCAGAACCTCAAATTCCAGTAGTGGGAGAAATGGCCAAGTTTATGGGCACTCTCACATTCTTTCTGTATTGAAATTAAATATCTTGAAATTTTTCACTTCCCACAGAGCAGGAATATGAAATTTCATTTAATTAACAGAAGAAAGATTTTATTTCAAAATTTTAAATAGGAAAGGACAGGGCTCCCCATGATGATCACAGCAGGGAGCCCACGAGCCCAGACATGCTGCTCACCAGGGAGCCTTCCAGGGAGGCCAGCAAGCTAGCAGGAAACCAGGCAGGTTTCCCTAGGAAGTGTGTCTGGTCGCTGTTAGAAGATTTGATTCGATCAATCTGTTCCTGCAGAATATATATGCGTATTTTTCAGGAATTGGCATTTTCCTATGGAAAAATGTTTTACTGAGTTAAAATTGGAGATTAGTGAGCGTGCTTTCCCGTCAATCCTTGCTGCATTGGTGAGAAAGCCACATATACTTTGTAAATATATGTAAATATATGATAATCTAGCATATAGTTAGGCAACCACACCAGACCTCTAAAATGGGGCCTATGGATGACCTAGAAGTCTCCTTAAAGACTTTTGCGTGGTTATCTGTCAACCTTAAGCTAGCACTGGAACGAGCAGACCATCAGGATACTTCCCTACCTTGCAGGGGAAGACTGTGTGGAAATGGGCCATCAGACAAAGCAGGAGCAGAAGCCAGCTATGGTGAGAACATCTGTATGTACCCTCTTCATCTTTTCATAGTTTCCACAAATTAATGTGATAGCTGTGAGTCCTGTGCATTTCCCTGTGGAATTTATTCTTTTATAACAACCTTCTGATTGTATGCTTGATACCATGATACCTATAGCTGGAAGACATGAGGAACTGGGTGTCTGCTCTGGATTTAAGAGCCACTTATTGATACCAGGTCACAGAGTCCTGAGCACTGACTGCACTTTCTGCAGCCTGCGGGCTGTGCTTTTTTGGGCACCGCCCAGAGACCTGTCAATGTTTCAGAGGCTAGTGGACAAGCTGCTGTGGTGCCAGGATGGGCAGCATGTGCACCAGCACATGGACTGGTCCCCACCACAAGATGGACAGAGTGGTGGCAAAAAGAAGCAGGGTCTGGGGCTGAGTGGGGCAGCGTGGCCCATGGCCAGCCCCACCAGATCTTCCACTGGATGTTCCAGAGGAGAGCACATGGGAGGGTTTAGGTGAAATCAGGGCAGAAATGGAGTGTCTGGCCCTGGGCACCAGAAAACAGCTGAAGCAATTTCTCCTGTGATGTCCTGGCATGTATAACGGACAAAGGCCTGGGGGTCTGGTGTACTATTCAGTGTTTGGGAATCTAACTCCAACAAAAAAATGCATTTTTCACACATGCTGTTAAACAGAGATGAACACTTGCAGGGGTTTGTAGGTGGAGACCTTTCTACCCTGTACTTCATCGGGAAACTCTCTGTGAGAACAAAAATGTACAGTAAGGCAGGAAAGTATTTGACCATTGAGTGAGCTGTGGAGACTCTGCAGCTTTTCCTGCTGTTACCCTCTCATCAGATCATGCCCCATTACTGTGGCCATAGGCTCTTCTAGAGGAAAACCGGGCTTACATGGCGGTGCCTTCCTCTGCACCTGAATGCCATCAGTTAGGGCCATGCATCCAGTGCTTCCACCTCCGTTTTGCAGCGACAGAAGAGGAGCTGTGGTGGAGTATATGGCCTATATACGGCTCTACTTGGTAGGGCAAATGTGGGTGGGAGGAGTAAGCCTAGAGGTCTAATTCTCAGTGTGCAGATGTGGTGAGGAGACCGATCCCCTGGGAAGACAGAACAGTGCTACTGCTTGATGTGAAGGTTTTATTTTTCATAATTGGATGAAATCATCTTGTTTCTGTGTCGAGCAGGAAATAAAATACGCTTTGGCTTTCCGAATTTTTACACACAGAAAGCTGTTGTGCTCGTTGTCCTGGCTGGCAAGAACTGTGTTTAGCCCTCAGCTGGATCTTAGTTTGTGTTTTAGCGGAAACACGGCTTCTTTGGAAATATCATGCCCCATAGTGCTGAGCCCCACCGGTGACTCAGTGCTGAGTCAGAAGAAAGGGTGCCATTTACTGAGTCAGGCACACAGCTGTGGTACAAGCCGATGTTTTCCTTGGCTGTCTCCATCAAAATAGTGACCAGACATGTAGAACCACTCAGCTTGCTAGGTGAGGTGAGATCACAGCTAAAGAGGCTCCAGTCACATCAGGGCATATTTGCAATGAGAAAAAAAGCCTTGTTTTTGTGGACTTGCTTGTTTGTACAGGATATAGAGGGAGGTATGATGCAGGGCACCCCGATTTGGAGCTCTCTGGACACTTCTTTTAGAATTTTCCAAAGGGAAATCATCATTCACACTTCAGATATGAGAATACACAGGTACACTTTTGGGTCTTTTAATTGAACTATTATGCTAATATTCTGTCTGACTCTGATTCTGATGTTTTCCCTGCATGAGTCTCCTTGACAATGGTAGTTTTTGGGGTTTTGTGGACTTGTTTATTTTTTAAAGTTACCATCATATCAGCTGCAGTGCTTGTCATAGGGAGTAGTGGAAGGTGCTAAAAGTTATTTAATGAATATATGAGAGTCAGTACATTACTCACCTTTCTAATATAAAAATCATATACTGAATTATGGGGAATGCACAATATATAAATATCACATTAAAAGAAAGGAATGATACTGAGAAAGGTAATTTTAAGTTGAACTTCACAAAGCAATTTTGTCAGATCTGTTATTCTGCAAAGTATTTCCCTGGAAAGGTGACTGAGAGAAAATCCTTAACACAACATTTGACTGCACCTGCATGGAGTGTTCTACAGTAGCAGTGCAAGCAATCGTGTCTCTCTCACTGCGGGTGTCTGTGATCACACCAAAAAGAGTTGAATATTTGCTCCCTATGTTTTTAGAGCCCTGATAAATTTACACAGGGACACTGCTGACCCTGTCATCCATCTGTTTTTGGTACTGGGCTGCCACATAGTGGCCTCCTTCATAAACCTGGAGAACGGGAGGAGGGAGGGAGGATATCAAGTTGATAACAAGAATGAGCAAATACAAACCTCGTGACTCAGTTTACGGCATCTGTTAATTCCTTACTGGCTGAGGAAGCAGGATTTAATTTCATACAATCCAAAACACAAGAAACAAACATGAGAACACAGTAAAAAAAGGTAGGAAACGCCTCAGTTAACTAAGAAAAGGTTCTTTCAAGAAATTTATAAAGGAGTTTGTATGAAAGTTGAAGAGTTTTCTCTGACATACTAATACCTGCTTTCGTTTCTTTGCTACCTCCTTTTTTCTCTCTAGATACAGACAACTAAGATTTAAAGTTCCTTCCTTTTAGATGAGCTCAGGTGAGGAGAAAAAGTCACAAACGGGTGTACGTGGTGGGAATGAGTGTTTCCTCACCTCAGGCTCAAGCCTGATGTTCAGGGCGGTGGTTTGGCTTTGTGCCAGCGGTTAATGGGCGCGCAGCCCCACTGCCGCGCTAGCCCGTGTGCCCAGCTGCGCCCTGTGCTCGCGCGTCCTGGCTGCCTGCCCAGCAGCGCACGGCCTCGCTCCTGACCCACGCCAGGATGGCTGCTGAGGCATTTTCCCAATTTACCTGGGCACATGGCCCCTTCTCCTCTAGCTGCCCCATGCTCGACGGCCTGGTGCTGGGAGGTGACTTGCCTGAAGAGCCTTCCCCTTCTTCCTGTCTGGATCTGCCAGGGAAGATGGGCTTTTCCCTTCATATTCATGCTCCTGTAGTGAAAAGAAACCTGACTTTCCAGCTCGAGGAACTTCCTTGTGCAGAAACATTTTTGACCTTTTGTGAGGCAGTGGAGAAATCCCGTTTTGACCCAGACCTGGAACCTGTGCGATTTTAAATTTCAGCTAAAGCGTTCCTTCGCGCAGGTTCTGCCTTTGTAAACTGTCCAGGAGGGAGGTGGGCATGGGGCCTATTTCATGCCTTAGGATCATGCCTGGATCAGTGCTTTGTAACTATGATAAAATGCGTAGTTTTTTGCTGCCCTACGGGCTGAGATTTTGATGCCCTTCGCTCCTCTGTGCCTGCCTCGTTCCTGTAAGCGTGTCATCCATTGCAGGTGGTCAGCCCTGGAGACTGCAGCTTTGGCTGGGTTTGTACATAGCTGCCCATGACAGCCTTCTGTGAGAAATGATCTGAGACGATAGAAAACCTTGAAGGTTTTCAATCTGACAGTGTGTGGCAGCCTAATTTTCTGACATACCAAATATGCGCTTTAGACCGTCAGGATCCCTTAAGTGAAACATGGTATTTAGGAAGTTCGGACTTCAGCAGTGTACGTGCCTCCAGTCAGGCTAGCTATATGCCAGGCTCCTAGTGTTGGTTATGGTACTTTGGTCATGAGTCAATGCCAAGTCAGGAAGCAGAGAGGTAGGAAAATGAACTCTGTCTGTAAGAAAAGACTGTTTTAAATCTTAAAAATAGTTTCATGTGGATATATGGTGGGCTTAGATCTGTTATTTTATTTAATCATCTATGATAGAAATGTTCAGTACCTTTTTGTTCTAAGAATAAGCATCCTGTGCGCTTTGATTTGTCACGGTGTAAAAAGTCTGATGTTGTTGACAGTAGGTGGATGTGAAATATATTTCTGTAAAAGCTCTAGGATCTCCATTTTAACACATGCACATTAGTGCTATTAGCAGAGTGGTGAGTGTTTACTTGTGAAATTATGACTTGTTTTGTCATTGTGCTTATAAGGCTGGTTTTATTTTGTCATAAATCCAAAAGCAGGCAGAGAAGCTTAAGTGACTGAGGCAGGCAAAACAGTCCCTACTTGGGGAATTTCTACTTAATCTAATTTATTGCCAATTAACACAAACTTCTGATCACCTGGGTTCTCGTGTTGAGAAAAAGGAGGACAAAACCAATCAAATAAACACTTCAGTAAACACTTTCCTCCCCCTTCCCTGGGCTGAGCAGAAGCCAAACACCTATCATCCCTCCTTTCCAGCCTCACCTCCCTGTATTTTCGCTGTGGGTTACGCTCAACCCCCCCAGTCCCTGCAGCAAGGCGCTGGGCAGCGTGGGAGGGCTGGGGCCACATCCATAACTGTTTCTCTTGGCTGCTCTTTGCTCCTTCGGGTTTTCCTGCTGCTCTGCTGCTTCTCAGCGTCCCTGCCTGGCGTGGGTCACCCATGGGTTGCAGCTCCTCAGGGGTGACCCCGTTAAAGGTAAGGAGAAGGTGAGGGAAATAGCTCTTACTGGTCAGCATTCACTGAAACAAATGCCTGGAAATAACAAACGAGAGGCAGAAGTTTGAAACTGTTGTAAAAAGGACTTGCTGGGGCATCTGCTTTCCTGGATGTGTATTTTCAATAAAGGCAACCACTTTCTGCAACCTAATATATGTCTCTTATGGTTTACTTATTTGGGAAATGGAAACCACATTAATTTTAAAAGGAAAAGTCCATACTGGGGAAGTATGTACACTGAAGATCCCAAAAGGAAGTATACAGAGGAAACCAAATTCCATAGTCAAGTCAGTGAGGTTTTCAGGGGCCCTCCTTATGAAAATCCCAATGCAATTAGCCAGAAAAGAGTTTGTCAGAAAAATCTGATGAATTTTCTATGTGGTAATTTGCCCACGTAGTATCTTTTTCAAGAAATTTAAGGAAGAATTTAAAAACCATATTCCCATTTCAGAAAATGTTTCAACACAATAAAAAGGTGCAAAAAGAAATTGCATATTTTGCTTAAGCTTGATTTCATCTTTTGTATGTGCTCTGTTAGTAAAAATGTGATGAAACTTTCAGCACAGAGAAAGAAGTTTTAAGTAGAAAGGAGAGCAAAACCTTCAGTGTGTATTGAATCACTACTCTCCTTAATGATTTTAAAAACTGAATATAAAATTAAATGTTTTATGAATTAATGTGAGTTATAGTCAGTTCCTGGCATATCATGAAACAGTAGAACAGTGCATATTAATTAAGCGATACAGAATTTCTAAACAAGCTTGAAAATTCCCAGTTATTCTCTCTTAAAGAAACAAATGTCAAAGTTTTTATTCCATGGGAAAATTTGGAAATTCTCTTTTCCTTTCCCTTTTAGAATAAAACTCCATTGAGAAATGTAGAATTTCCCATGAAATAAATGCTAAATTTTGAGAAACTTCAGCTCAGAGTTTGAAGGAGAGCCACCGAAGAGTTTAATTTTCTGCTGGAAAACAGGAGTTGAGTTCTGAAATCTGTGGGCACTAGTAAGAAAATTCTCATCTGGCTGAAAAAGAAGGGAGAAAAGTGCCACCGTTGAGAACTGGAACACCCCTGAAGGTATCTCTCAGTGTGCCTTCTGAAAACTGAGCTCATCCCGTTGTTCAGTTTTGGAGCCCAGAATTTTTGGTTGGGTGTTTGTGGCGAATGGAGGCTGTGACACCCATGTCAAAGTCCTACTGGCTTGAGAGAGAGGGTGCTTGCACGGGAACACTGCTATCCCAACTGATTTAGGTCCCTCTCAGCTTCTCCGGGCGTGGCAGCTCCTTCACGGGAGTCTTAAGAGAAGGTTTGGCAAACATCTGCCAGATGTGGTCTGGGTGCATGGGATCCTTCCTCGGTGGAGGGAGGGGGCACTAGATGATCGGTGGATGTTCCCCCTAGCCCTATCTTTCTATGAATTTATTACACATAGGTGGTGGCACAGGGAGCGGACGATCTGTGGCCTCTCAATGGCATGTTGTTCTGCAGTGCCTGTTACTGTGGCCAAATGTGCGTGGATGACCCTGGGGACCCCTGCCAGTCCTGTATTTCTGTGTTCTTGTTGGAAACTTGTTCCTTTAGACTGTCTCTTCATCAGTGTTCTCGGCCGTTGTGTCCAGTCCTGCTCATGTCTTCTCCCCCCGGCATTTTCCCCCAGGTTTGCCCTCCCCAGATGCAGAGGTTTCTCATGTATACCTGGTCTCCGGCAGCATCTGCTGTTAGTGGTTTCCATTCTTTCAACAAACTGCCTCCTGGAGCTGGGGTATGAGACCGACTAGAAAACAAACCACAAAACAAATAACCTCTGAGTTAAGCTAAACACAAAGCTAAAGCAGCGGTAGCTGTGAGCGTGCTCTTAAATTTGTATAGTGGGTTAGAAGAACAATGAGAGCAATGCCATTTAAAATAGCGTTAGACTACCTGGCACAGTGGAAGGCAGGTTGCTATTTGTGTGCTCCTGGGGAAAGAGTGGAGCTGTTACACAGAAGCTCAGATGGTTTTCTTTGTGTCTCATGCAATTTAGGTAAATGCTAACTGAGACTATTTTACCATTGGATGAACATTTGTATTCCTGGCTGAAAAACAGCCACTGTCAGCTCCACCGAGGTGTGCTGGTTGCAGTGTGGGTCCGGTCCTGATCTTCAGCAGATTAAGGGAACCAACTGTATTTGCATCACAGCCACGTAGGAACCATCGTGCAATCAATTGCTGCCTCTCACCTGAGGCATGGCAACTTCTAGCTGTGGAAGGGTGGCTTCTGAAACCTCTGTGACAGTGTCACGACAGATAGCCTGGCCGTGCCTGGACTTTTGCAGTTCAGCTGTTAGTGAATAATGGGGTAAACGAATACTGCAGATTCTGACTCTACAGTGCTGTCCTTCCTCACAATCTGCCCTTCAGGTGCTCGTACGCAGTCATTTGTGCAAGTTTGAGGAGGCTTCTTGCTTTTCTAAGCAATGTCTTTTTCTTGCACTTCTTATCATTCCTATAATGGATTTTTGTGAGACCCAACTTCTTTTGTTCAACTTGAAATGGGGCTATTCTAGGTGTAATTTTGAGAAATACAAGTTAAAAAATTTTAACTGACCCCACGATTTAGGATGCGCTCTGTGTCGGTAGTATTTGGTGTGTCACAAAATGTTCTTTTGGTGAATTTTACGCAGTCTAACTAATGTCTGTGTTGCTGTCCTAACCCCTTTGCATCAGTCACAGTGATTTAATCAATTTAGAAAGCAGGGGAGTGCTGGAGGAGTAGTATGTCAAGCCAAGCAAGAGTAAAAGTGGAGCTCCAAACTAGATACAACATCTATAAAGACCTCCTACACCATAGCTAATGGCTTTTCATGATCCTTGTGAATTCAGAGATGTTGGCAGATGAGTTTTAGCTTGTTCAAATTTAAGAAACAATATCACCTAATTTATTTAGCTTAAGATATTTCTGAAAGAAGGCATGTAAGCATTAACCAATGATCTTGGATTATTTTGTTTATATAAGGAGCATCCTGTTGCACACTGCATAGGTGCTACTGTCTGTAATACCACCTTTTATAATAATACCAGTATTTTTCACAGTGTGTTGCTGTTACTCCCATGTGCCTCTTTTTCACCAAGAAGCTCATGCCTCATTTAATGTAGAGGATGGCTCCAGAGATATGGATTTTGGGGGATCTTAGCGTTGGGCCTTTTGCAGTGGTACAAAATGGAGCTAATGGCAATGTTTTAACTAGAGGGCAAGGCCCGTTTTAATTGGGTGGGTGTCATTATGGATACGGACATCCAAAGGGTCCCAACTGAATTAAGTAAATCACCTCATCTTTTGATTTAAAGCCTTAATGATCATTGTTCCTACATCGTTCCCCACCTGCCACCTCCTTTAAGGACTGCAGATGAAAGGCGACCCTGCCAGCAGCGATGGCAATCCATGGCTCATTCTGGGACAGGTCTTCTAACCCTGGGGAATTGTATGCAATTGGGAAAATGATCCCTAATATGTGTAACTAAAAAGAAGGTTGTAACTTGTCTTTTTTTGCTAGAGCATGTATTTGTTTGAAATTACTCAAATCTCTTCTAGTTTGCAGCAATTTATTATTGCTACTGGTTATGTCCTTCGGAGTGTAATCCAGCAATCTGAGTAGTTTCGGGAATAGAGGTGTGATTTATATGCAATAATGAAAATGAAACGCTCTTTAAAAGCCAGCATAGGGTGTCTTCAAATGGGACTTCTGCTGGACTCCCTACAAAGGTGGTCCTGCCCCAGGGAGAAAATGGAGGTGAATACGAGTATGCAAGCGAGTAAATGATTTCCGTCTTTGGTCACCAGCTGATCATAAAATGCTGAAAAACTTATAAAAAGGAACAGTGAGAGTACTTTTAGGACTGAAATTTTAGAATTGGTGAGAACCACATTGCTTTGCCATCCTGGCAAAGCATGATGCAGCCTTATTTTTTTCTTCCTTAACCAAGGAACTGTACTTGTTCGATAGGTCATGGGCTGAATGGTTTTGCCTTGCATGAAGAAAAAATAAACATATATGTGCATGTGTGTGTGTGGTCTGTTTAATTTGTGATGAAGAGGAAGGTTAAAAGCAGGTATTTTGGAACTTATTTGCTGTCATTTAGAAGGTGTTACAGTGAGCTCTTGAACAGGAAAAGGAGACAAAAAATGTTGTACTTCTTTGAATGAAGCCCTTATTTATGGGGGAAACCAGAGGGGTTAAATAAAGGCTAGGATTTATACATATGGGAAAATAAATTATGCATGTTAGTATGTATAAAAGAAACGGAATAGGAGAAGACCTGTGTGGCAGGGAAAAGGTGAGATGTCTCTGTAAAAGACTTTTTTAATGCCGTACAAATATAGTACAGTGTTGAGAGCTCTTGTGACTTCACGTGATATATCTGATGTCAGTCTTGGTGTCATGCGATTGTGTATTTTAGCTTGCATTTATACAAGTGAAAGAGAAACACTTAGGTTTTCTTGAAATTATGAAACATAAGGGCTCCAAATTAAATAGCAAATAAAAATAGCCCACATTCCCCTCCAAACTGTCTTGCTTTGCAGTCCCTGCTCCAGTCTAGGGGAAGCTGCTCTCCGTCACCGACCCTGGGGAGGCAGTTGTAGGTGCCAAGGGAGGGATGCTCTTCTCCTATCTGTTTAGTGCTGAGGCAGCTCCTCTGGTTTTCATTACATTTCTCCTTCTCCTGACCAGTGAGATCAGAACTGGGACCCCAGTATCCAGTTGCAGAATGGCGACATACTGAGGAAGTTGCAGCCTGATTGGCCCTACATATAATCAATATAGTAATTCTCTATCTTATACATTTATCTCTTCTGCAGTACTGACTAGTGCAGGAATGTGGGGAAAAAAAGCACCCCTCGGGTAAGAAAGTGAAGTTTCACGTTTCACACTGCTTCTGAAGAGCTTCCTGGTGCTCTGCTGGCAACAGAATGATAATTGGCTACTCTGGTACTTCTAAACGTAAGACTAAAAATGCTTTTAATGGTGAGCTGTTATGTTAATTAGTTAATTATATAATTGTTTCTAATAGCCGTTTCTATTGGTGCAAAGTAAAGAGGTTTCGATCCAGCTATGCGTATTTATTTATAAATCTGGAAGAGAGGAGGGTTTCCACCTGGATGCATGTTTCTAAATGGATGGGTTTTCTAAGAACCTGATTTACAGAGAAAAGGTGATGACAACAGACTTCTTTAAGCTTTTTCCTTTTGGCAACCCCAAATCACTAATTACTTTTCAGTCCTGCCTGTTGATTTCTTTATTTCTGTTGGCCTTTTTTTGAAAAGAACATAAAATAACTGAAGTACACTGTGCTTTAGTGTTTGCAAGTGATTATACTTCTGCACTTAATTCATGAGAAATTAGGGTAAATAGCTCTTACTAATCAGCATTCATTTAAACAAATTCCTGGAAATAATAGAGGCCAGATGAGGGAGAGAGAGAAAATTGAAACTATCTGAAAAGTGGCTTGCTGGGGCAGCTGCTTTCCCAGAACCAGGTATTCAGTAACAGCAGCCATGTTCTACAACCTAATATATGCTTCTTACAGGTTATTTATTTGGGAAGTAGAAAGTAGGTTAATTTTAAAAGGAAAAGCCTGTACTGAGGAGTTAAAGTCTGCTCTTACATCCCTATTGTGAGTAACAGCCTCGCCTTTTGGTCTTCAAAATTTGGCTGATCTTGCAACGTGTTTTGCAAATGGGCAGCTTGAATTTGTGGGGGTGGGGGAATTCCTCTGGAGTTCAGGCGATCGCGGCGGGTTGTGTGGTTCCTGCATGAGGGGATACAGGGTAGCCGTATGCTGAAGAAGCACAGAAAAGTATGTATGTAGCTGAGAAGTTTTACAGATTGCAGGTAGAAGAATAATGTTAGTTTTTTAAAAATACTGAAGGTAGCTCAGTTACCTCAGTTCATTATCTGGTGCTGAACACTTACATAGCATCGCAGCATATGATGCTCTTTATATGTTATAAGAAAAAATATTGGCACCAAAGCATGCTACTACCTTCCTTTAGTGTTTTAAATTTCACTATTGGGTTTTTTTATAAGGTTCTCTTGAACTGAGCTGTATCCTGGACAGCACAGCTAATTAAGTTATCCCTGAACCGTATTCTGGCTCCAGATACATGCTACATTCAGTAAGCTCACAGCACATTCTTGAAATAAATGAATTAAGATTTCTAGAGTCTACCTGCTGAAAAAATGCGTTATGTATTGCCAGCTAGCTCTACTAGTCAGACTTATGTTGTTCATATACTACTTTTTTTGTCTCACTGTGCTCTTACTGTTTTACAAAGTAACTTGCAGATGTCTGAAGTTTAAAAACCTCCCAAATGCGTGTTGATATGCAAGAAAATTTAGGAGAGAAACCAACACAAGTGGACGTTTTAGGAACTCACTGCTGTTATAACATTGGCTAAAACCAATTTGATGTCTTTAAAGAAATGAGACAGTCTGAAGGCAGAGAATAGCTCGTGTGTTTACACTGCGGGAGCATTGCAGAAGCTGTCTGTTCCAAAATTCAGGGTACAAATTGTTTTGCAGCTAAGGGTCAAGAGGAAAATACCCTCTTTTTCCCCTCTCCATATCCTGCAGGACGCTATAGAACAATTAAGTTCATTGGGGGGGGGGGATTAATCCTTTCACGGAAACATCTGGAATTGGTAAATACGTGAGGCAGGAGACCCACTCAGAACAGAGTATGAGGGATTTCCACAGTGGAACAAACCATCTTTTATTCTTTCCTTTCTCCTCTTCTCAGCTCTTTGTTAAGAGAAAGATTTTAAGATCTGAAACATAGAAAAAGCGTGTCTGTGCTTAAAGGGGAGGTCTGAAGTAAGAACTTCAGCCAAAATGAATATCATAGACCAGACAAAGGATTTGTTTATTCAGGGTGGGATGAAAGAAGAAAATGTGCATCAAGGGGCATGAGACGATTTGATCTTGCAGATACTTGGGAGTAATGGCAAAATAGAGTGGAAGCTTCTTCTTGAGAGTAGAAAAGCAGGGGAAGGAGGGAAGGGGCTGGTGTGTCTCAGAAGGATGTTTCCCCAAACGCAAGTTAAAAATGATGAATAAATGATAGATGCTTGCTGCTTGCTTGGAACTGATGCTTCTTTTTGTCTTTATTTCTCTGTAATGGATTTAAAAATGCATGTAACAGACGTATTCAAAAGTGCAAATTTTTATAGACCCTTATATTTTCTGGCTGAGAAGTTATTTTAGAGCAGAAAACCTGAAACTTCTCAAGTGTCAAGCAAATCAGACCTGTGTATGAGAAACTCCTCCAGTATGGTAATTTTACATGGATTATTTGGCTTGTGCTTATTATGATTTCTGCATGCTTTTCTGATGAGTTGAAACAGAAGAGGTTGATTCTGTGGTAACACTCTCTTCCAGTAGAGAGTAAGCAGTCTTTGTAGAGATATACCCAATATGATAACTTTTCTGCAGGGAAATGGTTTGCCTTGATGTTTTTTCATCAAGGCTAAGTGGGAGGAAGCAAACTGAGTCTGTCTCAGCTGACGTTCTGAACTAACTGAAACCTGCATACCAGACTTAAGGAATTTATTAAATGCGACTTGTGTGGTATATACCGTACTTTTAAGCTTCCTGCATATCTCCTGCCAAAAGCAATTTCAGCTGGTGTACTTTATTTCAAAGACTTCCCCCCCACCCTTCTTTTTAATGTATCTGTATTTGACAGTGGTATTATTTTGTAAATATATGTATGTGTTTAGCACAAACTAAACCAGAACTGGCTGTGCTGGAGAAGCTAGAGTTCTCTTTATACATCTATTAAAAGCTTTTCCTCAAGAAGTTATGAATTTGTTTTCTGCTGAAACTCACCGTATGTGGCTTCAGTGGTAAATTGACTTGATTTACTTTAGATTTGTTAAATAACATTTTATTTCTATTGAAATTGTAACGTTGGATGTAACCTAATTCTTTCTGTGAATATCCTGTTCTCAAACTATCAGCATGTTTATTATGAATTACTATTATCAAATTAAGCTGTTCCAATTTAAAAATGCCAAAGAAGTTTTTTTCTTTCATATGTAAAGCAAATATTGTGACAGCTGTCTTACCCCAGCCATCTTCATAATCCTTCTTGTGGGATTTCATATTACTGAGATTTTTCTGCCTATAGGTTTGATTTCATAGATGCAGGGCTGCCTGGGTGTCTGACTGCTGCTAACTCCCTGGGCTTATTACTATTAGCTTGAGCACAACACCAACCTATAAATATGCCACCTCTGTGTGGGAGCTGACTAGGGCCAGGGCAAGAAAGTCGGTGCCTGTCTTCGAAAGACCGTGAGGACATAAACACCATCTCTCATGAGCATCTGAACCATTAGAGCATCTGCTCTGAGGCCCTGTGTAATGCACCCACACAGCTTCAGCTGTACCCTTTGCACCGGGCCCAGGGATTTCTGTTTCATTATCGACACGGCTTTTGTGAGCCACTTCAGCCAAATTTCCAGCTAGGATGTTTGCCTGCTTGAGATACGGACGTAAGACTTGACTAATATCAAGTCACCTAAGACTACAGTCTGTCTCTTTCTCCTAGGAGTTTTGCTTAGAGCATTCCAGGAAAGAAAAATAATTCTCTAAAGGGATATTTGATCCTCTAGAGACCAATTGGTGTGATATCAAGAAAGGGCAGTTAGCTGTAATTACTCCTTACCAGTTCAGGAGAGGGCGAAGTCAAATCTCTGTTTATTAATAATTTTCAGTATTGCAGCGGAGTGTGTTCTTATTTCGATGCCTGTGAGAAGTGCTATAGAAATTGAAGAGTATTTTATATTCTCAGAGATATTGCGAGTCTCCATACACATGTGTAGAAACAATTTGCCTGTTTCCAGGTGTGATCCCATTAGATGTGATGGAGACTTATGTACCCACTTGCAAGAAAACCGGTCATTTCAAAACCACTGAAGAAACAGGAAAGGAGTTCAGAATAAAGCAAACAAAACAAATGAAAGGATACAGCAGCTGTTTCAAAACTGCAGCTACAAGTAAATTCCTGTTCTGACAGAAGTATCCAACCTGGTCAGTCTCAATCTGTGGGGTGAGGAAGGATGCTGAGAACTAAAACCTACAGCGGTTGAAAACCAGAAGTAGCTAATAAAGCACAGTTATTGGCTGTGGTTTGTTACAATGCTTTAACACAAAAAAAGGCTGACCTGACAAGCTAAAATTCCTTTAGAAACCATCTATAATCTTTTTACATTACCACTAACACTTTGCAGCACTTAGCTAATAATTAGGAATTCCGCTGGTTTTCACTGTCACTGTATGAATCACTTGGTTTAAATGCGGATACCTTAAGTAGGTCTGAACGATTCCGCTGGAATCAGCAAATTAACTAGACCATTTAATCTCCTCAGCCACGTTTACATGGCTATAGGAACTGCGGTACAGACATTTTGAACGTTAATTGGAGACTTGTAAAAATGAAGGTTCCTCTTAGTTTTGTAAAGGTCAGCAGAATGAATGGTACAATTCACATCACTTGAAAAAATGAAAATCCTTTTACAAAGTGTCAGAAGTGAAAAAATAGCATTGAAATGAATAAACATGTGAAGGAATTAAGTGAAATGGATACAGAATTTGCTTTGGGACTAGGGATGAGCAACTAGTGGGATCTGTACAAGGAAATCTATTGAAAATTGGGAGATATATCTAGATGGGGAAAGCTAATTCTAAATAGACAATCGCTCTGTAATCTCTTTTTTTTTTTTCTTTATGCATATGCGGTCATTGGTCAACCAGCATTTTAAATGAGTAACAGCATATATTACACACTTTAAAGAATCAGTTGTGAGGCACAAATAAAGTAAACCTTATGACAGCCCTCGAAAGGTAAAATATGTTATGCTCGTAACTACGAAGTGTTACAAATCTCACCACTTTTCCATTGGTGATAAAATAGGTGGGCTTGGCAACTGCATAGAATAACTAAATGTAGGATGCATTGAATTATTATTTAAATATCTACTTCGAAGTAGTTACCATTCTTTCACTTAATAGGAAAAAAAGAACTTTCTTTGCTTATCTTCTGACAGGTCCCTTTGAATGTTGCATTTCCCATAATTTTCCTGTTTTATTTTTTTTTGGTTTTTTTTTAGTTTCTTGCTTGAAATGTTATTTTCTGTTTTCTTCTTTTAGCTTTTCTTCCATGCAACTGCTTCAGAGCCACTTGCCTCTCTCCCTTTCCCCCAGACTCGGCAGCATCTGTAGGTCAGCTGTGCTTTGTGCAGAGCAGCAAGGGATCACTGTAGGCAGCAGAGCTGGCTGCCTTGTGTGGAAGGAAATGCTGCAACTGCTTCATGGAAGCGGCTTACATTTCTCACCTGAGGGGCTACCAGTGGTTAAATTGGTTCCACCAAGCTGCCTATGGATTCAGAGTCCTGCATTTAGTCAAAGTGCTCTTAACCAGAACCAGTGTTGAACTTCCTTACTTATTTGAAGTCTAAGACTTTGAGGCCATCTGCTCTAAATGAATCTTCAGGTATCATTATTGAAATATCAGCAAGGGATATCACTCAAGACCGGAGTGCCCTTGCTCTAGTTTCTGTGAAAACACAGACAAGGAAATATTCCCTGCCCTAAAGAATGAAATGGGTAAGACAAAGCAAACAGAAGCACCTGGAAGGGAAGGAACTTGGTTGCAGTCACACAGCGAATCAATCCTTGGCAGACCTTGAGGTCTCTTGAGTTTTGTGTGGTTGATTTTTTTTTTTTTTTTTTAAATAAATGCAACAGTGATTTGAAATGGTATCCACAATGTCAGAAATCCCCTTTTTATTTCTGGTTATTGGGCTATAGCTGGAAATACCCTTTCTGCCATATCAAGGGATCTCACTGACCTGCTGCACTCCATAATCCCTATCACCTGCCCCTCTTCCTTCACCTGCCCTGTGATCTAGGCAAGGCATGAAAGAATAGAGTGTTTGTTACCTTGCATCAATAGCCATTCATCACAGGCAAATGAACTCCAAAGTGGACAAAAAGCGAGATACCTTACAGTGGCCTACTTTATAGAGATGGTAACTCTTTTGCAGACCAGGAATTTGGTCAATTTTCTTTAATAATGAACAGATCCAACTATAAATTGGTTTACCTAGCGTCACAGATCGGTAAGAGGAATTGAAACCGTGGAGACCACAGACGTGCTGTGTTTTTATACTGCTTTTTCATCTGGTTTCCAGTTACCTTTTTTGCATATTTGTTTCCTCACACATCTTCCTGTCTCCCATGGTGGTATTTCGAAGTGCTACTGTACATCTTTATGTAGGAGGTCTCCACCGAGGTGAGCGAGTGGAGCTGTAGAGGAAGTACCACCCAATCTGCCTTCTGGTGGGACGTGCAGAACCCACTGCCTTCAGCCCGGCTGCATTCCCTTATCTTTCATACTTGGCACCCTCTCTCCTACAATTATGTGGAAAAATAATAATTAGCACTGTCAGGAATATATATTTTTTTTTAAGATCTGGGCCAAGATTCACACGTGTAAGCTTAGATTTTAAAAGTAATTTGCTTTATAGTGATTAGGTCCCCGTTTGAAAAGGCACTTCGGGCTCTCACTCGTGCAGAAAACCATGGGAAAGCCACCACAGCCTGAAACAACAGCAGCCACTGGCAAAGCTCAAGGCACTAGTGCAGATTCAGGGACTGGATACGTGTGCCTACACCACGCAACCAGTCCTATAGCACAGACAGCAAATTGCACCCTGGATGCAGTCTCAGGCTGGCACTGCCCCAGGGCTCTCAGCAGGACTAACGAGACCAGGGCCAGTGCCACAGCGAGATGGATATGCTGGTGCCTGTCCCACGCGTTGTGCACAGGCTGCGGCACTGTGCAAGCTACCGCACTGGCTGGCAGAGACATGCTGTCGGCCACCTCACTCCGATACTGCTGGCTTTGTACAGAGCCCAAAAAGGGCTTCCTGGCATCTCCAGAGGTTCCCTTGGCCCAGCAGGAATGTGGCTATCTTCATCCTCCTTACAGCTCAGCCGTTATCAGCTAAAATCAACAGTTTCCATTCTGCAGTCAAAACAGACTTTGGGGATCACTTTATATAAGTAGAAATCTTCATGTACCGTCTACAATACATAGGTTATATTATTGCCGTGAGCAAGTTAACAATGCTGGAAGCAGTAGAGTACTAATAACAAACTAACCCGTAATCAAACGTGTTTTGCATTGTCTGGGCTCCTTAGCCTCACGGTGGTTGAAGCAGAATAAGGCATCTGCTTCTAGTTTCTTTCCTAAATCTGTAATAAACATTTTAATGTATGTAATCATGATAGACCCCATATTGTGGTGTTCTGTCACATCAGCTGACTGGTTCTGCCTGTTTTACAAATAATCTTTCTCTGGTAAAATGATCTACTTCTTCTACATTAGTATGAGGCTCCATCTGCAGTAGTGGATGCATTCAGGCGTTGTAAAATGTGTAAGCGACCATTTTTGAATTTAGTAGCACTTAGAGGTCTGAGTTAGGGTCAAAGCCCTGTTGTGCTAGGCACTGTAAAAACTCACAGTAAGGGAAAGCTTGACTGGAAATTTCTCTTATCTAAGTATGCAAGAATAGCCAAATTTCAGAGGTGAAACAGTGGTGCGGAGAAGAAAAGCATTTGCCAAAGTCACGTCTCAGACAGTAGAAGAGACAAGAAATTAAACCGTAGTCCTCATTCAGTGTCTTATCCAGAAACCCTGTTGTTTTCCGTAATTAAACAGTAAGATTAAATATTTAAATGAAGACAAGGAATAAAGTAGAACCATACACCTCAAATCACCTTTCTGCTTTCCATGGTGCTCTGGGCTTCTCTTTGCTGCTGTTTGCCTGGTATTTAGGCAGAGAGTTGACTTGGGGAACATGGACTTTCACTCTGCTGCAGTTATGGGCTTTTAAATCTTCCTGTTCTTTCCAGCATGGAGACTTTTGATTGCCTCTCCTCTTCTTTCTGGTGGGGGAACTGACTGCTGTTTCATTTGAGGACACATGTTCCGCAGGGCTTTCATGTTGCTGATGCATCCTGCTTCTTTTGATGCTTCCAACCCAGAGCAGCCGGGATGTTTTTCCCTGGCCTTGGCACTTTCCACAAACTGCCTGTCTACATACTCAGGCTTAGCGGTTTCCACTTCCCAGTTACCTTCACTTCTAGCCCGGTTGCTGTGGCCATCTGCTGTAACCCGTGTCTTGCTGCAGACTCACCTGGCACCTTCTCCATCTCATGCTTGCTGATCTGACAGTTGGACCCCGGTTTCCCTGTTTTGTGCTGTGTCCTGTGGCTGGGGCTCCTTTGCTGTAGGGAGGTGCTTGTGTCTGGGGCTCAGCTGGTGCTCGATCCTGGCCATTGCTTACACCTGGGACTGCTGCTGCTGAGGGACAAAAACCTGGCATTGCAGTCCTGGGGTTGGGTTGCCCCATACACCCCAAAGAAGGGGCCACAGCCTAGGAGTGCTGAGTTAAGAAAGCCTTCCAATAAGTTATAGTTGGTTCAGGATGACTCTCCCGTGGCTTTATGCTTGCCTCTGCCTCTTCCGACCAGAGGAGGTCATTTAGGCTCCTTCCCCCTGTTGCTCATAGGCAGGGTATTTTTAACCTTGCTTTTTGTATCACTTTGTGTAGATGGTGCTTTGGACCGTGACACCTCCATTCTCGGCCAGCCGCTGGTCCTTTACCTCGTTCTGTGCAAGTGTCTGCATAGCATGTTTTTTTCCTGCAACAGTTCAGCTCCTCGTGCTGCCTGTGGGCCTTTCCCTTGGGTTGGATCTGCCTGCAAACTAGGACCTCTCCTGTTGGCTGGAATAAATGAGCCACAAATGTGCCTTTCCTATATTAAGGAACCTTTAACATCTCCAAGTTATATGTTGGTGTGTGAGTTCTTGGGTCAATAACACGAGTATGTAACTCATATTTTGCTGCTTAACTTCTCGTTCAAGGCCTCTTCACAGCCCTATTCTGTCACAGGAGCCACGGCAGTTCACAGTTGGCTTTGTGTTAACTCCTGGCAAAAGCATGCGTCTTGTATGTCTTCTCTTCCCAACAAGACAGCAAAAGCTCCACCTTTCTTTTCTCTGCCCTGCTCCCTATCAATAGGTTTGTTTATGGGCTTTATTGTTGTTACTCTTGCTTCAGTGCTTGTGCAGATTTGTAGACTCAGAAATGTAAGTGCTGCTTTGTTTGGCTGTTTAATCATAAATTCTGTCCTGGTGTGTGTTCTGCCTGGCTGACCATTGGTGCTGTGTTTCTCATACATTTATTAGGGAATAATAAAAGAGCCGTAGTCTCTGAAACTACATTCACTCCTTGCCAGGGAAATTATTTACAGCGATGGTGCAGGTACTGCTAGATCGCCATTTGAGTACACACACACACACACTGGTTTCTTGGCCTCTTCCATCAAACTCTTCTGTTTAGGGTTTTACAATATAGCAGGAAAAATTAAAGGGTCCTGATGAGTGGGGTCCTTACCTAGTGTTTACTGTAGCTCCTTCCTCTCTAAAGCAGAAGGGCTGAAATGACACAGGAATGAACTGAGGGTAAAAACAGGAGCAGGAACACAAAACAGTGAATGCCATGCAATGCTGACTACAGCATGAAGATTTCCAGGGTAACAGCATTGCCAATGCCTCAACTAGGAACTGAAGGATTTAGGAAGAAAAAGGTTCCTCGGTAGCAGATCATGATTTCCCTAGGTACTCAGTTTCTTGTCCTGGACTGACAGATGCTTAACATTGATAGCACTAGTAGGAAATCCCTAACTATGCCCTTTTCCACCTACAATTAGGCATACTATATTTATTACTGGTCAGGTAACTAAGACAAAATAAAAGCCTTTGTGATTACTCCTCTTTTTGAACAAAGATTTTTTTAGGGTCAGATACGAAGTAGGGTGATACAGACTTCTCCATGAACACTGTACTAACACATTGTAAATCCTGAGGGCTTCCTTGCAAGAAAGCATCTCTGGAGATAGATTGCCTTTTTTCCAGCTCAGGAGACTTAACTATGCTGATCTTTCCACTGATGGCATTTTAGGTTGGGTTCTTTTCCTCATGCATATCTTATGATACTTGCATGACATCTGCTAGTAGAGAAAACCAGGTGTGGTGTGATGAAGACAAGGACTATGTTACTTGACAAGTTATATAATCTTAAAATCTGTCATAGGAACATAATGTATCGGAGTTAAAAGACTATTTGTCAGTCTGATCAGATATTTATATTTTATTTAGAATAAACTTTTGGATATTTTCACAAAATGACTGGAATTATAGGCATTCTGTTAAACTCTTTGGCTCTCCCACTTGATTGCTTCATGAAATGCCCCAAAGTTTTTCCAGTGCATAAAATTATAGGCTTTCCTGTTGCAGCCACATTGTGCTACACTGCTCCTCAGACAAGTGAAATCTTTGGGAAATGACACTCCCAGCAACTTCTTCACTGAGCGGATGCAAATGTCGCAAAGAAAGTTCTCTGCTGTATGGTTGGTTTTTTTTTTTAAGGCTGTCTGAGGCATGAGATGGGCTCTGCTTTGCTGTTTTCCCATCTGGGAACTTCAAATGTATTTCTAGTCGTTGTGCTCCTTTATCGTATCCACTTCTGTCTGATCGTCTGCCTGTGCTTGTTGAGCACGATGAGGAAAGCTCATTTCTGGCAACAAGTGGTGGCAGGTCAAGGTCCTACAAGACCAGAGCACCACAGATCTCCAGTGCAGTCAGCCCTGAGGAAAAGGGTCCAGATCACAGAATCACAGAATCGTATAGGTTGGAAAAGACCTTTAAGATCATCGAGTCCAACCATAAATCTAACACTGCCAAGACCACCACTATACCATGTCCCTAAGCACCTCATCCAAACGTCTTTTAAATACCTCCAGGGATGGTGACTCAACCACTTCCCTGGGCAGCCTGTTCCAATGCTTGATAACCCTTTCAGTGAAGACAGAATCACAGAATCGTATAGGTTGGAAAAGACCTTTAAGAAAGATGTCTGCCCTGAGCATGTTCTGACAGCTCTCTCTGCTGAGAAGTCCCCGGGGTGGCTGGGCTGAGCTCCATGCCTCCTCTGCAAGTGCTAGTAGTGCTAGTAGCACATGCCTCCTCTGCAAGTGCTACTGGATCCAGGCAGGGTGCAGGGAGATATGAGATCTCTGTAGCTTTTCTGCCTGGCATAGACTGAACCCCAGGCTTCATTATTGCCCCTTTGTAAGAGCTCTTAAAACCCTGCTGATGTCCTGCCCAGCGTGGATGCCATAGGCAGACTCTGTGGCAAGACACAGCTGAGCAGAATCGAAGGAAATCTGTTACGGGAATGGCCTAGGAACTGGTTTGCCTTGTGTCCTTAACAGCCCTCAGCTGAAGAGGGTGTTTGCAGAGATGAGCGTGTGTTGCTCTTACCCACTGTGCTCGCACGCTCACCGGGAGTGGGAACGCTCACCGGGAGTGGGAACGCTCACCTGAGGGTTTTCTGAAACGGAGCTGTAGCGGCCTGAAGAAATGTAAGAGAGGCAGTTGTTAACATTGCCAAGCAGACCCAAAGTATGATTGCTGTGACTCTGACTTTGCCAACTGTGAAGACAAGCGTGTTCTGTGACCGGACATGTATTCTTGCCTGGCTTCAAAAATAAATACAAAAGACGGTGTGGTTTCACAAACTGAAAGAAAAGGGAGCTCTATAAAAAGCAGACAAGCCAAATGTCAGGGTTAAATCTGGGCTTTGAGGGGGTAAGTCAGGTGAGAGGGCAGCCGAGGCTGAGCTTCTCTGCTTGCAGCACCGGCAGCACAGTTTGCATGCTAACAAAACGTTTTGCTCTGCGTATTAGGCTGGTGATGCCAGGCTCTGCATCTCATGCTGGTTCCCCAGCGCAGCAGAGACACCTCCCTGGCATTGTCTTGGCACCAGCCAGGCTCCCAGCAGCAACAAGAGACAGGAGCAGAGGTTGTCCAGGCAAGAGTCCAGATGGATGCAGTTATCCTAGTTCAGGACATGTATGATCTTAGAAGTAAATGGAAAAGACTGCATTGTTTACTGTCCTTTTTCTTTTTTTTCTTCCATGTGCAATTTACATCTCCTTTGCAGCCAGTCTCAAATGATGGGTGTTTAGTCATTTCATGTCATGCCCACCTGCTATTTTCGGACATTTCAGAAAATGACTGGTTTCACAATAGGATTGCAACATATGTCAGAGAGGGACAGGGACATTAGGATAAAATTGGAGAGGGAGGAAAACAGAAATGCATCCAGAGCTGTTATTTCATGTTAATATGCAGATGTTTTTTATTACATAAAGACATAGGGAGCTGTGCAGGACTTGCTCTCCTCACTCATTTTGTCCTGCTCCTATTCCTCAATTTTGCTTTTTGTCTGATTGTCGCATCTTCTTGTAACCAAGAGCGTGTGTTATCCTTGAGGCACCATCTGTCTACTTTGTGTCGGTATGACATGCCACCATGGGACCTGGCAGACGTGGCCCCTGAATGGTCCGATGACACATATTAATAGTCTGATGCAATAGGGTGGTTCTGCAGTTCCTTAATACTCCTGGATGCAGAGCGTGAATAAAACAAGCTCCCATACAGGGAGCTCTTAATTGCTCTTCAGGCCGCAGGAACTGGTGCTGGTTTGGAAAAACAGGTGAAGACTGTAGTAAGGCATTTGGATCGCCACAGAAGGTTTCTGTTTGGAGCGTATTTGGAAAGAATATATTTTCTCATGTAATGCAGTCTGAAAATGCAATTCTTATTGCTCATTTCGCCTGAGTTGGAATCTGATCCAGCTGCCTTTGAGCTGCAACTGGATTAGCTCCTAAACCGGTTATACCCCACCTTTGAAGTGTGATACGAATGCCATTTTCCCTGACGTTTTCAGCCCATCGTCAGTAATTCAACATGATCTACAAAGATATGGCAAACTCAAATTTTCCCCACTACAATTTAGAAATGGCCTCTTTAAGCAAGAACATTTTTCTCAGACCATATTTCTTGGTTTGTTTTGCATAGCCGAAAACTCAAAGCCACAAAAGAGTAATCAGCGATATTCAGTTTTTTTGGAGCCCGTATTTTGTGTGGTTGTGTGTGCCAGCATCCTTCTTTTCTACAATGCAGTAGAGCAGAGATGAAGCATATCCAAAATCAGGCTTGTCAAACATCTTTTCAGTATTTAAGGAGAAATATATATTTTTAAAAACTTATGTTTTCTGAATGAAAGCTGAATTCTGTTTGCTCCAAGCTTCCAATTTTCTTTCAAAAAACCCTGAACTTAAGCTATAAAAGGGATGAAGCAGCATTGTGAACGCCTCTAGAAAGAAGAAAACAGGATGCCACTTGAGGGCAGCAAATACTCAGCTTCTCTCTTTCACAAGCTAACGAAGTATCATAAAGCGCTAGGAGAGGGTACTTTTATTTTGCATTTATTTATTTTGTAATTTTTGACTTGTTTTGCAAAGAGTATTGTTTCCAAATAATTGCACTGATAGAAAGAAGAGTCATTTTTTTATATCTGCAAAAAGTAAAACGGGGATTTTGTTCTGGGTTTTTATTTTTGCTTTGGAATTTGGCAAAAATACAAAGGTGCGTGGAATTTTTTTGAAGGTGGCAGAGAAGGGGTCCAGCAGCAGAAGCTCATTTTCACCAAATGCGTCCTCAGAATGTTATATGACAGAATTTGTGCAAAATCTTCACACTAGAAAAAGCAGAAAAAGCATGTGAACTTGAAAAAATGTATTTTCAGGCAATATAAATGATAGTGTAAAATCCTGTAACTTTCAGATACATAAAGGATGAAGGCAGTGTCAAAATACACATGTTTGAGGATGTCAGATTAAATCTGCACAAGAACCTTTAATCCTAGCATAGAGTAAATTCTTATAGCACTTGATTTCACAGCCATATCTTTTCCTAAAAAATGCTCGGTTTTAAAATGCAGCAAAATGATACAACAAAATTCATCATCTGGAACTAAATTTATGCCTTCGTGTTCCACTAACAGCTTTAAAATTTAGATGTAAAGCAGAGAACTTTACCAATTAGGGTAATGGAGTGATCAGCCATGAGGCTATTTGGGAACTTGATGGATAAGCCCATGTTTTGTTGTTGTGCTTCACAGTCTGATGATGATGATGGAGAAATACCAGATTTCAGTCTAGGTTTTTACTTTCTTCCTAGTACCATCTTTCCTCAGCTGATCCATTTTGCAGCTTTTCTTGTGCCAATTGCTGCCTTCCCTGTAGCCCTTTCGTCCTCACTGAACGTCTCCATTTCCGTGCTCTGCAGTTTGGGCTGCTCCCCCTCAGCCCCTCGCTCCCCTTTTGTCGCTAAGCCTCTTCCTAGCTCCTTCTCCATGCCAGCTGGCCGCCTTCTCCTCCAGATTGCTGAATCATGAGGATGGGGGGGACAGAGTGCATTGGGGGACACTTTTGGCCTCAGCTCCTCTGCCCGGTGCTGCAGCATCCTCAGCTTGTTGGGAGATGTCACGAGCAGGGAAGTCCTGCTCAGCCCCATCAGCTGTGAGTGTGCGTGCGTATCTTTGGACCTCAGAGCCTTGTACAGAGGAACCTGAGCAGATTTTCACATGGGCTGTAAATACCCCCACTGGTTTCACCCACATCTTTGCTGAACTTTTAATCTCTGGTCAAAAGCACAGAATTACTGGAGAGATTTTGTTTTACAGTGGTGTTTATTTTAATGTTGAGGTTAGAGAAAAAGTGAAGACGATTTACCATTTTCAGAAACGGGTGAACTGTATAAGCTAACTAAAAATATATCCGCATACAGAAATAAAATTCAAATTCTGCTTAATGCAATTCAGCACCATAATAGGCAATTTCAGTGCGTGTGAACAAAGTTGGTGAGATTTACTTGCAGGCAGGCTTATGTAATGGAAAGGGTAAAAGGTGCCTTACCTGTAGGTATTGTTATTGGTGTTACCCCTGTTGCGTTTCTCTTGTCTGAGGTTGTGCTGTCCTGTGGACATACAGGAATATTGGAAGGGGATAAACAGAAGAATGTCTCTGTTTCACAGATGGGAAAACTACCTCTCAGAAAGACTGTTGGTCAGAGTTTTCAAGATTTGGCACCGCTTTTAAATTTTTAAATTTTCAGCTTTTGTTATCCAATCTGAGAGAAAGAAGCTGTCTTTTCAGAGTGGCTTTAAATTTGTCCCTCCCACTGCAAGTAAACTGGGGCTCCCAGTCTGTTTCTCTAAAAATCAGGTCTTAGGTGTTTCAGATGAAGTCTGCAAAAGCTGGCCATTACTGAAATGTTGATTTTTTGCCCTATCTTGCACAGGAAATCTGTTTCAGAGCCAGAAATATAGATTGAATCTCAGGACTTCTACACCTTTGGTTCAGCAGCAAGACCATCTGTCACTTCCAATTCCTGCTATGAAAAAGACAATCTAGTTATGTTTGATGGAGTAATTCTGAATTTGCAAGCTACATTCTTCTCCCTTTTCCGAATTAGATTTTCCTCCCCCCACACATACTGGAATTTCTGCTTGAAGGTGCAGCCTTGGATAAAGCTAAACCCAAAGAGAATGATCCATTTTTAATCACCGTCTCCCCATTGGACGTGGTATAAACTTGCAAAACATGCTAATTCCTCTCACCAAAGCAATCTTGACTCAGTTTCAAGAGGGAGAGGAATCTGAAACAGGTGAATTCCTTGTCACTTTAGATTTCATTAAGGATGTACAGGACTTTTGCTCCATTTTAAGCGTGATATATATTTTGGAAGATAGAAGAAGTATAAGGAGGGACTGGATAATTTTTCAGATATGTCTACATCTTAACTAGCATCTGCATATCGTTCCAAGACTGCTTTTTAATCTACTGGGTTGTCACTCAACTTCGTTTCACTCTCCAAGGCAAAGTGCTTTTTCTCATAGCACCATTAAAAACATGACTAGATTCTCTTTCATAATGAGGAAACGAATTGAGTTTCTTCTTTGGAGAGAACCATCCTCATCCTCATCTGGGTAAAGATATGTTTCCTGAGATCATAACATGTTCAGTCTTTCACACATATGTTTTCATGGTGTAAACTACAGATAAAAAGCACATGATATAATTTCATCATTTGAGTGGCCTTATTTTTCATGGCTGTAGGTGAGGGAACATCTCAGGCAGCTCCTTCCATCCAGCTATTGTTTTTCCCACCCATGTATACATAAATACATTACTGAAGCACAGACCAATTGTGTTTGTATAGTTCAGGGCATGTCTCCGCTGTTAAATTTTAATGAAAATATGATTCAAATTTTGGGGATTAATGACCGCTTGGCAAAAATTCAGCTGATATCTACTTTATCTGCACCAGTTCTTCCAACCTTCTTTCTACAATGAATAACTAAAAAGGGCTGAGGAACTGAAGGCTGTTTCTAGGATACAATGTGCAGCACTTCCTACTCTTGGCTCACTCTAACTTCAGCCTCTCAGCTCTGTCATTCTTTTCTGTCTATGAATTTAAAATAGTTTTTGCCACCAGATAGTGAGGTAAAAGCAATAGCGTTTGTCCCAGCTGGGGCTGGGATCACCTTGCTACTGTGGTAAAATCGAAGGGGCTGATTTTCATGAGGATTTTGCAGTAGGGTAATTTCCACGTGTTACTTATCCCGCTGTTTGGAAAAAACCCTTTCCTGCAGTGAGTCCAGAGGCTTTGTGTATGTATGTGAGCGCACATATGTCCCTATACAAAGCGTGGCTTCTCTGCGTTGGCATTCCAGCTGGCAGTTCCTGGAAAGCTGTCTGGAAAGTCACCACGTAGCTCCAAAAGCTGCTGCAAAAAGGAAATCACGAATGATATGGGCTCCCTCCTGCCGTTCGTACCTGTACCGTCCTTTCTGTGCTCCAGTGCTCGGGCACGGGCAGAATGGCCAAGAGATCGTTGCTTTTTCATAATCCTTCTCTGAGGGGAGAACCAATTCCTTACGGGGCCGCTTTCTTTGGGCAGTCCAGCTGAGGGGAAGAAAAGGTCTTTAAACTGTGTCGCTGCAGGTTGATCTGGGTATAAACACTTCGGGTACATTGATCCATTGTGAACTCCTGGAACAGGAACAGGATGCAGGTATAGCAGACAATTATTATAAAACAATTGCTACTCTATAAACAGCCAGTTTACAGCTTTCTGGTGTCCCCGAGATATAGGTGTTGGTTTCGTGTTCTTGGCAGCCCTTCACTCTGTAAGCCAAGGTCCCTCTTTTTGACCAGGAGCTGGCAGGAGGCTCGCAGGTCGGTGGGAAAGGGCTGCTGGGGAAAAGCTGCCCTCAAACTGGAAAACTGAAGAGATTTTTTTGTCTTTTAGGTTTGGGAGACAAACCCCCTCACCAGCATTTTGCACTTGCAGTACATGATTACTTTGAGATTTAGAAAGCAAACAAACAGTAATCATTAAGAGCAGTTTATTAAATGAAATAAATTTCTCCTTGTGCCGTTGACTAAAGAGCAGGCAATTTAGCTGCTCCTAATTACGGGATTACGCCTAGATTTTTCTAAACTGAAATGACAGTTTACATACACGGGTTTTTTGCGGTATGCGTGTACTTTTTGAGGGTTTTCCACAAACGAGCTCTTTTACCTCTCCTCTGTCCACAAGTGCCACCATGTGCAAGTGATTGAAAATGGTGGTGTAAATCTTGGTGCTGCTTCTAGCCAGTTACAGAGCCTTGAATACAAGGCACATACCCACAGGCACTGATCTGCCCTGCTGTTTAGCAGAGGGGTGTTTTTTCTCAGCTAATTCAGGCAGGGCAGATACACACATTCACCCCAGGCCCATGTTTGGGATGGTGAAATAAAATAGTTCCCATAGTTATTCCTAGAAGTTAATTAGCTGTGACAGTGGGAAAGTGACAACCTCATGATTCTTGGATATTTATAACGAGCCTGTCACTTGCTAGGTTAGTCAGGTCATAGAGGAGACAAGTGTGTGAAGTCAGGTTTCTGGCAGGACACAGAGCTGAACCTGCATCGTCGTGCTTCCTTGCCATTGCTTAGATGTTGGCAGAAGGGATCTCTTGGTGCAGCGTTTGTAACACTACACCAGCATGTGATCCATATCTGTGGGAAACGTGGCTTCACCGTGCTGCAGAGCTCCGTAGGTGCACACGCGTTGCCTTCGTCACATGCCTTTAAGAGTTTGATCTGGGATTACTGAAATCGAGGCATCTTTTCTGCTCCTGCTTTCATGAGCGCAAGGTCAGACTTCCAGGGGCAAAGCAGACCTGTGGCATAGGGAGGTCACAGAGGACGCGAAGAAATGCCGTGGTGCCAACCCTTGGTGTGCACGGTCTGCTTAGGTGGGTGCTACGGCGTTCACCACGCCTGCAGCATAGTGCCCTTCTGCACCGTGCACTGGTTGCTCCGTGGGTGACATAGGCGACTGGTTTGGGGTCTTTTGCCTCTACTTTGTGTATTTAGCAAGCGGCACTGCTACTATCGTGCTTCAGGACTTACCGTAACTATGGAGTTTCCTAATGCAGGAGGAGATGTTAGAGTTTGTTTGACTCTCTATTTTCACCATGTAATCAAGGCTTAATGTGCTAAATGCGTTCACTGTACACTGGTAACAGCACAGCTGAGCATGACTTTTTATTAATACCCAGAGAGCTGCTCAGGTCCAGAAAGGCTGTTGGGAATATTTCTGAGAGCATTTTTTGTATTTTTGAGAGTTAAAAGAGCAAAAGAGTTACACCAGTGGAAAAAAGCTCTCAAATTACACATTTTGTGCAAATCACAGGTATTTTATTGGTAATGATAGGCTAACCTGGAATAGATTATTTTAAAAATCTCTCTCATTCAGAGTACCATTTATTAATGTTGCTACTGCTCAGAAAAAGAGATATCTCACGCTGAGAAATATATGAGTTACCATTGTGATAAGGAGAGAGCACAGAAGTTGGTTCATTTTTGTCTGTCTGTCATTCCGGTCCTTCAGTTTTAGTAGGAAAAACTATCATACAACTTTAGCATGATCTCTAGAGTGGCATTTCTCCGTGAAAATTTCCTGCCCATAAATAGTGTGCCAAATTTTGTAGTGGGTTTGTCATCTGCCCAGTATTCTTCAGAGAAAGCAGCTGACTGTTGGCTTCCCTAATTATTTCTTCTTCTAATATTGTTTCCTCAGAGCTAGCTTAAAGGGGGAACAAACCCCAACTATATATAAATAATCAACTAAATCCAGACATTTCTGTAAAAAAAAAATTTTAAAGCTTTGGAAGAAACAAAAATAGTTTCATGCAAATTTCTGTCTCTTAAAACTGGCAAGATTTCAATGAGCATTTTCTGAGAAATATTTTATTTCACTGAAAGGTGGGACACTGCTTTTTTTGCATTGCTACAAACCCCCACTGGAGAGCAAAGCTGGGAAACTGCCAAACATCTCATACCTGCTGTGACAATGGGTAGCCGTATCAACACACACAAACCCATATTTAACTAAACTGTTCAATTGAATTCTAATCTCCAGCTAATCGCTAAGCTTTAAAAAAAAAAATCTCCCTATTCATGTTTTATTTCTAAAAAATACCTTTATGATGTAATGCAAGTGAATGAATGGATGAGAGACTCAAGCACAATATGCTGTCTACAAAGCTAAATGAGCTACGGGGCTCATATTCTATTAAATATTTGACCCATGAAACTCTCAGTTACAAAGAACCTTTAAATGGAGATTGGGAAGTCACTGAAGGGCCCTTCTAGGGATCCTCGGAATAGAAGGTGATAGAGAGATGTGGTTTTGTTTTGCGCTATGACATCCCAGGGAGAAAGCACTCCAAGCCTCCATAAGCCACACGACTGCAGGAGATTACAATTGGAGAAGTACCAGTGGTCACTGGTTTGTGCGCAGTAGGTATACTTTGTGTTCAAAACAGAATGGCAACCTCCTGAATGAAGCGTGTGTGTGTGTTGTAGGGGATAGGGAGAGCTTCCATCTTTCCTACGTCAAGACTATACGCAGAAGCAGCATGCTATCCTGGAGCCTGCGCATCAGACGTGGCATCTTCTGTGTGACTGGCAGTATCCAAATTAATTCCTTCTCAGTATTTCTTAATGGGGGATATTACAGAAGTGAGGAAGTGCTCCTCCCTTGACTTCCTTGGGCACATAATTTGAATTTAATAATGGGGGGAATGCGAGGTTAAAACACACAGTCCCTAAGTCAGGGCTTGTAACGCAGCACCTCATGATCCTTTACAAGCCCGAATGGGTACCCTGACCCAGTTTTACCCAGGAAGCACTGATGTTCCCGATAAAAGCCACTTCTGTGGAGAAGATGCCGACCTGTTACAGAACCAAAACATAATTTCATATGAGGATGCTGTGGAGCAAGAATGTGAAGAACGAGACATTTGTGTACAGCTGGTTCTCCAGCACAGCCCCTCAGGTCTCTCATACACACACAGTGTATGAAAAGTGTATGAAAACCAGAAAACTCTTCCCTGGACCTCCTCACTGAGTTTCAGGTGCCTACCTTCTATCTGGGTCTCAGTTTCCATCTTTTTTGCAGACCTGAACATAAGGGCAGTCTGATCTGTGCTAGTGTTTGGCTGGGGCATCCAGCAAAACTCTTTGTAAGTATGATGGCTCCTTTTTGCCGATTTTAAGAAATTCCTTGCAGGTGGCTCATTCTCATTCTGTTTTTCTATGCTGCACAGCAGGGCTGGGCCTATCCTTAATTTAACCTGGCAGTGAGAAGTACTGGCCTGTACTTTTAACTGAAGTGACTCTCCCCGACCCAGGTTTTATGCTTGCGTGGAAACCCTGTCAGTGAAAATAATTTTCCAGTGTCTTCCTATTTGTTCTGTTATCATACTGTGTCTTCAAATCTGCACGTTTTGAGTGCAAACAGGCCACTGTGACCTTCTTAACGAACGACTATTGAAGGCTACAGCTAACAAAGTGTTCTAGGGGGCTATCAAATGTCTCCAAGGTAAGGCATGCATAAAACATGAGCACGTAGTCATAAATAACCAGGCTCCTCTTCATTTATTTTAAAATAATGATGGTTGTTTAACTGGCTCGAAAGGGTTACTCTTTCACCCCTAGCTTGTTCTGAGCACCGTGGGAAAATGACATGAGCACTGTTTAGTTTAAGGGATGTAGTCATGCAAAACCTTTGCTGTACTTGTGGAGGAAGCTGGAGTGTTTCAAGAAATAATGAAGGTGTGAATCATCACAATTCTGAATTGTCTGATAAGAAAATCTTTTAATCTCTTGTAGTAATGTAAGGGGTCCAATTGCTGCAATTCTCTTTATAAATTGTGCAATAAAATATGGAATAAATAATTGCAAAAGAATCCAGGATTATCAGCAGTCTCTTCCTTTGATATCTGTATTTCTGAACGGTGTTCTTTAAAGGCTTTTGCTTGTTAGCTTAGTTTTAGGAGACAAGTAAACTAATTAGTTCATTTTTTTTTCACTTTATGGTCTGTTCTTGGCATGCTTAGAAAACATTTGAGCTCAAACAGTTCGTTTTCAGTTATGGCCGTTAACAGGAAGGATTTCCATTTTTCAAAAACAACTTAAGAAAACAACCAGGACGAGATACTGCTTTCATTAAAAGTATATGCAAAGGAAGAGGAGTTTGGTTGCTTACTTCTTTTTTTTTTTTAAATATATTTTAAATGGCTTTCAAAATGTACCAAAAAATCTTCAGTTTTATATATGCGTGTTCAGTCAAAAACCCCTCATTTTCCCTTTTGAAAAATATTCTCATTTCTCCTTGTTCCTGGAATTTGGCTCCACGTGCTCTATGTGACTTTACAGGAAAACATCTTTGGTCTTTTACCAAGGTTTTATGTTTATATTTATACAAAAATCACACAATGCAGTAGGATGTCAAAAAAGTGAACAGCTTGGTAAGATTTAGGCTTTTGAGGTTCCTTTTATGATCAAGAAAGATATAAAATCATGTAAATCACTCAAATTGGAAACCTCAGAACCTAGCTTTGATATATGACTCTTCTCATAATATACAATAAGACTTTGATTACAGCTTTATCATTTCATTTATCACTTCCTAGGCAGCAGCTGCCCATTGGCTAGAGGGGAAATCAAACGTTTATCCACTACTACCTTTGCCTGTGGACAGTAAAAAGGTATCTATAATATAAGACAAAGTCATGCCATAAAAGATTAGAATAGTGGAGCTAGACAGGAAGAATGAACTACAGCCATAAAGAATAAAGTTTAAAATCACAGAATCACACAGAATCACAGAATCGTATAGGTTGGAGAAGACCTTTAAGATCATCGAGTCCAACCGTAAACCTAACACTACCAAGACCACCACTACACCATGTCCCTAAGCACCTCATCCAAACGTCCTTTAAATACCTCCAGGGATGGTGACTCAGCCACTTCCCTGGGCAGCCTGTTCCAATGCTTGACAACCCTTACAGTGAACTAAAATTTCCTAATATCCAGTCTAAACCTCCCCTGGTGCAACTTGAGGCCATTTCCTCTCGTCCTATCACTTGTTACCTGGCAGAAGACACTGACCCCCACCTCTCTACAACCTCCTTTCAGGTTTGGGTCAGACGTTTGGGTCAAATGTTTGGGTCAGATTCTGCTGTGATTTGTTTGCCAGCTCCTTGCTCAGGCTGCAGTACGTCCCGGCAGCCCGCCCTGGGTAAGAGCTACAGAGCAAGGTGCAGCTCCTTGCTGGGCGTCTGTGAACATCCTCCATGCACACTGTTTTCAAAAGGCCGCAAGAAAGTGGCAAAGCAGTTTTTGGAAGCAACATGTGCACTTGCCTTTTGGATGGCTTTTTTTGTCACTGGGATACATTTTATAAATATTTGATGAATGTCTGAAAAAATGTGAAAAATCACATTAATAGTAAGATTGCTTATGGTGCTTTAATGTCCTTGGTCTATTTACTTTACACAGAAAGTTATTAGGTAAAATACCTATGTGTGCAGATTAAAGACACGTGACACGCTTTCCCTAATTGTCTAGATGTGTAGCTCAGACAAGAGGGACAAGCTGCCCGGCCCTTTCTCTGTCACCTCCCTCACGTCATACAGTTGTTACAGCCAGTAAATGGCTTGGGAAACAACATAGAGTACAGCCGCTGTTCATATGTTAATCACGAGTGATTCCTTTCCACAAATAATTCCCAAACTCGCTTATGAAGGTACCAAAAAAAAGCTACTTGACTGCTTGTTTAGCCCCAGTTGCTTCACCTGCTGGGCTTTGGATGCTGGAGGGAAGAAGCCAAGTGACTATGAGCTGCTGGGGCATGAGTGGAGAGCAAGTGGGTTGGTAGTGGCATGGGGAGGCCACCTCTGCCCAAGGTCCTGGGCATGTTTATGTCTCCTGGGACTCAGAAATAGGACCTGTGGCAGGCTGATAGCATAGTGTCCCTGGGAGGACGAGAGAGGTCTTGAAGGTGAGCTGAGTCCCCTTTGTAGCTGAATAAGGGGATCTCGGTAGGTGGTGAAGGCACACCTTCAGGAAGAGGTAAGCGGACTGAGGATATGACAAGGAGGAGGTGAAAGGCAGCATCTAGCTGTTTTATGTGCAGTTCGTAGACTGAGCTGGAGGACCTGATGGGCCTGAACTCTTCTCACAGCCTCCTGAAGTGTTGAGATGGGGAGCATGGTGATGGACCTGGGAGGGGAAGGGTGCTGCTCAGGGTTAGCCTCTGCGCAGATCTGCCTCGTGATGAGGCCAGGTGGCCCTGTCTGGAGCACTGTGTTGCAGTAGTGAGGTCACCTTACTGTTCTCCTGCTCTGGATGCATTCATGAGCTCACGGTCCCCATCATGCAGAGCAGTGAAGGAGCTGTGTTGCTGCAAAAAATGATATGGATGCATGTGCATGTGTGTGATCGTATTCTAGCTATAATGGGCTTTAAATACCGTCTGATGTCAGATATAATCTAACACAGCATTTTGGACTGTGTGTGAACTGCTTGATTTCCCCTTAGGTTTCTTTAAATATGAGGCAATTGCACAGCAATCTAGAGATAACCTAGCGTAGAAAAATAATAGAGATGCTTCTGTTGTTCCCTTGCCATTTTTACTTCCTTTCTTTTTCTTCGAAACCACCAGTTATTTCCCTGTAGAGCTATGAAGTAACAGGAAACAAGAACCCCCCAGCCAAGCAAAGCCTCTTCTGCAGAACTACAGGAGATCACGTCCTGTAGAAAGGTTAATGAGGAACTGAAACTTTTGTGTGTCAGGACAAAGAGAATTGCTCACTTCCTAGTGCACTAGAAACATTCATGGAACCTTTTAGGAAATGGCATAATGTATTTTTAGTGTAAAATAAAGATAGAAAAAGCTGTACCATCAGTCCTGGATTTGATACATCAGACACTCAGCAACTGCAGGTTTCTTGCTTCCTTATTTCATTGAAAATGGATGCAGAGGGCTTTAGAAAATATCCTTCTTTTCTCATTTCCTCATCAGGCTCTCCCTAGAAAATGCATGTCAGCCAATGCGTGTGAGCCAAGCTGGTGCTGGACACCGGTCCTGCTGGACACCGGGCAGAGAGCGCAGCACGGCCCTCTCCTACCCACCTCTGAGAGGACTTTTGTGGCTCAGTGCCCATTGCCATTTCCCTGCCTCCCTCTCCTGGCCCACAGCAGCCGCTTCCAGAGCTGCTACTATGCACATTCAGAGATTCCCCCCCCCCCCCCCCCAATCTCTCCATTTCAGAAGGCTGGATGTTTTGAGATAACGAAATGTTTCCACAGGTCGTGCTGCTTTCTCTTCCTCTGGATTCCTCTATTAACAGAAAGCTACTGGTTTCCAGAAGGAAATTGTCTTGATTTCTTTATAGCCTCAATCTGTTCTCACTGAAGCTGCCGGCAAACCTTCTGTTTATTTTTCAGGGATACAAAACTAAGCCAAATGCCATCAGGCAGAGATCAGCGCATATATTGAACTGTGAGCAAGGCCTGGAGAGCCTAGTAAAGTCATTCATTAGAGCTACTTTGAAACTGCTCACTAAATAGGTTTGCGTTTGTCTTTTGCCAGAAATACTAGCTTGCTGAAATGGAAACATTTCATGGCAATGTATCAATTTCTGTTATCCAGAAGGTTATTTTTGGGTCCCAGGTGAAATTTTATGGGGAGAAAAGGAAGCAGAGAAGGACTTTTTATCTGTGATACTATACTGAGCAAATGTAGCTACCATGGCTTCTGGGCTAGAATTGCTTGCAATTGTCTGAACACATCGGGTAGATGGACTTAGCCCTTGATTTCAGGTGTCTAAATTGAAAGGCACCTGAAAGCGGATTGGAAGGGCATTGGACTGGATGATCTTTAAAGGTCCCTTCCAACCGAAACCATTCTATGACTCTGTGAAGTATGTATGTTTGTGATGTGTGATTACTAAATGTTCCTATTTATGTCTGGTTATGAAAAACAATGTTGGAGTGGAGAGGGCCATCAATGTGGGGAAAGTAGAAGCATCATTTAAGCCCACTCTTTTTGTAAGGAGTTGGATTCCACACCATGATGAAGTGTGACACTCCCTGTCGCAGGGCACAATGTTAATTCAATGCTCAGAAAGCAGTTCGAGGCATCACAGAAGAAGATCTTGTCAAGAACTATAAGCAAAACCTGCTTTTAGTTCAAGAAATTGCTGGAAACTGGGAGAGTATGTCAAAGTAATACCATGCTACCTTTACCTTGTTCTTACACCTTTCTCTAGGCACGTGGTCACTGTCCAAGCCAGGATGCTGGGCTGAATGCAAATTTAGTTCAGTCTGATACAGCTGGCTTTTTAATGATATTTTAAAGAAAGTTTACATGAAAGGACCAGAGAAAATCATTCCTGCCCCCCTTTCAGCTGTGCCTGCTCTCTGCAATGAGTACTGTGTGTCTGTAGCTGCATTGGCTTTTGCAGCTGAGATCTTCCACAAGGGTCTGAAGGCGTCAGTGAAGGAAAAATGATAAATAGAGACGTGAGAAGTGCTGAGGCTGGAACAAGACCAAATACCCATCGACATTGCACTGTTTTTGATCCATCACTGATGATAAACTGAACTCAGGGGTCCACATTATTAAAGGTATTCAAATACCTAAAGCTCACCGAAATTTCTGGGAGTAAAGTGTCCGAATATTTTTATAACCTGGGTCATAACAAAGCCAATGAATAGTGTTTGTGTTAAATCAGAGGGGTGATTTGGTTGACATTCAGGCCTGATTGGAATACAGGAAAGTAATAGTTAATCTCAAAATGTTTAAAAGATCACCTTGCATTTGAAACATCACTATCAGCTTACCTCACTGTTGTGTTGCATTGTGTTGATGTCACAGGCAGTACACAAGCATAAAAATGAAGTAACTAATGATGAATGCTTCCATGATTCTTGTATTCCAACAAAAAACAGAGCAAGATTTGCCTTGTATTTTGATTACAGTTTTCTTTACAAGTAGGACATATTCTAAATATTATTAATATTAAATGAGCTAGTCTATCCAACAGTGTAAATACGAAGTCCCAGGTTTTTTGCTTAAATCCTGAGTCCACATCAGTTGTATCCATGGTGATAGTAAGACTCTTGTTCTGATTCCTTTTCAAGTCAGTGTTGTGATTCTTAGTGATTTTGAAACTGCTTTTCAGTAATTCTAAAAATTAATGGTTAGGCAAATAGTCTCAGCTTTGGCTCAGTCTTCAGTGTGCATGCACCCATTATTAAGTAACAATCTACAACAGCAAACCCTTTCATTGTGGTTTGGGTTCTCGTGTTGTGTCTGTAGGGATAGGATAATCTATTTGAACAAAATCTGGTGATATTGCACCAAAGCTTGCTACATGCTTTATTGGGGAATATAAAGGTCAAGCTCTTTCTTTGTAGAGATTGCTGCCTCAGTATAGCTTTAGGAGTAGGAGTGAGCAATAGGAATGAGGGAGTGGGGTGATAAATCAGAGGAACACTTGCTTCAATAGATATCTCTTTTACAGTAATTTGCTCTTGGTAAGATATTTAGGGTTTGTTTATCATTCTATCTTTTCTGTGTGTGTGCAGTCTGGAAAGTTTGGGGAAAAAAAAATAAAGCAAAAACATAGGACTATAGGGAGAAGGCAGATTATATAGGTAGGGATCCCCATGTATATGTTGCAGAGGGAAGGGATGAGGAAGGCAGGTAATGGTAGTGCAGGAGGTATAGCAGGGTGTGCAGAAGCAATACCATGGAAAGCAAGTGAGAAATATTCTCAATTTTGACAGCTGTGGAGCAGGGAAACTTTGGTTGGCCACCTCACACAAGGGAGGACAAGGAGCATTACACCAATCAGACCAGCAAGAGTCTGGGTTAGCCCAGAGTGTTGGACATGCCAGTGGGAAAATCGGTGCGTGCCAGCTACAGCTCTTCCTCTTGGTGTCTAGAAACTTTTCCCGAAGCTTGGACTGAATCAAATTAATACACATCTGATAGCAAACTTGAAAATCTTCCTGGTATTCATCAGGAACTGCAGGTTTCCAGAAACCCTGTATTGCTAAGCTCAGCCTGAACAAAATGAGGAAGTGCTCCAGAGATTTGCTGTACTGTGCCCTTGAACAAAAGTGAAGCTTAAAAAAGCTTTAACAAACATTTGTGCTTTTCAAATGCTTATCTAGAGCTCTCGCCTCCACCTAAGCTGTATAGACTGAAGATGAGGAGGGAGGGGCCTGCACTATGATTATTCCCCCCGACAAGGACACCTGGATAAAATGGTTCTTGACTGGAAGAGCCCAGTGAAGGGTCTCTGCAGACGCTGCATGCGTGGTTTGCCATTAATGTACATTAACAGTGACTTACAGTTAACCTGAAGTCTTGTTTCTGTGATTGTGTGGGGCTTTTGAAGTTTCAAGTACACAGCTGAATGTTTCCTCTTCAAGTGAACATGCAAGAAGTTCGTCTCTGGCTGTTCCTCACACTTGCTGTGAGTGAGCTCTCCCCTGAGTCAGTGATGACAGAATGTGGTCCATTTTTTAACTGGGGATTTGAAAACTCAAACACATTCACAAATCAAGTTCAGTCAGGAGATTCCTCACATTCCTGCCCTGAATGGTCTCCAGACTCTATGAAAAATACAACTGGTCTGCACTCCATATGACCATGGTTTTTTAGTTCTCTCATGGGAATGCCAAACGATAATCACTGTTAGACAGTTTCACAAATGGCTAGAAATTACTCTCAAAGAAGAGAGTCAGTGCTATCAAGCTAGAAGGCATCTAATACATCTTATGCTACTTCTGATGCACAATGAGATGCAAAAATCTCTCTTTTACAAACAATTTGACTGATGGAAGAGATGCTTTTAAAATTTGACACTTCAGTTGGTGGTGCTGCAAGATCTTCTGGAGGACATGATCAGAGTTCTAAATGAACTTGGTCAGACAGAGAGATGAATAGGTGAATAAACAAAAGGATGTTCAATGTACCAACTGTGACATTTAGGAAGGAGAATACAAATGCCAGGTGGGTAGTGTCTGCTAAGCAGCAGTATGGCAGAGGAAGATTTAGAGATGAGAGTGGAACAACAGTATGTATTAGTCAGCAACATGGTATTGCAAAAAATGGAAATGTCACCCTAGGCTGAAGTTGAGTTTTAAATAATTTGGTACTCTTAGAAGTCTTTTACCAGTAATTCGGCGATAAATGCCTCATTTAGTCGGATTGCCACTTATTCTTTGCATAGCTGCTCCATTTATTTTTACAAAGCTAACTCATTCATTACAGCTAGCTCTTAGTAAAGTGGAGGATTCAGCTAGGTAGGCTGAATGCTAGTCAGCTTAAAGACATTTCCAAATTTGTTTTGAATTGGTTGATACAGGCCCAGTGTAACAGCTCATAAAGCCCATGTGTAGCATGGAGTGCCTTGTCTCCTTGAACTTGCTCTGTGAGAGTGAACTGTTCAGTGGAGAGAGACATGGTGCTGCAGAGGACATCCCAGGGAGTCTTCCTAGGACTCTTGTAGTCTGTGGAGGAGCCCAAGGAAACCCACCCAGGCTAAGGTAATTTTTTTGTGGCTGCATCTATCCAAATGACCTGACTGACATAGATTGATAGTGGACATGATTTGTATGTAGAATTCATCTGAATTCTGCACTTTATTAACAGCAGTGTGGACCAGCTAAGAAGGGTCTTGCACTTCAACTCTGTTTTTCTTTTTTCTTAAAGCACAAGGAATACAGATATCTTCCTTAGTTTCCCAGGGCTTTCCTTATCTGTACATAACTCTTTAGCTGGTACACACTTAAACAGAAAAAGCTTCTTCCCTGTGTACCGTGTATTGCACAAATTTGCCAATAGTTTAGCTTTTCATTTTAGCTTCTCAAAGCTTGGTTTAAGCCTTTCCACATTAGCACCACAAGCTACTGAAAACAACAAACCCCATGACAGTTACGAATGCACAGATGACTTGACAGCCATGCCACATTTAAGATGTGGTGGTGTATCATTTGCCTGAATTGGTGCTAGTGATGGAGCTGTATACCTAGCTGGAGTTATACTACGTTAAGCAAACGAAAGTGGAGGGAAGAACAAGAAGACTGGTGGCAGGATTAGCTAATGGGACTTGTGAAGAAGGCTGAAGGAACTAGAGTTCAGTCTAGAGAAGAGAAACCAAAGGGGGAGCAGAAGAAGTTTTAAAATATGAAGACCTTTTTATAAAGGAGATGGTGATCAGTGGTTGTCCACAACTGCTGGAGAAAGGACAGGACAATAGCAGCTTGGTTTACAGCAAAAGGAAGTTTAAGGTGGATTTCAGTGGAAACAGAACAGCCTGTATGATGAAAGAGTGGAATGAATTTAACTGGGCAGTCTGGGTCCCTCTCAATGCTAACCTCTTCCTTTAGGATTTTCACAAACTTCTTTTAGGTAGAACCTATTAATATTTAGTCCTCACTCATCAAAGGACAGCTGGGCTGGATTACATCCTTGAAGTCCCTCGTGGCCTTTAATTTCTATGACTCCCTCATTTCTGTTGCTTGCAGTAACGCTGTATGTCTTCAAACTCCTTGTAGATTTGTGCACAATGAAAAATGTTTCCTTTGCTCATCTGAATGCATCATCAAAATTAAGCAAAGCATGGAGAAGCAGGCTAGCTGAGTGAAACATTCAAAATCTAGTAGCTACTACATCTTGTCTGTCCGTGTCCACCCTCTGTGTTGCAGCCTCTGCTCACTGCTTTGCCTGCAGAGATAAATTTGTCTTATCTGGAAATATCTCCATACTTGAAGTTTATAAGCAGAGCAGATGTGCACACCTCCTCATACTATGAAGTAATCTGTAAGGTTGGACTATCTGGTCTCATAAACCAGAAGCTATCATCAACAATCTGATTTTTGAGGTTGCTGCATGGGTTAACTGTAGAATGGTACCTCTGTGAAGATAAGATCTCAGACTGGACCTTCTCTGCAGCTGTAGTTAAATGTGACAGGCAAGGTTTTTTACTTTTTTTCCTCCTCTCTCTCATACAAACACATACACAGCTAAACAACACATGAGAAAACAAGTGGGAATAATTGGGATAAAACAATCTAATATAAAATCATTATCAACAGCTTCAGCCTCTGCAAAGCTTTAAAAGCATTTCTGACTGACTTAGCTGACAAACCCTCATCACTCCAAATCTTGTTCCTGGTATTTTTGCCTTAGTAACCGGGAAGATGTCTCCCAGAGAGACTATTGCGCTTGTTTTTCCTACCAGCACAAATTACATAGACCTACAGCACTTCTGTTCTAAACCGTCGCCTGAAGTCAGAAACAGGACTTAATGCACAGTCCCCAAGGAAAGTCAAAGGCAGGGGTGGGTAGCTCTTGAGATGCGTTGAGTTCATGGGCAGTTCCAGCACAGCTTATGCCTGGGTATGCGACTGGCAGCAAGGTTTGCTCCGTGAGGGTCTACGGCGTGAAACCCATGCCCAGCTGCGGGGGTAAGTGAGCCAAGCAGAGCAGCTGAGGCCGAAGTCCCTGGTCTGTCCTTGAGCCCCGTCTCACAATGGAACAGCAAACCCCCCTGGAGCTGCTGTCATTTCCTGCCTCCACATCGTTCCCAGGGTTTCCCAGGCTTGCCAAGGTATAAGTGTGTCTTGTGGCTTTTCTTCCTTACAAGAGAAATGTGAGATTTCTCTGACCTTTGGAGAAAATTAGGGCTTCTCCACAGAGCGTAGCTGGTTGGAATATTCCAAGGGTCTGCCTTTTGGATTGATCTTCCCAAGATCAATCAAATCTCTTCTCTGGAATTCAGTCCTTCCAGTCTGCAAGATTCCTGGCCAATTAATTCTTGAGCACTTTATTATTACACTCGTCTGCACTCAGTAGCTATGGAAAATTCTCTTGATATTTTGGATAAATTGCAAATACTTTTTCCTTATACTCTGCAATAAGCATGCATTATCCCTAAACCTGAGATTTCTTATATTTGCCCAAATGCAAGTTTAATATTTATTGAAATCTTCTGTTGATTAAATGCTCTGAATAGTGTATCCAGAAGACTAATCGATATTTTAAATGCACTCAGACATATTAGCTGCTTACTGGTTACACAGAGAAATAATGAACTTGCTATATGAGAAGGTAAAATTCATGAATAATTCATAGCCATTAATTTATTCAGTTTTGCCTTTTGAATTGATTTGGCAATTATTCTTGTACTGCACATCATTTACAAATGCTTAGATATAAATATTTACAGTTGCAAATTTGTGGTCAAATCATTTCTATTCTCTGATTGAATGGCTTCTGTAGCACACCAAGCAGTGCAAATTGTGAATTTTACTGTTAAATATACAGCTTGGTAGAATGTGAGTACTTGAATGATCAAATAAGGTAGATACATACTGACTGTAAATATGGTCAAACTGATGTATTTCAAATATGACTAAATATTTGCAGGCAGGTTTTTCTTCATCACTTATTGCAGTAAGAATGAGGGAAAGATCTTGTGTGTCATGCTGCCACAGACAACAAAGACCAATGTCCTTTGGCACTGATATTTTTATTGTTTATTCAGCTCTTCTCTCTTCTTCCTTTATTTGCAAGTTTTTTTTCCTGCTGATTGTGTTCCACATTTTTCAAGGATTATTGCAACATTCAGGAAAATGAGAATTCGCTCTAGATGTGGATGACTGGCAAAAAGCCCTCTGTTTCCCTTAACCCCATAGTGAAGCTGTGTAGCTAGAGGATCCACAAGCAGAATATTATGGATCTGTGAGGGAACTGAAGGGCTAATTTACAATGGCTTACTTCAGCCAAAGGAGACTTGCCTCCTAAACTCCCCTTGAAGTTACTGGAGAAAGAGAGACTTCTCTAGAGGATGATTCAGAAAGGGAGCCTAATTCTAAGTGCTCTGAATCACTCTGCTAGGCTGCTTATTTTGAACAGCGCAGTTTATCTTCCCTCCATTTCCTACTTGCTGCCCTGATTGATGAGTCAGGATTTATGCAGAATGAATGAATTTCACCTTTTATGAATAAAGCATAGCATTGTGATCATTTAAAGCACTTGATTTGAGACTAAAGAACTAGTGAAAGCATTAAGGTGTATTATGTTATGTATTTGTCTCTCTGAACACTTAGAAGAACCTTGAAAAAATCCAGCTTTAAGCATTTATGTCATTTAATACATTGCAATAATTCAAAGTCACTTAATGTGATTTTCAGTTTTCTTGAAGCACTCCAGAAAATTATTTTTCTAAAGTTCCTTCACTTTGAAATGCTTCCACAGAAACACTTGAGGCTGAAAGTAAAGTTAATCCATTTACAGATAGCACCTTCAGAAAAGTACAAAACCTATGAAACTACAAACAGTTTGTTCTAAAGGAATAAAGATGAACACATTAGTATCTGAAGCAATCCTAAAGTAAAATTAGGTATTTGGTTGTAAAAACATTTGAGAAATGGGAGTGGATGCTCAGACGGTCTTAAGGCCAGGCCAGTGGTAGCCTTAGGACTGCTGTGTAGGAATGTAAGGGATGCTCAGAGGAAATTTGCTCATTGTGTGCAGCTCATGAATGGGTGTGAAACCACTTTCAAACTTTTTGTGGCTATTCTTCTCCTGGGTTGAAGTGCTGTTGCTCAGAGCAGAGCTTCATGACCACAGCAAAAGTGCTGAAGCTTCCGCTCTCAACTCTCAGGAGCAGTGTCATGGGGCTGTGTGAGCATCTCCCATCTGAGCAAGTGCCAGGTCACCTTGCTGAGCTGCAGCTGACACCCAGGAAGGAAACTCCTGATCAACAGCCTCCACATAAACACAGGGCCTGCTGTAAGTGTTGTCCACAGCCATGCTCTCCTTGGTGGACCCTCTGTCTCTTTTTCTGTGTGGCGTTGGGGATGCACGGTGCTGCAGATGGCATTGGAATAGAATAGAATAGCTCAGCTGGAAGGGACCTATAATGATCGTCTAGTCCAACTGCCTGACCAACTCAGGGCTGACCAAAAGTCAAAGCATGTTGTTAAGGGCATTGTCCAAGTGCCTCTTAAACCCTGACAGGCTTGGGACATCAACCACCTCTCTAGGAAGCCTGTTCCAGTGTTTGACCACCCTCTCGGTAAAGAAATGCTTCCTAATGTCCCATCTAAACCTCCTTTGGTGCAGGTCTGAACCATTCCCACGCGTCCTGTCACTGGATCCCAGGGAGAAGAGCTCAGCACCTCCCTCTCCACGTCCCCTCCTCAGGAAGCTGTAGAGAGCCATGAGGTTGCCCCTCAGCCTCCTGTTCTCCAAACTAGACAAGCCCGAGGTCCTCAGCTGCTCCTTACAAGACATGTCTTCCAGCCCTTTCACCAGCTTTGGTGCCCTCCTCTGAATGCATTCAGGGACCTTCACGTCCTTCTTAAACTGTGGGGCCCAGAACTGCACGCAGAACTCCAGGTGAGGCCACATCAGTGCTGAATACAGCAGGATAATCAACTCTTTTGGCTGGCTGGTTCTACTGTGTTTGATGCACCCCAGGGTGCGGTTTGCCCTCTTGGCTGCCAGGGCACGCTGCTGACTCGTATGGAGCCAGCTGCGACCAGCACCCCCAGACCCCTTTCTGCAGGGCTGCCCTCCAGCCACTCCGCTCCCAATTTATACTTGTGCCCAGCGTTACTCCATCTGAGATGCAGGATCCGGTATTTGGACTTGTTAAATTTCATTCCATTAATCATAGCCCAAATCTCCAACCTATCTAGATCCCTCTGCAAGGCCCCTTGTCCCTCAAGAGAGTCAACAGCACCTCCCAGCTTGGTATCGTCAGCAAACTTGCTAATGGCGCATGCAACTCCTGTATCCACATCGCTGATCAATACATTGAACAGCACTGGCCCTAGAATTGAACCCTGAGGAACACCGCTGGTGACTGGTCGCCAGCCAGATGTAGTCCCATCCACTACAACCCTTTGAGCTCTGCCCTTCAGCCAGTTCTTCACCCAGTGCACCATGAACCCGCTTATCCCACAGCTGGACAACTTCTCCAGAAGGATGCTGTGAGGGACAGCATCAAAAGCCTTACTAAAACCCAGCAAAACTATATCCATCGCCTTCCCTTCACCCACTAGGTGGGTGACCTTATCATAGAAGGATATCAAATTTGTTAAGCGGGACTTTCCCTTTGTGAACCCATGTTGACTGTGCCTGATGATTGCGTTATTCTTTAAATGCCTTTCAGTAGTACCCAGTATAATCTTCTCCATAATTTTTCCAGGAACTGAGGTTAGACTAACAGGTCTGTAGTTCCCTGAGTCTTCCCTCACGCCCTTTTTGTAGGTTGGAATAACATTGGCTAGCTTCCACTCAGCAGGCACCTCCCCAGACTCCCAAGACCTTTGGTAGATGATCGAGAGAGGTCCTGCTGTAACATCTCCTAGCTCCTTCAGTACTCTGGGATGAATCCCATCAGCCCCATGGACTTGTGAACATTCAGCTGATACAGCTGGTCCCTTACAATTTCAGTGTCCAGGACACATTCTTCTAGCACATCAGCATCTTGGGACAACTGCTGCTAATGCCTCCGAATTGAAATTAGGTGAATATCAAATGTTGCATAGTGCATCTATGTATGGTGGCCCCCATACAGGACACTCAGGATGGATGTCCCACTCAGAACATCCAGCTGCCAGGGGCTGCTCTGCAGGGACCTCCTGCCCCAGACACTTCCAGGTGGTCCCACTTCCTACGCTAGTTGCCTGCTGCCATCTGCAGGCTTTTTTCCCAGTGCCTTTGTCACCCCTGTACTCTCCGGGGGCTTGATAGGAGCTCCAAGCACCCTTCTGAATGGCTCATCATAAAATGACTGTTTTAAATACGACTTCCATCATGGGCAAGGTCCATATGGGGTTTGCTCCAGTTCAGAAATGCCACAACATGGGGAGCGATTGGTGAGCTCCTTATGGCTGTGTCAGGTGCCTGTAGTGTGTGCACACTCGCCTTTGGTCACAAACGTGAATTGAGAAGAGGGAAGGCCAAAGGGGTGTTGCACTGAGGTGAGAAATTCTGTGCTGATGGGTGCTGTGATAGTGTGAAGGATGCTTGAACTTAGCTTCCTGCTTGTGATGTGGTAGGTTGTGGGGTAGTGCACATGTGATTAACTCTTCCTCCCCTGGGTGAACAGACAGAAATGATATTTGCTTCTTAATGTAGTGCTCAAATACTTTTGTAGTCTCTTCACATTTTTATTCGAAAAGTAGGAACAAAATTCTGCTGTCAGTAGAATGAATTGTCAGACCAACTACATGTACTGAGTTTAATTTCATTTAATATTTAATGACTAGATAGCTTTTCCTGGGATAATGATTTCACAAGAAGAGAAAGATCAGAGCAGACCTGCCAGTGTAGCACGGCTACAGCAGGAACTGCAGAAATGCAGGGTCAATCCAGCAGAATGAGATTCTGCCATCTGTAGTCATCGTGGATAGCACTTCACTCCTTGAGGGTCTGCATTTGGGTCAGTAGGACTGCTGTAGAGGACAGGACATATTCAGTATGCATTAAGGCACAGAATTTGACCCTAGCTGCAAAATGCTCCCTCTCTTGGAAAGAATAAACTCGTCACGGTTTAAGGCAATCCTCTCTATTTTCCTGCTTTTTATGAGAGAGGGGTGGGACGTCTCCTCCCAGATCTCACATGTCACAAGACTGTGCTGTCCAGCCCTTTCCACAGTCACATAAATGCCTCACTCAGCCATGTCATGGTGAGGTTACTTTATATAAAGAGGACTTTTCTACAATAATTTCCACAACATGTTTGGAACAGCAATATGCCTACATTTCTGTGTGGCAAACTCAATGCTAGATACACTCGACCATCAAATAGTATCTGTATGGTTTTGACATCAGTGTCACGAGTTAATGTTTCTACACTCAGAGGGTTAGCAGATGTAGGTGTTGGTGGTCCACATGGCAGAATAGGCGCTGATTTGTTTTCTCGCAGTTGTATTGGCTCTGCAGGGCTAACAGTCTTGTTAGTTCTTGTCTTTGGCATCCTCAGATGCATTCCTCTGAATTTCGAGAGTTAGAAGAACCATTAGATACAAGGAAGGAACAAGAAGACCCACAGCATATGTTCAGTCTGCAGGCGAACAGGACTGCCTGTGCTAACCCTAATCCATGTGTATAAAGACGGTCTGGGAAGCTAATTATGACAGGCGAAAAAAAAAGAAAGGACTGTAGGAATTTGCTCCAAATGACAGCAAATGCAGTTGGCAGAATGACTGAAACTCGGTCCCTGAAGAATCCCTCCAGGATATGTAGCTTTCCTGACACAAAGCGAGTGGGCTTATTAGGTGGATTCAATGACTTTAGAGTAATTTTCTACCCATAGCCAGACTAACACCTGTAATTCTTCCTTTTTCTATTTTTTTTCTGCCATTGGATAGGGACCAGCTCCATAGATCAATTTGTTTATTTGTGGTTGTTTTTTGATGATGGATGAATTGACTGATAGTGTCATCACCGCCTTGTGAACCCAAGGATAAATTCACAGGCTGTTAGCAAAAGCACTGCCTGATGCCTGTCATCTCCACTGAGCAGGCATTGCTCCCTCCTCCCCAAACTCTCAGGATGGCTTGAGGCTCCTTTTCCTTTAATGTTTTATTTTCCACTGAACTGCACCCTGTGGTTAATCTTCCTTCTTCTTTTGCAGCTTCTCCTCACCAGCCTGCACCATTATGTGGGTATATTCCACTTTCAGCTCTCACAGTTTGCCAAGCGCAAGGCGTAGTGAGGAACAGTGGCACAGATGTTAAAGAACCTGGCTACTTTTTCTCCTGGCTGGCATTAAGGGGCAAATAACTGAAGATTTGTACCTGATCATTTTAAATAAATCCCAAAAGATTTCTGAAGACGTAGGAAAGATGGTTTTCAGGTATTGCCCTTGCTTGCCTACCAGATGCCAACAGGGGGAGTTTCAGCTCTGTCTCAGACTTACGCTTCTGACAGTATCCTCGCCTTTAGTGATATTGATCATGAGGGATAAAAGTTATTTATTTTCCCACATTTCAATAACATTTCTTAACGCCTCTTTCCTTTAAAGAAACACTTCTGTAGCTCTTCTGTAGATTGAAAATGAAGGCACAGTTCATATCTCTTGCTGAAATCCTTTTAAAATGAGACCAGTGATGGAATGGTTCTACACCTTGCTTTGCTAGAGTGAAAGAAAACTAATTTGCCTCTGAGATGAATCAAAACCAGATTTTAGAAAACTATCTCCATATCTCCCTTCCCCCTGAAAACCCTGATGACTGAGGCATAGTCGACTTCTCTTGCTCGTTTTGTATAAACTAAGATTTGAATGATAAGATGTTAGAAAACCAAAAATCTGCCCCTGGCCTATCAGTTTAAATCAATTAGTTCATAGCCAGATAGAAAACAAATGTAGAAAAAATATCTCCCTTTGATTTGTTTGTTTATTTGTTTAAGGAGGAAGTAAATGGGGAAGAACTTCACTTGTGAGGAGGCAGAAAGACATCTTAGGGAAATGAGGCTCTGTCCTTAGAAGGGGGATGTAAGCCATGCGTGTGTAGAAATGAATGGAGGAAGACTTTTTGGAAAGGCATTTTGTCTCTTTATAAATAGGACAGAATATTTCTGTGCAGGCTGCAGTCAATTCTCCCAGATCCCAGCAAACTGCAGTTTCTTTTCACAAAATTTCTCATTTATTTATTATGTGAAAAATTGTTTTTGAAATTCTCTTCAAAGAACAAGGACTGTGTCTTTTCTGTAACATATGCATGATATTTTCAGTTGCTACTGAAGAAGGTACCTTCCGTATATCGAGCCTCTAGGGTTCACTCAAGTTGCGTTTCAAGCTTTTTTTGCTGCCATCCAGACCAGACTTCAACTTCTGAATCTGCTTCATTTTTGGGTGTGAAAACATGAACAGTTTAAATCCAAAGCTCTTCAGGAGAAAACTGAAATGTCCTGAGTCATCCAGCGAGAGTTGACACTAGCTCCTCTTTTCAAAGTCTTATTACCTGTGGCTCTGAGCTTCAAAACTATAGCTGCTTTCAACTATGGCGTCTCAGCTGACAGGGTCCAGAGCCGTGATCTTGTCAACAGAGGCCAGGGTGGAAGAAACCTCCCTTAGGCAGTCTGTCCTCTTTGGGGCAATCCTGCAAAATTGACTTCTTCCTAGTTTGTGGAAGGAGCATTTTTAAGGGATTAAAAATTCTTCAGCTTCCATTTGGCATCTTAATTTTGAATTCACAAGCCGTGTCATTCTGTCCATACCCACACAGAGGAGGGCCATGCTCTGTGTAATGTACAAAAACGTGTAAGTAAAGATGTGTGTGTGTGTATATATATATATATATATATATATATATAAACTACTTCAGGAATCCAAATTAAAATTCATGTCTGTAGCAGTGATGCTCATCATTTCACTCAATCCAGTTTTGCAGTCAGTTAAAAACCTTTTTGATTAGTAGCTACCAGCAATTTGGTGAGTAGGTTGCTGAAGTCGAGAAGGTTAATGCCGTATCTCGGGGGGAAGGGAGTCAACTTACTGCTGTAGGAAGTAGGACATGTTTCTTGATTTGATGAAATTATGTTGGAGAGAAATCCACTGCGTCTTGGTATTGACATAATGGCGTTGCATATGCTGAAACGGCCCTCTGTAATGGGCTGATCCTGTGCATGTACCAAAGTGCAAGGATGGCCTGGTGCGGCTTGCCGAGATGCTCTGTCTATTCCCATGCCAGCAGCCCAGCCAGAAGGGGTGAATGGTTCCAGGGGTATTAGGAGGAGTGCCAAGATCAGTCAGGGCTGGCAGGTTTTACTGGGACAGTTGCAATATTGCAGTAATACATCTGCCTGGGCCTGGCTCTTGAGCAAGAAAGGGAGAGTAAAAGTAATTCCCAAGGATACTGAAGTAGGTCATTTCCATCACTGACTGTGACCCAAATATCTCCCCTGAAAATGAAGCCTCATTTCACACCCTAGTCAGACAGCGTGAAGACAGCACTGGAAACCCTTCCATTTCTCCTGTGTATGAACTTCTGGTTAAAGCCCAGATGGGTTGTTCAAACCACCGGCAGAGAGTGAAAGAGAGGAAAGACATGTGGATGTAAAGAGGGTGTTTAGATCAATAACTAAGAGAGGCTGCGTCACAGGATTAAGGCAGCTATGCAAACTCGCATGGCTATTTCCACTTGTGCTGTCCTCACACCTTCTCCGAGAGAAGATTTTTGTCCCAAACACAAGGACTGTATGTACATTGCAGGATACATTGCAGTGCACCAGACAGCCATGGCTTCTGGCCACGTGTCTGCTTGTGGGGACATGCTGGTTTGCACCATGCCAGTGCGTGCCCTGCTTTCCTTGGGAAGGAAGCCTGGGTGCACACGGGCAGGGAAGGAGCTGAGGTGCAGCAAGTGCACTGGTCGGGATGGCTGTGGGACCAGGCCCACAAGGTGCACTGGGGACTTCACCGTCCCGTAGGCAGCACGCGGCCAGAGGGCATGCCAGGGGATCAGGGCTGCAAGTGCGTTGGTGCCCAGAGAGCACGTCTTTGAGGCTGTGCTCTTACGGCTGTACAAATGGGGGTCCCAAGGCTATAATCTGTAATTGTGGGATCTGGGCTGCGTTCGGGAAGAGTACAAAATGTTATGGCTGCAGTAGCACATGGGATACGTTTTCTGTGCTTTTGACTAAGAAGACAAAACTGGTGGTGTTGCACTAGTAAACACCGTATAAAGCACTGAGGATCACGAAGGTGTTTTAAACGAGATAACCAAGTCAACAGGTAGGCTGCTGGGTGCACCATATGCACAACTAGCTTTGTGTATAACAAAATCAAAAGCCTTGTGAAAGAGTAAGTAGGAAAACTTAAGTTGACTTATAGTATGGAGGTGGACGTTTGAGGTAAGTACATTAAAAACTTTTTACTGGTAAACAAAATATCAATGGAAAATGGCTTATGTCTCTATCTATGTCTTCCAGACAGGCTTACATGGACATTAAATGAAACTGTGCTTTTCTGGACTAGGGCTAAGATGCTGTCAAGGATTGTATATCTTTTAGTCAAAAGTGATATAAGATCTCACTGTCTCTAAAGAGAAAAGGGATGTCTACAGAGGGAAGTGGAAATATCTGTAGAAGAATTGTTGGTTCCAAGAGCTCTGTGTTTAAAAAACAAAATCCCATGAAACATTGCCAGGAATGGCAGAGGAATGAGAGGCAATGCTTTAGAACAAAACAAAACAACAAATAAAGAAGCAAGTAAGAGTTGTGTCTACCATGTGCTTAAGAACAATAGTACTGAGTCAAAACCTGCTGGACTCAGTTGGGAATGCTGTGGTTTAGCTAGCCCTACTGAGCTGAACTGGAATGCTCTTTTTGTCTTTCAACAAGCCTGTAAAAGTTGGCAGAGATCTGATCAGCTGCTCAAGCCCTGCTGAACAGCCCTCAGAGTTCAGCTCTTATATCTGGTTAGGGGCCCAGCAGAAAAATTAAAGCTCAAGCAGGTTGTAGGCTTAGCTGGCGGTTGCGTTTGAGAGGTGTGGGGAATAAGATGTTTTTTCCTGCATGGAAGAAAAATGTTTGTTGCCTCAGAAAGACATGTCCTCATGCACTCTTGTTTTCTGAAGCAGAGGCTTGCTGTGTAAATGGAAACGTGAGCAGTAGCTTGGAGAATTATTTCATGCTTGTGATGTTACACAGACTAGCTTAGCTCTTTGTCTAGGGCCGCATATCCAAGGCAATTTAGGTCTATCTAAGTTGGAGCTATCACAGTTTAGTCCTGCACCTTGCTCCCCCTCTCCTTGCCAGCACTGATATTTGATCTTGTCGTGAGCCAGTTCAGGGAGCTAAACTGATTGAAGACTACTGCTTTTTCCTGCAGAGTTACTTTTTACCTGGTTTAACTCCCTGAACCAGCTCATAGCAGGGTCATAGCAAGGCCTGGTACTGGCATGTAAGAGCTAGCTGGAATTTGTGGCTGGGGTGAGAAGGAAATGTCAGGACTTGGATTAGTCGAGCTCTTGGGGAACCTCAGCCTATAGCAGTTTACCCTTCCTCCTGCTCCACTGCAGCCATTAATAGACCTCCAGTCCCCTTATGTAGTTCATATCCAAGTTCATCTGAGTATGGACTCTTTAACTGAAACTATTTTGTAGTGCATTGGCATACTGCTGGACCTGCTTTCTCCTTCACAGTCAGACTGTGCTCAGAAAGGCTGGACTTTGCGCTCAGCAGCATAATGTGTCCACCTGGGTTTGTGAAATGCTGGGGGTCCCAGCTTGGAAGGCTTAAATCCCACCACCCCAACGGCTCCCACTCAGGTCAAGGCAACGAAGACATACAGAGAGGTACAAAGACACCCTGCAGTGCAGCTGGGGTGATGCTAACTTAATTTGGGAAGGTAAATGTGTTGGTGTCAATGCCTTGGCCTCATCCTATGCTGGCTGGTCCCACAGAGAGAAGGTGTCACCATCCCCAACCCCATGCACTTTCTTCTATGCCCTCCACTCGGCTGTTTTGTAGCCCGACGTATGCTACGCATTCAGTGTTGGTGGAGGCAAGGCGGGCAGAGGCATGGAGAGTTTGACCTCATGTGCTAGAAGTGCTTGTGGTGAGTCTTAATAACTTCACTCATCCTCTGGGCATAGGTAGGCTATGCAGTCACTTCCATTTTATGTTAGGAAGATGGATATGTGAAAAAAACAATAGAGCTCAGTGTGGTAATGATTTAGAATGTCTTCTCCTTTATGGGGTCCAGAAGTATCAATAAAAATGTGCACTTTGGGATTACTAGTGGAAAACAGTGCTTCAGAGCACGGTCTCAAACGGTGTCCCCTGGGACTTGCCTTACCAAACAATGCCGACTCCTTCAGTTCAAAGAAACTCAAGGTATTTTCAAAATTTGGCATATAAGTAATAGTTGTAGTTGCTGCAGAGATATTGAGCGATTGTAGCCAAGCGTGGGAAGTGGCCTGTGAAATCATGAAAGGTGGGGACAAGTCCCAAGAAGCAATTTCTCTCCTAAGTGTGGGTTCCACATTTTGTGAAGGCCTGAGAGCCTGCCTGTAATTTCACCTTTTCTGACAGTTTGACTTCTATTTCCACTTGCTGACCATTGTCATTATTTTAAGCCTCTGTCTCTCATCTGTTTGCCTTAGCAATTTCTGTTAACTCTAGCCCAGCCTACATGTTTTAGCTGCTAACGGTTTCAGATGGAGGGACGTGACCTTCCTTCCTTAATGTTTTCTCAGTGTTCCTTTGTTGCTGGGTATGGGATGCAGGAAATATTTTTTTTTCCTCAGAATGGGGCTGTAGTTACCTGAGGGCTGAAAAAATGAACATTGTAATTCAAGGCAATAGCACATAGCAGTGAAGAATGTAAATGGTGCTTTTCACTTAGCCTGGTTTCTTGCAATCCCTTTTTCACCAGGAGCAGACAAATGACTATTCCAATAATTAGAAGGAATACACCTGGAGAATTAGCCATGTGATGAATGCCCCAGAAGTTGAAACTTCAGCTCTCTGATTGTGCATTCAGTCCCCACAGGCCTAAAACGCAGAAGCCACATTCCAGTTTAGAGCTGCTGCTTTTGGATGGCAGCATGAGCTCTGGTACCAGCACCATTTAAAGAACATATTCTTCTTATATTAATTATCCTTTTCTAGCGCATACCTTAAAGTGACACTTAATGGGAGCAAGAATAGGACAGAAATAAATGCTGAAATGTGATAGCATGCATTTTATGTGGATTATTCATGGTCAGAAGAGGAAGTAATGATCTGATGAGGGTTTCAGGTTGTAATATACCTGAAAAAGGGAGAGAATAACTCCCACAATGGAGTTCTCTATGGCTGTTCTCGGTCACATGGGAAATACATAGCTTCTATGTCCCTGGGTGACAGGACAAAATCTAGAGTACCTGTACTCCTTTATGTACTCCTTTGTGAGTAAACTGGCTGTATTTCTCTCTTATTCAGAAGATATTCATCTTGCTTTTTAATCTTAGAATATAACCAGTACTGAATCTCAGAGAAAAGGGTTGAAAACCAGTAAGTTTCTTTTTCATGTTATACAGCTTCGGACACCCTTTTATGCATAAAACGACACAGCAAAGTGTGAAGTAACAAAGGAATTGTAAGCAGTGGCCAGCATGTGGAAAGTCAAAACCATCTACAGCCGAATAATGTTCTTATTAGAAATGAAGGGCAAACAGGAGTATAATTGATTATTGCCTCTCTACGTGGCTTCAGACATCATGTAATCCAAAGTAAAAAATGGCATGCATGTGTTCCCTAAGATATTCTTCAGAATGGAGGGGCTATACATCAAAACCTTATTTCCTGGTAATGAATTTTAAATAAGTGCCCAGGGCATCAGGTCACTGATGTTTCCACTTTGCAAACTGGGTGGGCTATGAAAGCCCCTAGAGCCCTTCAAAGGCGCCTTAAAAAAGATCCCTAGCTTTAACTGACCAAACTTTTCAAGAAAAATACCTGAAACAATTAGGAGAATGAAAACCAGGAGGTCAGATTACTTGGCCCATGGCTGAGGATTTACATAAATAGGCCTAACCTTTGACTTGAAAATAAAAGGTAAGTACAGAGCCCTGACAGAACAGCAGGTCATTGGTATTTACTCTGTAAAGTACTGCCTCTGATGCTATGACAAAAATGCCAGGAATTCCACTGATCACTGTGTGCTGATAGGGCTCAAAGGTATGCAGCCAGCTAACAGAAACCCAGCCTACCTGACTGATCGAAACTGCATTACTCCCACGCATTTATAACCTGCAATCTGCAAGCGTGGGAAAGTGTGCAAGGCCTTAGACTAATTCCTGAGAAAAAAAAATTGAGCAAGTTGCTGTCTCTAACAGCATTTTGAGATTTTTGTGGTTTGGGCAACGTATAATAAAATTAACAGAAAGTCTCCGAGTGAGCATCTTAAGACATTTTCTTCACTGTGCATACTGCTGTTCAAGAGACTCTGGAGCTGGTGTTGCACGTGCAGGCTGAGATTGGTACCACATTCAGCATCACGCAGATGTTGGACTTTGTCAAAGATAATCTGTGCTTACAAGTAGTCTTCAACTGTCAAAATGGTAATGAGCTGTAGGAAGCCAGTACCTTGCCTCAATTTTTAACTAATGAAATTCTAGGCAGTAAACCTGGAGGAGAAATTGTATGCTGTGTGCTTGTGTTACATTTTGTCGAGCAATGGCTCTGTGCTCACAGGTCAGAGAGGGAAAGGTGAACCAAAAAATTTTTTTTGCATTTTTTATATCGAGCATGATAACAAAAATGTTTTAGACGTATTTTCTTTTCCGCATGGATAGCAGACAAAAGAGTACCCCTGTGAAAGTGGAAACAATAAGTGCAAAGTTTTTATGTTCATGTTTTATGGAGAGAGATTCGGTTTCCTGTTCCAGTTTGAGACACAAGCACACATCAAGTACCCTGCAGGCTGTTTCAAACTTGTTTCTCTAATTAATCAAAAGTGATCCATTACAGAAAACCTGCAGGAATGTCAGAGATGGATGCTTCTGCTGTACTGTTTTTGACTTGCTTGTTGCAACAGAGGGGGAAGCTGTTAGTGCCTGTCTAGTAAATTATTGAAGGATGGTGTAAGAGGGCCTGCCGCCTTCCTCTTGAAGGGCCAGGAAGCCTGGGGCTAGCCAGCCCCGTGCTGCTTTCCCTGTCTGCTAGACCGCTGCGGGCTTTTGGAGGGAGGTGGAGGAATACCCCACAGCTGGGGACTGATCGGGGGAGAAGACGGGCTGGCCCCGTGCCCTGGGCGCTCCCTGGCCGAGTCCATGGTTGGGCAGGCAGTGATGAAGCAGGAGGAGCTAGTGTCCGCTGGAGGATGGTCAAGCAGGGTGTCCTGGTGAGGAGCCAGTTGTTGGACCCCTGTGCCCGGTGAGTTTGAGCACTGTGCGAGGAGAAGCCCAGCCCAGCCCCTCTCTCTGACCAGCATGGCCTTCACCGGGTACCGCTGGGCTCGTCTCCCTTCCACCTCTGGCCAACAGGCATGAACCCAAGGTATAATTTTGAAGGGAAATGAAAAGTGATTGAAGGACATCCAGTCTCTGGAGGGTGTTCGTGGTGACCTAGAGCCCCTTTGGCAGTAGTTCTGGTGTGTCCCCTTGCCAGGCTCCGCCGCCTCACCCTGTGACCCCCGCCTGCCCTAGGTCCTCCTGGGCAGAGCGATGTCCCAAGTGTCCCCTCCTCTGAGTCAATTCTGTGGTCCCCCCATGGGAAGCACAGGCCAGTCTGCTTTTGCCTCCGTCTATAGTGGTCTGCGTTGTGCTGGCACCGTTTCACCGATGCACTGGGCTCGGGGCACCGGGGCACAGTTGTTACCGATCAAGTCCCGTACTACGAACTGCTTGATGTTGCATGCTGAGCTGTGGCTGTCTGCCCTGCTCTGTCAGACTGACTGCATCTGGCAGAAATGGGTTTGCTGTGTATAGCTAGGAGGTTAGCAGTAGCGAGGCTGTCTCGGGGAATTGAGGGCAAGAGTTCATAAACTAGCCATTTCCAAGAGGTGTGCAGCCCAGGACAGGGAGCTGCCACTGGTGAGAACGCTACCTTGAAAAATGATGTGAGTGAATCCCTGATTTAGGGTAAATAAGGAGTACTTACTTCTGTCTTGCTTGGGGGGTGAGGAAAGGAGAGTTGGAGGCCTAGACAACTTCCCATGGCCTCCCTTGCTCATCCTGATCAGCATTTTGGTATCTGCTGTGAACCTTAAAAGCACCTTCAGTGCTGATCTTCACACGAGCCTGCTCTAAAACACCTCTGGACCTTCTTGAGTTTTCAATCCCTAACCATTGTAACTGCTATTTAACCGATCTTTCCCCTAATCACCATCCCATGTCTTTGAACACAGCTCTGTCTAGTACTGAGTGCTCTCCCTTACCTGGGCAGCAGTGCCAGGAGCATGCGGTCACAGCCCCCGCACTAGCAGCCTGAAAGACTTTGTACGTGGTCTTGTCCTCAGCAGGCTCTGTGATAGATGTTGTCCATGTTTCATTCTGAGGCTGACCAACCTTCTTCTTTCTTCCCTTTTAAATTGGTATGTATATAGTTTGGGTTGCAAAGTTTGCTTTGCTTTTGACAAAGCAGTTTCCCACGTGTAGTTTGCTTAAAGACTTGCTCCATAGCCAAAGAATGATGTACATCCCATCAGCATGGTGATGCAGATCCAGGTCCATTCATATGCAAAGGAGGAAAGGTGTCTGCAGTCCCTTTGCCTCCACAGAAATCGTATCTGGGCAGATATTTTTTCTCTTATATGATTTTGAGATGGTTTCAAAATTGTGGATTTGGGAACTCTGTGCTTTAAAGAAAGTGACCAGGCTTTTCCCGAGCTCATATTCCGTTTCTGGTTCCTACATTGTAGCTATAGCAGAATACAATTTAAGAGGAAAGTGATTTGCTGGAGGCATTTTGGCAACGGCAACAAGTTGCATATAGGCGGTCTATCAACTAGGGCCAATGCCCCCCTCTTCTCCTTGACCATGCTGTTTCCTAGTTTTTTTTAGTGTGCATGATGTAGACAGTGTCACCTCCTAACTTGAGCTGTAAAATGGTGGGAGGACAGGGTCAATCCTTGGGGGATGTCTGTGGACAAATTAATTTTGTCCACATCGTCATCTCACTCCCAATCTTCAGGTTCCCGTCAACTACTTCTGTTTCTCAGGCAGTCTGTTAAGAGCTCCATCCTTTGTGGACTGGCTATCCCTGAACAGTTTGCTCACAGACTGCTCTTGAGTACTCTCAGACTAAAATTTTGGGCAGTGAGATAGATTTTGTGGAATGATGAACTTTGTACCCCTGCCTTGACCAGTAGGGCAGCAGCCTTTGACTGTATTCTTCTGTTTCTCTTTTTATTAAAATGTCCTCTGTGTAAATCCTCTTACCCATTATACCACCAAAAACGTGTTCTGGCTTCCTGTGAAATGCCTAAGGGCAGTATTGAATTAATCCTTACGTGATTTCTCTCTTTTTATTAATGGCACTTGTGCCACTCCATTCTTGCAAAAACACAGGAATACCTAGTATGAGAGGACTTTCAAAACACTACACTGCCATTTGTTTCCTTCACATAATTATTTGCTTCTTTTTGGACCACTTATAAATGTGGCGTTCACCCTGTTGTGCTATAGTGGCTGGGAAGTTCACGCGGTAGCTTTTTCTGCTGGCTCTGTACCTAACAGAGCAGCACACCTCTCCAGCCCCTCTTTTAGCTTCTGCCTTGGAGGGACAGCTGAACTTCCACTCCCTGCAAGAGCTGAACTGAATTTCTTTGGGGACCCTGTGTTGGGGTTGGACTCTTTTACCTCTATTCTCTGCCTGCTGGCACTTCTCTACCTCCTGGAAAGTCATCTTCAGTCTTGTCAGTCTCCTCCAACGTTGTTTTGTCCCCAGCCAATATGTTCTGTCCCTCTCTCCCCAGATAAAACCAAGAATTTGATACAATTTTAACCCCAAGGAGATTATTTTCTTCTCCAACTCTATTGTTTCAATATGTTAGTTATTCCTCCATTCATCTGCTTCTTGTAGTGCCTAATTAGGGTAAGACAGTCCCTGTAAATCCCAGATCAGCCCATCTTACCTTCTTTTGCCTATAGATTTTCCCTCAGACCTAGCAAGACGGCAACCAAGACCGCAGGTTTGGGCACCTACATCCAGCTGGAAGTTAAGGTGCCCCTTTTGCTCGCGTCGGTTGCCGGTTCCTCTCCAGGCCCAGTGCTGTCCCTGGCTCCGGCAGAGGACTCCCTTGAGTGGCACTGTGTGCCTGGGTTGCTCTCGCACGTGCTCTCCAAGCATTTGTAAGCTCTCCCCCAGCAGCCTCGTGGAGCTCAGGCTTGTTAGGTTGCTTCCTACCGCACAGAAGAGCTATTTCATATATTCACTGATAGCTGGGAAACATAAACATTCAGAAGCAAAACATTACTCAAAGTCGTAAGGAAGGAAGGCTGCATTTGTAAAATCTTGTGTGGAGAAGCCCATTTTCTCTCCTGAAGAGCTCTCAGGCACCATATCAAGCTTGTGTTTTGCTAAAGGAGGCATCAGCTGAAACAGCGGCAGCCAAAAGGCTTTGATTCGTTTCATTTATTTTTAACTTTCCCATTAAAACGCCTGAGAGAAAAAAAAAAATCGCTTCCTTGGAGAGCCCTTCGGCTCTGAGAAAGGTACGTGTTGCAATCTAGAAACAGGCTTGTTCTGGGAACAGCCCGGCCAAGCACTGCCCAGGGGGCTGTAGTTTGTTCTTTCTTTCTTTATTTATTAATTTTGACCCTGAACACAGCCACCTCTTTCAAAGGCTGCTGTCGTGAGTTGGTTTTTTGGGGTTTTTTTTTGGTGAAGAGCTGAGCGGGCTCCAGCTCATGGGAGCGAAGCGCAGCAAGAGCCGGGAGAGCCCGAGCGACGGCAGCCTGGGCTGCGTCAGTCGGCCGGTCACAAGGATGCCTGTCATGTGCTGCTGCTCGGACAAAGATCCCTTTCTTTCCGTGCCTGGTGGGTTCTCCATCAGTGAGAGGACCTTGTCCTACAAACAGAAATCAAACCTCCGTAATTACGGTGTCACTGATAAAACATGACTTCTTTACCAATTTGTACAAGCACTTCGACTTCTTGCCTTGGTGCAACAGACTTTGAAGATTTTTCGTCTCTAGCTCTTTTTATGGTTTGGATGGAAATACTATAGGAAAGTTTATTTTGGGAGTATTTTTGATCTATCTCGAGGAAGAAGCTAAGCTTGTGAACTTACAGTCAAAACTGCTATGAATTTTCTGGAGTGATTGTTAGCTCTAAATAAAAATGATTTCAGGTTACGGTTTACTTTTCATTTAAATTTAGAACTACTTTTGCATGAATAATTAGTGTTATGTGTTTTCAACAAAGATGAGAACAAAATTTCTGCTCCACACAGCTTCCATTCCTAAAAAAAGTGAAAAATTTAAGTAAGGCGGCTGCAAAAAAAAAGGGTAGTGCTGAATAGCATGGCTAAGCAGCTGTGTTATTTTTTTCTTCCCCCAATTGAATTATTGCTATAACTGTTCTTTCTAAGTTAAGATCTCACTGGGGGAAGGAAGAAAGTTTCTAGGTTTCACAGCAGGAAAGTCTTTAACAATAAGTTAATGTAGGATAATGAAGGGGTCAGGAAAACCGTAAGCACAAAGGGATTGTCTAGAAGACTGTGTAGAGATAAGAGTGCGAATAAAGATACTAAATAAGAAGAAACATGCAGCAACCATTTGAATTTTAACCTATCTGTTCAGTGACAAATACGTACCATATCCACCGTGGCATATTACCCTGGGCACAGTAATCAGCAGCAGTCATGGTCACCGTCTCAAGTTATCGGAGAGAATGAAAATCTCTTGTTTCTACACGTGTTCTTCTTTAAAGGAAAATACCTTACATGTGACAGGATTTGAAGACTACAAGATACATGCAAAGACAATACTGTTTAAAAACAAAGCTGAACTGAAAATGAAGAGAAGCAGGTATTTGTGGGATTCTGGGATTGTACTTGAAGTTTCTAATATTTAACTCCTGCAAAAGGGAGGTATATCAGAGAAATTAACTGGGCTAGCAGACCAGTCAGCTTTGCTGTTGCTTTTCAGTCAATAGGTCACTTCCCTGGGTTAGGGGTTGTGCTCTGCCAAACAGCAGGATTTTTTAGCTGGTCCTATATCAAGGAGAAAATAATTCTCTGTTTCTATGGTGCCATAGGTCATCAATAAAATAAGAAATGATTATATTCTTCAATACTGCAAAATTGCTGCCTTTACTATTCTTAGAATATTAGATTATTTTTGAAATAAACTAGATCTTTTCCAAATGTATTAAAAACCCACCTCAGCAACGTATTTTTGCAAGGGATTTTATAGAAGTTAGCTTCTGAATTACATGTAAGATGCTGCGTACTAACTGTGCTGGTATTTAATTCAGATTTAGTAACTAGAGTGTGATTTTACCAGTTAGCTCCCTTTAAGGTCAGGCTGGGACACTCTGAAGTATTATGGCCATGGAGACTATTTCATCATACAGAGAGGTAGGTACTTCTCTGATCTATGTAGTTGTGTTTGCACTGATATCCCCAACAGCGAAATAACTTGTCAGCTTTAAACACTGCATACGATGGACAAAAGTCAGCATTAGTAGCATTGAGTTCCATGAATAAATCTGTATTGCTGCCATGAATTAAATGAATGATGAGCAACAGAAAAATGCTATTTCCTCTGCCAGTTTCTGGAGATTTTATTATTCCCTCACAGGATAAGAAGATACTATGTTCCTTATTTCAGAGAGAAAAGAAATGTTTTTATGTGTGAAATGTCCTCGCTTCTCAAGAAGTAGATATCACAGGCTAAAGTACCTAACACTAAGGAAAATGACAGCTCTCCCCTTTCCTTTTGCCCTCAGCAGAAATGACGTTTTGGCTAGCTACTGGTATTTTGTAGGAATTATGCCTGCTCAGATATTTATTTTTATATTGCTGCAACTTTTTATCCTGATTCCTGCAGAAACGAGGCTTATGCAATCCTGCTGCGTACTCTTGTATTTCCGTCACTTCCACACCCCCAAAATCTTTTGAACTGATTGACAAATTTCAACCAATTGATCTCTCAAAGAAAATCAAGTTCATACAAGCTCTGCGAAAATAACCTGCCAGGTAGTGCTCTCACGCAGGGGTAGGCTGCAGTGCGAACAGGCACCATTTCAGACAGCAGAGAACCCACTTGTACGAAAGCATTTATTTATAAACGCCTGTCCATGGGGAGCATTTCAGGGAAATCTTGTTCCTTCTTTGATCTGAAGTCAAGTGAGTCTGAGGCTCAGGTCTTTCAGGAGCCAGGCTTCATAGTACTGACCTCCACAGCACGTGGGGATACTGCTTTGCAGTAATGATTTACCACCTTAACTGCATTTAAAGCAAATGTTTTTAAAAACCACTTAATTTCCCATTTCTTTTCCTTTTTTTTTTTTTCTCTTGTAAAGGACCAACAACTGCCCAATAACCTGTCTCTTAAGACCGAGACTTTATGTTGTCCATCACCCTAGAAGTCAACTCTTGACCTTTATCACTGTCACTTTTCTCCATGGATTCTCTGAGCTTAAAGTTACAGAATTGTTGAAACAGATAACAGAGTGCAGAAGGCTGAAAAGTGGCTAGGACGAACCTCCAGGGACAAAGTTTATCTGTTGGAGCATTTCCTGTGTGTACTTTGAAACCTCTCAATTTAATTTGATCAAAGCATGAGCCGACACGTTTCAGCTCCCTACTGAACAAACAAATTTACTGTTTATCATTGTTGCCACCTCACTCTTTAATTTACTTTACTTAGTAAGCCAGTACATGTTAAATGAACAACCTGGTTATTACAAATGCTAGGTCTCAAAAATAGGCTACAGTTTGCCTGACATTAAATTACACAGCACATCAGACGCTGTCCTTCCCCACAATCCCGATCTAAAAGGAAACGTAAGCCATATATAGCCAGTGTGGACAGCAGTGGCCTCTTTGGGACCTCTATATCCATCAGCATCTGCTGGATATTTTTTAATATCTTGAGCTTCCTCCTTTCTTTTTCATTAACTTCCGTAGGACATACGTGGACTGAGAAAATAAATGGCAGTGTTTTCAAAATGTGTTAGTTAACTCACGTTAACACATTTCAAAGCACAGTTTAGCACATATGGACTAACTGATCATTTTAAACATCAGTTTTTTTGTCAGCAGTAGTAACTAGTACTTTTTTTAATGTTCTGGTAGCTGGGAATTTTTTTGTCCATGGAAAAAAGTCTTAAGTTAATAATAACAATAGTAAAGACTATTGTGAGTTGTTGCATGAAGGGAGCATGGCCAGACAGCCTGGCTTGTAGAAGATAATGAGGTACAGTGGCTGTCTTTCTGATTTTAAACCAAAACAATTTGGCGAGTGTTTTTAAACCGTGTCCAAAATATTGCAATCGTTTTCCACTTACTTAAAACTACTGGCCCATATTTTCCAGCTTATGTGGCCTTCCTTATTCTCAGGGAAATTGAGTCCAAAAGTTTTTATTTCCTTGGTAACTGTTCATCAGTAGTGTGACCCCCTGGAACGAGAGCCAGTGTGGTACATGAGGTGAGGTTGCTTCTCTTTCAGGAGGCACCTGCAAGGGCAGGGACGAGTGCCACGCATTTGGTGACATTTGTCCTCACTTCTTGAGTGCTTCTCCTGTGTGACTGCAGAACCTCTGAACTGGAAATTGCTCCTGTCCCTCCAAGGTGTATGTTTCTGGGTCCATAATGCAAACATTGAAATATCCCGGGTTAGAAAAAATAATCAGTCAATAAACGAGCCTCCCAAACCAGCCTTCCTCCTAGAACAACACTGAAAGGGATCTTTACTTAATATAGATAGATACAGATATGAACTATTCTTCAGCACTCCAAACTGTGGTTGCCTTTGTTGGCTGGCTGTTTCTTTCCTTCTTTCAAGCACAAATAACTTCTTCAAACATTCTGCAAGCTCAGAGATTAACCATAATCAGTTTTTATTCTACTTCTGTGCCATTGCTCATTGAAAATGCAAAATGCTTAGACAATGTAAGTTATGATGGAAATTTAAAAAAAAAGTGCAGTGACACGTCTCCTCTTCAAATTAATGGGACATGCATGACGTTCTCCTGCACAGCTTGGTAAATGTCACTCAGAGACTTCAGAGCATCTATGTAAGAAATGACAGGAAAGCCAGCCACATATGGCACTGTCTGCTGACACAGATCAACCTCCACACGCAATTCAACTAACAAATGTATCATGTCTTTTCATAATAACCACAGACTACGGATAGTTGAGTTTAGGGTTTTGTGAAGCTTGCAAATGATATTTTGGTTTTGCTGGCTTGTAAAACTATTTAAAATCCACAAAATTCCTTCACAATTTGGACTTGCGTTGCTTATTTTCTTCCTCTGATGTTATTAACTTAAACAAGTTAGATGACTTATTTTTCCACCTGAATGAAGCCTGTGCCAGACATAGAAAGCTCCTTGCCTGAAAGATGAGTTAACACAAATGAATGTCCTGTATTTTTTGATCAGCTCTAATGAATTAGCTGTAATTATTGATATAACACAAGATTTACCATTTTGCTACCCTGCTTTTAAATTTGTCAAAGGAAACCTTAGTGTAACTGGTTCTGCCATTTTCAAGAACAAATTTAGACAACAGAGCTGGGTGGGAAATGATCCCACGCTGTTCTGGGATGAAGCAGATCTCTAGAATTATTCTCCAAATAGGGAAAAGAGCAAGTTTATTCTGGTCTAGGTGGTAGCCTCGTGCTTGTGCTTCACACTGGGACTATTGGAGAAACAGGTTTAAACCCTTCTTTGGCTTGAGCTGGGTTTCTCATGTGCCAGGAGGGATTCCCCTGACACCAATCCATCAGCTGCTCCGTGATGGGTCTCCTTAAATATCTCTGGCCATATACGCTGCTTGTGCTTCTCTAAGAGATGTTCTCTGTGTGGGTTTGAGCATTCCTCTGGGATAAGGGAGACTCAGATGCGTGCTCCTGCTCCAAGTGTTTTTTATTTACAAAAAGTGGAAACTACTCCAGCAGATGGGCTTGGAGAAGACGCCTTCTCCTTTCCATCAAATGATGCTGGTCAGGAGCACACCTAGTCCTGAAGCTGAAACCCCTAGTCCAACTCCGACAGAGTAGATACGTTGTCTCCTGGAGCAACAGAAGCTGTTATTTTTACTGAAAGTTTCACTTTAACAGCTATATTTCCATAAGAACCTCTGTTTTTAACAAGTCAGCATTTTATAGCAAAAATTATTTTATAGAAATTTCTAGAGGATATTTTCTAGAGGCAGCTCTAGAGGATAGGAGGTAGAAGGACTGGTTCCTTGGGCTGTTCTGTGGACTTGGACCTTCTCACTCAGTCTTCAGTAAAGCTTCTTCTCTGTGGCTCCTCTCTTCAGCCCAGCTGCTCTTGGCACAAATAATCACAGAAAACCACAGCTGATGCTGTCTGGAGCATGCTGCTAATTGCTGCAAATGGACTTGCAGGTATTCCTGACTGTGCTGAAGCACAAAATGATTCAGGGCCCTTAAATGAGTAGGGCTGCATGGAGGGCAGCAGTCCGGAGGTGATGTATCCTACGTGGGAAGCCCTTACACTGTTTGTGGGGATTTTTAAAAGCAGAATGGAAACAAAATGTTTTAAATCCCCCATAAAGGAGTGGCCATTGGCTGCTCAGCTGTACTGGAAGTCCTGCCTGGATGGCAGTCTGGTTAGATGGCTGGAAAGTAGAGGAACCCTGAAGACCCCTGGCTGCTAAAGGAGTGGGAGCCAGGACTGGGGGGCCTTCCATGCTCCTCAGTCCTCCTCTGCTGGATGGATGTTACTTACACTTTTCTAGACAGTTTTATGGGTGGGTAGAGACAAAAGAGAAAATAGACAAAAGAGAAAAACCTAGCTATTTCTGTGATAAGGCCACCTGCTAATCTCTTCTTGGGATGGTGGCCACATTGTGGGTACTGCTCCTCTTTTCCTCTACAGACAGCCAATGTTTCAGATGTCTGCAATTTTCCAGTGATGAGTTATATTAAATTCAGACACCAGTTTTAGTTTTAAAAAATTAATCTTTGCAAAGCATCTATGTCAGGAAAACTGCTGTCCATTAGTAGGCAATTATTCAGAAAAAGGAAGACAATCTGCTTATTTATGTAAGAAACTGCTGTACAATTAAGTACAGATATAGGTCAGTAAAATAAGTTCTTTGATCTATTGCTACAAGGAATCAGTGTAAATACGTTTCCTGATAAGAGTTGCTACTGCGTAATTGCATTTTACAAACTGCGTAGTGTGCTATTACTCAGGAAATGTGTTTACTGATATGCATGTCTCCACTCAACCTCATGGCTGAAAGGTTTGGTTTTTCTGATATTTATAGTTCTTGCACATTTTTAAATAAGGCGATTAAACTTGTGAAAGGATGGAAGAGAGTACAAATAGGGAAAATTGATTCTAGAGCATACAAACCCACTATTGAAATAGAGACCAGTTGATTGTTTTTAAATAAATGTAGGTTAGTGGCATTTGAGATTAAACTGCAAGACAAATATTAAGAGGGATTAATTTATACTGTCAACTCTGACTGTTCTGGGCTTCATCCTTTTGTTAGAATAAATGAGAGTATGACTCCATCACAGCTGTAAAAAGGCTTCTCTTCATGGAGTTTCATCCTATTTTAGGGAGAATAATACGCACTGCAGAAATTGAGCCCCTCCAGAGCTTGCACAAGGGCTGCTAACTGAATGCCTGTGGTATTGAATGCTCACTAGTTGCTCACCTAAGGATAGACTTGTCCTGGGCTTTAGTGGGATTGCTGACGTAGGAAGATGGGAATCAACACAGTGTTGTTATAACTCCAACCATGATTCCCTATTTACTAGGGATGCTGCCAGAATAATGAAGGTTATCCAGGTAATTCTTTTCAAGTTTGGGTTTTAATCACTGCGAACCTACCTAAGCAATGCCTGTTGGATAGAATTTGTTCAGGTAGGCAGGACTGATCTTATTAAACATTGTCTCAGCATGAAAATATGTATATTAGTGTACAGGTTTAAGCGAAGCCATCTCATCATGTTTTAATCTGGGGGATATGAAAACACCATTGTCTAGTTAAAAACAAGAGGGGCAGAAAAGTGGTTGCATTTGTATTTCTTTGTTTTGAAGAGCACATTGTTGAACTATCAGAAGCAGAAAACTGCTGCAGGATGGGAAGGGAGCCCTCACAGAGCAGGAGTGCATCTCTGCACTCCAGTTACAGAGGCTGTGATTTGACTAGTTGTGGGCTGCTGAAAAATCCCACTTTGCCAAGGCATGGTATTCATAACAGGGTAAACAGTCCCTTTCAGACTGGAGTGGGGCGTCCACCGTTCTCGTGGTCTGCAGTAGGCAACAGAGGAAAAAACAGTGGGTCGTTCCTGAGAGAGAGGATGTGGTTCTGGGTTCGTGGCCAGGGTGGGAGGCAATTCCCGCATCCTGCCTTATCTTCGGGTTCTGGAGCCAAGCGTGTTGCTCTGCACGTCATGTTTTCGTTCATAGAAAAATGATTTGTACAGCTCTCTTCTCTACAACAATTTCAGGACAAGGCCTTCCTGGGGGAGCCTAGGGAAAGCCCTTGCTTTTTCTTATGGGAGTACAGTATACAGTCACATACAGGGCACCCTGAAACCAAAATGGGATTGAAACCCCATTTGTCTTTGCCTGGTTGCTTTGGAGGAGTAAAGGGAGCCATCGTCATGTCCTCCATGCTCAATGCATGGGGAAAGAGGTGTTGCGGTGTGGTTGGATCCCTGCTTCGGGTGTCCATCAGAGTCCCCCGTGCTGCCTTAGGGAGCAGTCACGGTCTAAAGGTCCAGTGGGCCTGAGTTGAGTCAGAGCTATGGTGCTTGGCATATGAGTGGCACCATTCCTTTTTAGTAATGTTTGGTGCAAAAGTAGGCTGTAGTTTACATGTAAGTCATCTACAGAGGAAAAAAATGATTGGGAATGAGAAGGGCGTCCATCTTATTCTTCTTGCTTTTACTGGAATGCAGTGGGGTGCTTTAACAAGGTGGTAGGGTGTCCTCTGATGATGGCAAACTCCATAGGAGGCAGCATGCTCCAGGGATTGGTCATGCTCTGGTTTGGGATTTAGGTGAGCCTTGTGCTTTTCATGGCTTTACTGCTCCTGACCTCTCTCCTCAAGATATCTCACTTCACTTCTCTGGAAACCAGTACCCTTGTGTGAGTGTGAAATGGGGACAGTAATACTTGCCTTTCTTCCTAACTCCCTTTGGGATCTACCAGTGGAAAACATTTGGTGGCACGGTCTAAGTTCCTGATGGCAGTTCAGGTTATGATCAGGTTCTGCAAAGCTAGAAATGGTTGTTGCCAGTGTTGTCTTTAGTGTGGTTATAGCTCCCAGAGCGTGCAGAAAAAGACTTTCTCTCCTGCCGATGTTTAGAGGTATGTAGGATCGGCACTGGCATAGTTGTTAGGAGAATAGTTTTCTTTTTTACCCTCTGCATCCTTTTTTACTTTTAAAATATCTTAGAATATTGAATAGGAGAGGGGGAAAGAAACCTATAAAAGAGTGCACTAAGAATATATTTTAAGCAGATGCCAGGAAACGACAACGTTCAGGTTGCACACAGAGTCTGAATTTGGCTCCCTTGTGACAGTACAGTCTCTAATTACATGAACAAATATCATTTTCGAAGTCATATGATATAAAAATGTGGACTATTTAAAACCTTAGACAAACATGAAAGTCCCACCAATTATGTTACACTTACGCTGCTTTATTGTCAGAGTGGTCCACTTTACTTTTATTGTCTTGTGGATATGATACTTATTTTCTACAAGAGTTCATTGACAGTACAGGGGGTCTGCAAGTGAGTGCAAATGTTCCTGACTGCAGTGCTTTCCCGAATGGGGATAGATGTAAAAAGATGTTGAAATGCTTTCCTGACTCAGGCCCATGAAGATTGGTAGCAGGGGTCAGAGCAGAGAGCAGAGACCCTTGGCTGGGAGGAAGATGTCCCCTTACCTATTAGAAGAGCAGGGCTTATCTTTTTCAGATTTCTGAAGAGAAATCTGAAGCGATTTCTGAAGAGAAATCTGAAAAAGGGGAGTAGTCTGTCCCAGACAGAAAATTGTTTTCCTGATCTGTGTGAGGCATCTAACCTGAGCCATCGTACTTAGGGAAGAGAAACTGGAAGAAAGGCTCCAGATACTACAAGATAAGACAACCGTCTCAGCTATTGATAAAGTACCTGAAAAGCACAAAAAAGGATTTAGGTATCTAGTACAGACAGCTGCATCAGGCTTCTCCTCACTCTCCTCCTCAGCAGTATTACATGGATGAATTCTTCCTTCTGTACGAGCAGTTTTTCTAGTACTTAAAGGCATTAATGAAGGCTGAGACCTTTAAGTCCTGTTTCTTGCCTGCTCCTAACGGACTGTATGAACTCAATCACATAGTTTTAGTTCCCTAAATTTCAATTTATTTATCTGTAAGACAGCCTTCTATCTTATATACCTCACACAGCTTTGTGAGGACAGGCTATGCAAAGCCAACAAGGATCTGCTAGGAAAAAATGTGGTGTAATCATGACATATTATAGTTATCATCAGCTACCATTAAAAGAATTGTACTTTTGCATGTGAGAGAGGGAAGAAGGAAAGATGCTCATTAGCAGCTTCCTTCCTCAGGCTATGAGCTTCCATGGGCTCCTCTCCGATAAGCGTGTACACAGCTGCAGTCCCACGGCAGCCTAAGCTGATGTAACGGCTCTGCTGCAGTGCAGTCCCGCTGTCTGTCCCTCTCCCACAGTCCCACTCCATCCCCTACCTTGGCTCAGATGTTCTCTGCTCCTCCGCAGAGCCATTTTGAGGTGTTAACCTGAAAGAAAACTACCTGTTACTTTTTTTCTGTGGGGATAGTTTCTGCTGAAGAGAGCTCTGAAGCACAGGGCAGCAGAGGTGGCTGCAGTGGCCAGCAGCCACGCTGACTGAGGCTGCCAAGGAGCTGCAGCCTTCCCCACTAAGCTAGAGTTTTGTGGTGCAGTGATAGCTGCTGCTGAGACTGTCTGGCTTCCATACAGCCCCACAAACAGTGGTGTTACCCCAGCTGATGGGGAAGTCCAGGGGTGAAGGGGAGTCACGGGGAAAGAAGAGGAGTGAGGATGCTATAAGATGGGGCTACAATCAAGAACAAGTTCAAGGGGGAGAAATAGCAGTCATTATGGAGAAAATGTTGGTTCATGGCTCAGTGGGTCTCAAGAGGTTGACCAGACTGGGATTATTAGGAGGAGTCTAGCTAACAGTCTGAAAATACCACTTTCCCATAGTAGAATGTGCTGGTTTGCTCACCTCTTAAACTGCAGGGAGTTTTGGTCCCTCCTCTATGCCTCAGAAGGGATGAAGTAAAATTAAAAAAGGTTCAGAGAAGGGTGGTGAGGATGAACGAGGGTATGGAGCACCTCCTCTATGGGGAGAAGCTAAATAGAATAATCCCCTTCGAGTTTGGAAAAGAGAGACCTGGCAAGGGCAGAGACGGGCTGTTGGTTTGCAGTGCTTCATGGGATCATGAATGACATGGTGAGTGGATAAGAAGAAAGTGAAAAGAAAGCAGTGTTTCACTATTTCATGCTAAAAAATGTGGTGGACACCCTGAGAAGTTATAAAGACAACAATTTGGATTGAAAGGGATCCCTGGAGGTAATCTGGTCCAACCCTCTCTCTAAGCAGGGCCAGCTTAGGTCAGGGTCTTGTGTTGTCTGATTTTGAATACCTCCAAGGATGCAGATCCTACAGCCTCTCTGGGCAACCTGTTCCAGAATTATCAGACATAAGATTTGAAGTGAATTAAGAAAGTGTTTTATGCATTGTATGACCACTGAATATGTTTAACTCATTACTTAGGATACTATGGGGTGGAAAGTCTGAACTGCTTCATAAAATGACCAAAATCCTAGAAGAAAAGCACTTCCCGAGCTATTAAAACTGCGAGCACATCTGGCTTGAGAACTCTCTAAGCAGCAGATTGAGGGAAGGTGGGAAAATACTGTGGAGGGAATCACCACAGTTTACTTGTCCTCTTCTCTTCTCCCGCAAGGCACCTACTATTGACCGCTGTCAGAGGTGAAGCACTGGCTTTGACGGGCCTTTGGTCCACCCAGCATGATGGTCTTTAGTCTGATCAGTGGGTACCTAAGCCTGGCAACACATCAAGTAGGGTGAAAATGCATTGGAGCCCTTAATGCTGCCTTCAGTTTCACCGAAGGACAGCTGCCCAGGCAGGTTCAGACCCATTTCCATCAAGCATTAAAAGCTGGTTTCATAACACGTATTTTTCTGTCAAACTTTGTGAGTAAAACAGTGCAGGAAGATGTCGTGACTAACGCAAAGCTTTTTATTCAGGCAGCAGATGAAGTGGGTTAGTTTTAGAAAGGAGTAGGAGTCAGAAGAACATTCAGCTTAAGCAGACAGACCAACCCTGGTTAAACTGAAGGGAAAAGCAGTGACACTGGTCTTGCATGTCTGATGTGAAAGACTAGGAATACAAAACTGGATTTATTGTTCGAGTTATACATTATCCCAGAATACCGTGGTTTTATAGTGGTGACATCTGACCACTTGCTATCAAGAGATAACTTGAAAGTGCCGCACGATAGGAAAGCTGTTCCTTTCTTGTTGCAGTTATTTTTATTGACGAGCTTTCAGACACCGTGAAAGAGTCCACCGGTACACAGCGGCAAAATACCATACAGCCAGTCAGAGTAAGATTGAAGGTATGAACAATAAAGCGAATGAATACCCTGCTGCCTCTCTGCACACATAGCTGCTTATTCAGCCTCCAAAAATAAGTAAATAAAATGCATAGATGTTTGGATTCAGAGATAAGATGGTCCCATAGTGCAGGGACCTACCCCATTTTTTGGATCCAAGGTGCCACATCTTGTGGGAGAGGTGGATGTGGGGAGCACTTCTTTCTGCAACATGTCATCTGCAACATAACCCCCTCACACTCATGTCAGACCCCTCCTTTCCCACTCATGAGTTGATAACCTCTTTGTTGCAGAAACATTAATTGATTGCTTGGGAAAAAAAAAATAACATATTGAGAAGGAATACAATGCTTTATTTATAGGTCAGTTGCTGCTTTTCTTCCTGTAAAGTGCTTTCACTTCTGGTGGTTGATTATTAAGGAGAGCAATGGTGTGATCACGGACTCTGGGCAAAGTCTTTCTGGCGCCTTTGTCTTCTTGTTTTAATTTGTGGTGTTCCCCATGCAGAGCTCAGCTGCAAAGGGAAGCTCTGCACCAGCCGGGGGGGGGGCGGCCGGGCTCAGGACGGCACAGAGCAGGGGGTCTGCAGGGCAGAAGGCTCAGCAGGCAGGTCCCAGGCCGGGGATGAGCCCAGGGACCTGTGATGGGTGCAGTGCCTGGATCTGCAGCTCTGACTCAAGAGGCTTAGCGTACCAGGCGTGCCATGGCCAGGACCTGGTGGATGGCCAGGTGGAGTGTGCTCAGCCAGGTGCCATCACAGCCACCAGCTACGCCAGATCATGCAGTGTCTAAGCCTATTTATGAGCAAAAAGATATCCTCCTTTCCCCTCCCCACGCATGTGAGGAAAGGGAGGAAAGCGTACCGGGTGTCCAGTGGGGCTCTGTCTCAGATGGGTGACTCTGGAGCCAGTGCCTAGCCTGCTGAGGGCAAAGGAAGAGCAAGCCCGCTACCCAAGCTGGCACATGGCAGGGATCAGGAGACAGTGAACATGTACGTTATTTTGTTTTTGCAGCACGTATCTTACCCAAGCCTTTTTTTTTAGTGATCTCAGTAAGAACAAGAGAAATGGCAAAGCTTTTAGTAAGATCAGTTTCTCTAATGACTCACCAAGTGCTACAAAGTCAAAACAGGTTGCTTGTGCTTGAAAGGTATAAAACAACCATGTCATTTTTATGGTTACTGTACAAAACACTGCATATATGCACGCAAGGGAACATTTTAAAACCTCATATAGCTTTTTTTTGCAGCTAGAGGCTCCTTTCTCCTGGTTTTTATTCATGTGTCATGCTTTGTATTAAGCGTTATTGCTTTAGCAATTAAGCTAATTTCCTCACTGCACTCTGCCAGTCAGAGCGTTGCTCTTTTGTATTCCTAAAAGAAAGGAGGAATGAAGTTGAGGTACCAGTGGCCCAAACCAGTTCCCTCTGCAGTCCACCAAAGTTCTCCCATTGGCGTTAGCAGGGGCCGCTAGTTCTGTGAGCATTAGGAAATGAGTAATAACTATATCTCATGTCCAAAAAAGACCTACAAGTCCATCAATTTTCTGTTACATAAAATTATTTTCAACAACAACAATACACCTACATTCCTGTAATGTCTTTAATTCCAAATGAAATTCACCACCATAGTGTTTCAGGAAAATGTGTCTTTTTTTTTGTAGTTACACAAGATTTGACAAGAAAAATATCCCTTTCAGTGAAGTCTGACAGAAAAATGAAATTCCAAGGAAATAAAATATCTTGTAATGCAATGCAATTAGAGATTTTTACAAAAAACTTTTGAGAGAGATAAATACTCTCATTTCTTCAGAACAGGACAGCCATCTTAAGACTTTCCAGTAGTTTCTCAATCTCTCCCTTTTTTTTTCTTTTTTTTTTTCCTTTTTTTTTTTAAGGAACAGGAAGCATCCAGAAGTATTAAATCCCCTAGAGGATATAAAAGAATATAAATAGTAGCATGTGATATTTCCTTGGGTGGAGAATAATTCTTATACATCACATTCCTTTTGCAAGTTAGGGTATGCCTCTGCTACAGTGCCTGGGTAGGTCCCGGGGTGGTTAATCCAGGCCAAGCTCCCACTTCCACAGCAGCACCTCTACCCAGGCCCCCACAGCTGGCGTGGAGCTCGCACGGGCTCGCACGGTGTGAGCTGCAGGCAGAGGATGCTCTAGACATTCCCAGATTGTTTCTGGAGCTGCCTGAAATGGACTCTGAAGGGAGCTTATCTCATGAATTAAACCAGCAATGCATACAGGAAATAGCTCACATCCTTGGTTTGCCATTGTGCAAAGGTACGTTACAAAATTCCCATTAGGACTCGGTAAGGGGTAGCATACACTCTGTAGCTGAAGTGGTCTTTTTCCTCCTCTTCCTCCATGCTGGGGAACTGTGCCAACCATTTACCTGGGGGACTTGTTCTTCTTACCATGCTGGTTACAGTATGAGGATTGCTGTCTTGAGGATGGGGATGAAGTCCAAGTTTTAACCATACTCTTCCCTTGCACCACTGGCTTCACAAGGGCACCTCCCCTCCCTGTGCTGTGACATGGGGAGGTGGTATAAGGCCAGGTGGAGTTGCATCACTCCCATATGGATCTGTGGAGAAAGCCAGCTTCTCTGGCTTTTTTTCTACACTGTTGCTCTGTGACCTGCACGAGCTGTCTGGAAAATGGAAGGAAAGAGTTAAAGGCGATGGCTTATGGGAGTGCCTTCCCAGCTTGATGCAGGTATTTCCTGCCCGACACCTCAAAAATGGTAGTTCACAGAACAGGATGCACAGTTCTTTCTGCTTTCTGCTCACTAAAAAGTCAGTGATGACAGACATGATCTCCAGGGCATCTGCTCTGCGCCTTGCCGTGGGTCTAGCCTGCCTCCAAGCCGGGGGGCTTGGTGCTGGTGAGTACCAGGGCACACCTCCGGGGCCCAGCCACACACATGGCAGGGGAGAGAGGAAGAGGTCTGGATGGCTTTTTGACCCTCCAGTCCCTGCTCCTGTTCACATCCTCACGTGGTCGTAGAAGCCCTCAACTAAAGCAGTCTTCGAGTGACGGGAGAAACGTGCTGATCTATGTCTCGGGCAGTGCCACAGGATGGGGGACGTCCCCAGCAGGGAGGAGTTGTACAGGCAGGGTGATGGAAAGGTGGGGTCGCTGCCCATGGATGACTGACCCGCACCCCAGACTGTCCAAGGACTGTCCCAGTAACTGCTCTAGGCTCTCGCAAAGGTGGCTTGCACGTACTCCTCCAGGACTACTGAGCTGCTCTACTTCTTCGAGCTTTTTAAATTTGGGTTTCCCCACAGCCAGACCTTTCTCAAGCTGCTTAGCTTTTTTTCGTAGTACACCCACATAATTACTCCAGCACAAAGAGTGGGCTTGTGAAGCAGCAGCATTTTAAAAAACCACAAACTCTGATCTCAAGGCAATCTTTCCCTCCCACTTCCTCCCCCTTCAAGCAGGGGTGTCAGCCGTGCTGTTTCTTTCAAACTTTCTCTGAGTCATCTCATCAGGCAGCTTGTAAATACTTGAATGCATCCATCAATGTCAAGTCAAAGTAAGTAAGTAGCAGCATATGCTGTGCAATGGAGTTTCCCTCACATTTGTCTCTTTTTTGGAGGTGCAGAGAATTTAGGGGTGGCCCTATCTCCCCGTATCATCCACATACGTACACAGATGTCATCAAAGATGTTGTCTCATCATGAGAACAAGACAGAAGATATAAGATGAGCTTCTTACAGTTGAGAAAACTTACACTCTTCTGAAACTCCCACTACTGTATGATCCAGAGAGGAATGCCTTCATGCAAGATGCTCCATTCTTTTCAAGCCTAAAACCTGGGAATTGGAGACTCTGAGGAGCTGCACAGCTCTTTGAGAATGTACCATGGCTAACCATTTTGGACCAGCTGGTCACAGCCTTATGAACTGGTGCTAGAAAAACATTACCCTTTTGTATTACAAGGGTGTAATTTGCTGTGTCATCATTGCATACCAAAATCTAAAAAGCAGAATGTGATTCAGAGGGTGTATGAAACACAAACTGCCTCCTCAGAAGGCAAAAATCTCTGCTGAAGAACAGTAATGCTCCCAAGTATGACTGATAAACATGTGAGTTTCGTCTTGAGCTAAATGGCAAAACGTGGACCCTGCACCAAAGCTTTGCTCAGCATGGGGCAAAATTCACCAGTTTGTCTGCTAGCAGTCTGGTTTATGGTAATGAAATCATTACAGTGGGAAGAAAGGAAAAGTCTTGCAAAATTTCTGAGTTATTCCGTCTGGATAGCTTGGAAGGAAGCTCTGGTGTCATCATGGTATTTGCCTAATAAATATGAAACGGTCAGTTCAGGTGGATGAGTGTACTCTCAAATATGCGTACATGTGCAAATATACTCCCCCCCACCCTCCACCCCAAATAGGTAGGTTATGTGTGAAAATTACATTGGGAGCCAGGAACTCAAGCTTAGTGCTACCTTATGGAGTAGTCCAGGGGAAACCAGCTGAGTGAGAAGAATACTCTACTGCAAAATGGGAGAGAAGATGCCCTGAAAACTCTTCTTCCCCTCTGCTACAGCCCACAGTGAGAGCTTGGCAGAAGTGGTGCTGTAAGGGGCATCTCATTCGTATCTGTTATGCTTTTAAAACATAAGGCATTGGGATGTCTCTCTGGATTCCGTGGCCTGCCAGAGTAAGATACTGGTCAAGGTGAGTATGGATGGCAGTACTGATCCGTAAGCAATTTTTCCCTACCGTGACCAAGGGACGTTTCAAGCATTGCTCTTCCCTCTTGTTTCTCAGGGAGTGCAAGTTGAGAATCAGGATAATTGCACAGCAAAAATGCTTTCCGTCTCACTCCTTTATTTACTTTTTTTTCGTGATTTCCTTCCACTCCCAGGTGAAGGAATGTAGGCTGTTTGAAGAGCTGATCTGCTGGGGTGGGGCATTAACTTAATTTGAAGCATTGCTGAATATTTAGTCATGTTCCGTAGGAGTATTAGAATCATAAAATTCTTGGATTCCTAACAAACTCTGCACGTGTACACAATCTCCAGAAAGAGAACAAGTGTTTAAAAACAAGGCTCTATACACAATTCTAAAGTCATTTAAATATAAGATATATATATAATTCGAGTTAAAAACATCTTGCAGTACTACATTACTGACAGCTTAAAGTCAGACACCAACTGTGATGGCATAGATCTGTAAGCTGCTTCAGGGAAAAATTGCTAACTGGTATAAATCTGATTTTAAAATAAAGATAGCACAGTGGGAAGTTTGAGTTAATTTAAATAGGAACATGTCATTTATAAACTGAAGTGTCTTTCCAGTGGTCAAATTGGTCAACCAACGGTGGTTTAGGAAGGTAGCTCTCTTATTTTTAAATCCACTAGCTTGAGATGTGGCACGTGGGATCTTGCTTTTGTGACTAATGTCTTCAAATTAGGATGCTTCCCTAAGTCTGCTAATGGTTACAGCTGGGTCAGAACCAAGTTTCTCTTCTCTCAAAGATTTTGTGATTTCAAAAAAAATTTCCCATTTTGGACAAGGACGAACACGAGAGCTTAACTGACTATTTCATCCAATGCTTACAGAAGTGTTTTCAGTATGGAATCGCTTCATCTCCTATTTTTAGCTACCATGAAAATGTAATGTCTTTCCACTGTTCAGCCATGGAGCGCCTGCCATTGCAGTGCTGATGAGACACTGATGGACAAGCTCTTGGAAGCTTGTGAAGACTGGTGTTAGCTTTCTGTGCCATCCAGTCCACATACTCCCCAATGGAGATCGCCAAGGAAAATGTCACTTAATTTTTCTCAGAGTAATAGGCGTACATGTTTTTTTTAGAAAAGCATGACTACCTGATTAGGTGATGGCTTTATAAATGGGCCCATTTCTGATCCTGCAGACTCAGACTAGAAATCAAAGTCACATGTTGTATATTGGAGTGATGTGCAACCAGAACTGGACCCGTCGTTTTCAAAGCAGGTCCACTAATGGTTCACAAATACTAGCTTCTGGCTCTTTTGGTACAAGGCTTCAGAGGAAGGTAGAAATTGTTTGTAAGGTGAATATCCACCACACAGTGCCTAATATCTGTGTGGTGAATATACCTTCACTGTGTCAAAAATGAGCTCAAAGCTGATACTGGATAACAAATCTGGAATTGACTGATTTATCCAACTTCTATGTAGAGTTTTCCGGCTGCAGCTCCAGAGCCATAGTCAATGCTATTTAGTCATCTAACTACTTCCCTGATAGGCATAATGAAGTAATTAGCTGTCTAAGTGCTATCAGATATACTTGCCTCTATGTGCCCACAAAACTGCTCCTTTGAAAGTCTAGATACAAACCCGGAGGTGACTTCAGGCCTTAACGCTGTGTTCACAATCAAAGCGAGGCAAAGACAGCTGCTGTGTCAAAACTTCCCCTGACTTCCATTGTCAAAGGCAAATTGGCTCGCAGGTCTTAATGATTGTTACCCAATTCCTAGTCATTCACAGTGGTTGAGACGCAGGTCTCCCACAGAGCCACGCAAGCATCATTCACTCTTACATACCATGTTGGCTTCAGCACCGAGGTACATCTCATGCCCTGACTTATCTTTGTACATGTTGCCTATGAATAATTCAGGACGTCTCCAGACAAGTTTACTGTTTCATTCCAAGTGAATAAGCACCAGTAACAAATCTGATGTGAAAGTGTAGCAACAGACTGCATAGCTAGTGTAAAGCAAGAAAGGTTTCCATGGACACCCTTTTGCTCTGATAGGCGGTTTTAAGAGAGAAATACAGTATTAGTGTAGCAGGGTAAGGACATATGAGAAGACAGACTGTTCCAGAAAGTAGCATGCATCAATCGTGTTCGACTGGTCAGTCAGGCAGGCGCGTTTAATGAGTGTCAGAGGCACTTGGCGGTATAAAAGATGCACAGTGTGCCAATCCCTACAGCCCTGGGCTGGTCCAAGCTTTGCCGGCGTGCCGCGTCAATTAATCGCTATTGGTGTGATGACTCGTAAAGCTCCTCCTGTGACATGCACTGCACCTTTGACATTGCAGGTGTGCCAGCTGCTGAGAGCTCAGGTGCCAAGTCACGCTGCGCAGGACGTGGACACACACAGATAGACCTGTACGCACATATATCCTTTGGGAGTGGAGACGCTTCGTTACAATTTTACGTTGTCGCTGGGTATTGATAGTTTGCTGATTTTTTAATTTATTTTTTTTTTTTAGCCAGAAATTGTACCAACCAGTTCGGAGGCTTTTGTTAGAAACAAGCAGAAGTTTTGTGACAATGTGTTTGGCAAGGATAACACTCAGCAGATTTCAAGGACATTTTGACAGGAAACTTTAAGATACATTGTCAGTGCTATAAGGAGAAAGAATATCCTCCTATTAACATGTACCTAGATTTTCTCCTTGATTGTTTGGTTAATGATCCCAGCCTTGTTAGCTGCTATCAGGGAAGATCCAGCAGCTAGAGATCTGAGATGCAGATGATGAAGAATCATGGATTTCTAAATTAGAAAAGTTCAAAGGTAGAAACAGGTAATAAGGAAATGAAAAGAAAAATCTTTGTGATCATCATCCAAACTCTAGGGGGAAAAAAGAAATCTGCTGTGGATAGGAGGTACTCTCCATTCAGCCCTTCAGGTCAAAAGGTTTTCTGAAGTTTCCTTCTTTCAAGAGAGAAAATAAAGTGAGCGTGGGTTTAGGAATATGGAGGAAAGCCCTAAATGTAGAGTGGAAATGGGAAGATTTGGAAAGCTTGTGGTATATGGGTCCTTGTTGGCCTTAATCAGTGGGGAGCGGAATGCAGTCCTCTGGGCAGCATGACTTTACCCTGTCAAAACTTGTCATACCTAAATTACTTGACTGTTCCTGTTAAGCTTGTCCCTTGTACTGAGTAGCAAAAAGCTGGGCCAGCTTTATAGGTGCATTTGTGAATTTGTTGGGGTTCAGGGTTTGAACTTTTAAAATCTTTTCTTCTCATGTTTTTCAGCACAGCTTGTTTCTTCTTTCCACTGTTTTCTGCAAGTTCTCTGAGCAGGGACTGCCTCCTGCTATATTAATATATCCTCCCTGCTATGATGGGTCCTGCTCTGAGGCAGGGGTGCCTCTCTTGCACAGATCACATCTAACTTTTTATTTTTACAACCAGCTTCTAAAGGGCTTGGTTGTCTTTTATCTGTTATTTAGGCAAAGAATCTATAGCAAAGCAGCCTATAAGTCTTTCCAGGTATCTGCCAAGCTAATTGAAAAAAGACTCATTAATTTCTTGTGGGCAATTATTACGTAGTGAATAATGCAGTAAGTCACTACAAGCTCCTGTATAACGTTTTCTTGCTTTATGGATTGTTTCCTAGCATGCCTGCAGCAGAGCTGTTTATGTTGTTTTCACTTTGTAATTTTGTGCATGAAGAACTACAATAAACATAATTAAAACCAAATTTCCCTATCTCACCTCCTATTTTTCTTCTCGTGACTCTTCCCTTCTCTCAATCTTCTTCATTCTCCTGTTTCATTTCTCTCAAATTTCTTTTTCTTTCTTTGCTTTCCCTGCTTTGTCTTCTGCTTCCTCTCCCTTCCCAGTTCTTTTCTGCCTTTTTTGTATTCCATGTGTTTTCAGAGACCTCAAAGGGCCTACACTTAGCATAAGCTGGGGTTTCTAGAGATGACAAGTCTGTGGGCAGAAGCCAGTAAGATTTGAAGCTGAAACACACTCATAAAAAAGATCTACAAACTCTTGCAAAACTGGCTTGTATAGACTCATACCTGTGAATGACGTATGAGCAGACTATCTACATTGCTTGTATTTTCCATTTAAGGTGATCAAATGTCATCTTTCCACCATTCATCCACCTGTCTTATTTCATATTGATCAGTACTTTTCTTTTTAAGGAGATAGGTGTTATGATATGGAAAGCAGAGCTGGAATTTGTTCCCTGAAATGTTCTTTCTGCATCTGGGTTTGTGAATGGAGCCCTCTGTTAGGGGTTTGGACTTTAGGGCTCTCCAGGCTTTGCTGCTGGGTGACCACGGGTCAATCAGTTCATCTTTGGTCTTCTGCTGTCCCATCTGCAAGATGGAGATATTGACTTCTTTGTAAATTACTTGGAGATCTACACATGACAAAGGTCTTTACTGTAAATGCTTTCTTCTTTTATTTACAGAGAAAGCACCAAACAGTTCTTGATGGACGTTCAGTCCTTGCTTGCAGAGCAGATGAAGGCTGACCACTGTGGTGAAAGGGGTGAAGAGTTTTCCGTAAGATCTAGCAGTTCATCTGAACAATGTGCAGAAGCTGATGAGCATTACCCAGTGGGGCTTTCTGAGTTACTTCTTTCTCTGTGTCTCAGGAAACGTCATCATATTTCATTACGCAGTTTCTGCTCACTAAGTGCGAATAGTTGGCTGTTGGAATGGCACTGCCTTAGATAGGCACTGTCCATGATGTTATGACAGAAAGCGTCTCTGTTAGAAAGAGATGACACCCTGACTGTGCTTAACACCAATATCAGTTTGCATTTTGCTGTCTTTCTGAAGTGTCCCTGTAGCACTAGCTCAGAAATTTGGTTTGGCCACTGGTAAAGCCTGTAGGATTTGGTTTTTAATGAAGATGATAGAAATTTCACTTTACCATCTTTCAGAAACGTCATGTTTGAGGTTTCAGGAGAATGCTCCTGCTCAGCACAGGTTTTATCCTCATGAATCCTGTTCCGACAGACATAATGAAACACAGATTAATGCTGTCATGCTAAAATGCTCTCTCATGCACCTTTGCTCACTTTGCATTAAAAAAAATTATCCCAAGGTGTAGAATGGGGGTCATATTTTGTTCTTACAACTGCATAGCTTCCAAGTTGCTTTTAATATTACTTACTAAAGAAAGAAAGAAAGAAAGGGTAGTGTGTCCCCCCCCGCCCCAATGCTTGCTACTATTACAAAATATCCCAAATGAAGAAAGAAATCTAACATCCAAAAATTCTCAACAGCCATCTAGGCACTTAGTAGCTACAGAGGGGAAAGTGTTAGCCTGTCATAAGCTAAGAAGAAAAGGCACCCGTTCTTAGGCTGCCTGCAGCTGGCAACTGGGAGCAGCACGGGCAGAAGCAGTCATATGCAAAAGTTTCCATTTCTGGTGCACAGCAGTTCCTGACACCAAGCCCCAACTTCTCCTTCTTTGGAGAGGCAAGCAGACCAAAGCGTATGATATCTGTGATAGAGGAGGGTGATATTTCATGATCAGTTAATAGAGTAGATCACAGAGGAAGCTTGTTCTTTCACCCACGTACTCAGGCAGTGCTGGAGAGGCCTTTGTACATGTACACATACCTGAGTGGTCTCATTTGGAGAAAGGGGCAGGGTTTTCCAACAGGCTGTATGGGACCATGTGTAGATCAGGACGGTCAGAGAAGGCAATATGCAACCCAGTGGGACGTATCTCTTCTTCTTTATGGTGGTCTCTAGTGGAATACAACCTTGGAAAGGAACTTTTTGAGTCCAGTGGTCCACTTAAATAGCATTTTCCTGGATATTTTGCCAAATGATTAATTTGGTCAAGAAGACAGTCAGCCCCTCTTCTCATGGATATCCCCCCCCCAGCTCATGGATACATTCAGTTTTATGTCCCAACTCATCACTAGGTACAGCTTAGCCTGATTGCCTATCAGAGGGGTATGATGAAGATGAATTAACAATTGGGTCTTTCAGAGACAACTATGAAGAGGACTTGGAAAGTACCTAGACAGCTGGGAGAATTATATCCTGTGTTTGCCACCAGCTGAAATGGGCCCACTTACAGGAGTTACCACCAAAAGATACCTTGCTTTTTTAGGTCTAGAATATCTGCACTTGTAAATTACATGGTACAGGTGGCTCAGTGTGAATAGAGATGGCACTATTTTTTTAATGCTATAGGTATTTAAAGACTCTTGTAGCACCAAATACAGCAGCCATCTTCACCTGACAAATTTTTCTACCCACTTAGTTGGAAGGATCCTTGCTTACTAGAAGGCAAGAGGTAGGGCTCAATCCAGACTTTGTGGAAATTGGCAGACAGACTTCCCTTGAGTTTGCTGGTTCAGACCCCCGGAGACCACGTACATGTGAGTTCTAACATGGACATTTCTCATACGTCTCCAATCCAAACCAGGGGTCTCAGCAGCGAGGCAGCCTACAGAGGTGACCCAGGTTTGATCTCACACCGCACCAAGGGCAAGGCAGCTCTCTGTTTCCATTGTAATTGTGTCACTGTTGAGCCAGGGCTCGCGTCTGCTTCCTCTCTCACCCCACAAAGGGAAAATGTGTGCCAAAATGCTTCCTGTTTTTCACTGCCAGCTGAGTCGTGCGCTCAGGGTGAAGCTCATTAAGGCAGTGTGTGGTGTTAAAAAACGGCAGCCTCCAATAGTGGAAACAATCGTGTTTCAGCATCCTATTCCTGAGTGGACTCAAGTGGAAATCAGGCTGCAGAGCACAATCAGTTCAAAAACAAAAACCGAAAGAGGGAAGGCAGTCACATTTAGTGACCTAAACAAACCAGGGAAAAGTGGGCATGTATTCCACATAGGCAGTGTAATTATTCTTTGCTTCAGACGAAGTAGGAAAAAGAGCCTGATAGGAACACCTAATGGTACAAAATTGCTTATAGTCAGAGGGGTTTGTCTTCTTTCCCATACTATGAAGGGGTTGTCCATTTTGGCAACCCTTTTCTGGCTGATAGTGCCAACAGGTATTATAAAAACATTATCCTGTTAATTAACCTTCTAAGAAAGTAACCATTTCTTGACAAAAGCAGACATCTGTGTCCTTACCACACTTTTCTGTACTTTATTTTCCTCAGCTGTGATGTTTCTCCCTCCTTCTTTCTCAGCTACCTTTTCCTAAGCCCTTTCAGTCTAAATTGTTTGAATAATTGCTGGTCATTTTGTCCTGTAAGGGCTTATTTTTCTCCCAGAGCAGGATACAGGGCTGTTATGTCTAACTCCAATCTCACACATGGAATACAAGACAAAGAAAAGCTGTGTAGTGTTTCAATCTCTCACCCTTCTTGGTGGCTAAAACAAGATTTCATAATAATGTTTATGTTTAGAATTTCTGCAGTAATAAGCAGATCCGTATCAGTGTGTATGTAGTAAGTTTAAAGAGCTGTTAATAGACAGTTGGATGGCTCAGGAATTTAAAACCTTCATTACTATGTCATCAGTTCAAAGTCAACTCAGTTTACCAGGGATCCCTGATAGCATCAGTATATCCTTCCCAGATGAAGCAGGTATGCTTGTCCGAACTTGGAATTGCAATTCCACAGAAAATTCAGAAATTGAAAATTTTTCATTCCGAGCTTTCCTACAAAACAGTATTTTTCAGTCTACAAGCACTGCTGTGTTTTAAAGGGAACGTCTAAAAATGCCCATCTATGGGAAAGTTTGAAAAATAATAAATGTGGAGACAATTTTGGTTAATGTGTTTTGAAAGTCCTTCTGATTTTGTGTGTATACAAATTCTTTAGGATGAGGGGAAGGGGAAGAACTGATTACCTGGAGTATTCCATTTAGGATGTCCTAATAATTTGCTAGTGATCTCGTGGTCATTTTCCACAGCCACCAGTTGTATTCTTGCAAAAAAGGACTATAACAAACAAGCAAGGAAGGAAGGAAGGAGAAAAAGAAAGAAAGAGAAAAATAAAGAAGGAAAGAAGAAGAAAGATACAGGACAGTATTTCTTTAACAGTGTAAATACAACACAGTAACTCTCTGTTACAGACTGCTTTCCCCCTCCAAATGCTCCATGACGAGACAGTGGGTCTTTAAAAATACATAGTTGTAGGTTTTAGATATTTTCCTGATGAGTCTCACCGAGCAAGGCCAGAGGGCCGAAATATAACTTATCATTTCTCTTCCCCTTTCCACCATCATCGGGAGAAGCCCAAAGTTATCTACAAGTGATCGGTTTCTGTCTTCCAAAGCCAAGTGAGGAGTCCAGAGGTGCTGATTCTTTTCCTGTCTGTGAAAAGCCACTTTGCGTTTATCTGTGTTGCTCTCCCGAGGGAGGATTTTCTTAATGAATTGGATTCTGGTGGTGAGAATGGATAAGATAAGGGTGAGCTAAGTCCAGTTTTTGGCTGGTGAAGTGCTCGTGACAGTAGTTGTATTTACTCCTATGTTAAATAAGGGGGAAAACTCATCGTCTCTTTGACTCTGCCAATGTCAGTTGCAATGTAGGTGCTAATCTAACATAAGTAATAATAAAGGAGACAATTTTCTTAAACCACAAAACTTGAATACGGAAAATCTCCACTTTCATTCCTGAAAAATCTCTCTGCCTTTATCGCTTTTTTATTGAGGTTTCCTAAGCTATGTGTCTTTCGTCTAGTGCCATGGTTTTCAGCTTTTTGTCTATGAATGCTTCATGGTCCAGAAAGTATTTCTGGGGTTCAGGAAAAGGTGAATAGGTAAAGAAAGTTCATACATGCTCTAGAGTGACCTATATACATGAATAGTTGTGGAAAATTGAAAAGGGCTGGACATCCATAAAACAAAAAAATTGCATTTGCAGCCACTGAGAAGTAGAGGAATCTTGGACATGGATATCTGGGAATGATATTTTCTGTCTAGTAGACTTTCCCACAAGCTACTTTACAAATAAGTTGAGATGATATAGGATTGTTTCATGATACTTTTTAAAACATGCAATAAAACTGATAAACTGGTATTCACTTCGAACAGAGTATCTAGGAAAGCCAGACAAGTTTGGGATTTCATACGTACAACATGTAGGTCCTACTTCCCTGACACAAGAAGTTTTTACTTACGTACTTTTTGAGTAAGCATGGACAGAAAGACTTTTTCCCTTAGAAAAACTCATGATTGAAGAAAATAACCCAGTGAACCAAATCACTTGTTAGTATTCTTTCAAAAGAATAATGTAATGATAGAAGTGCTCCATTCCAACGATCAGACTGTAGCTTCCTATTTTTCCTTTTATATTTTTCAGAGCTACAATAATGGCATATTTCTCCTGGTATGGTATCTGACATCCGGCTTAGCCACCTGCTCTGAATGCTGGGGAAATCTGATGAGTTTTGGTCATCTTCTGACATTCTTCTGCATCCTGTGGGAATCAGGCCTCGTCTCTTCCCTGGTAACACACCTTATAGGAACAGGCACCAGCTGACCTGCGTGCTTCTGTATGTAACCTGCCCTTTATTTGGAAAGCTTTGTCCCGTTGGTGAAAGAGACTTTTTGGCAATTACGATGATGATTATTATTACTACTACTATTAATTTTTTAGAAACAGAAAAACTCTCCACACCTTTTCTGCAGGGCTGCAGTTTCACTGAGTCCAACAAAGTACTCACATTTTATATCATCTGAGGGCCTGAATCAAAACATCCTTGTACTGATGGTTATGTAGTTTACACCCACATGTGCATGCATACACGTGCGTGCGCGCGCACACAGACACACAGGTATGTGGTCATATTCACATTCAAGGTGAATCATGATGTATATAACTAGGAATGACTCCCTTTCCCAGTGCTTTTAACCAAGGGAGACAAGGAAAGAAAATCATTGTCTCTTTGACTATATCACATCACTGGTAAATGTAGAGGGACAGTAATAAATTCTTCATGTTAAGCTCTGTATCTCCAGTGATATAGTGCATCTGACTGAAGGGAATAATTTAGAGAATGCCTACTCTTCTTCTTTGGAAAAGCCAGCAATCAGTTGCTGTTACTGAACTCTGAGTTCACGCACAGCAGGAGGCAGCTCCCAAGTGAAAGATTATGATGAGGTGGGAGATAATTCCCCATCATTAATTTCTAATTTATACTAAACAAAGAGAGGTGAAGCAAGGGGGAATATTTGCTTCCACAGCACAGAATGCTGCCTTTCCAGGTCAGTGTAGCAGTATATTGGGGTGTAGCTTTCATGCAAAATCCCAGCTTTAACTTAAAACTAACTTAACTTTTTGGGTCAAGACTTTCAAATTTTCAGATTGGCACCTACACAAGTAGCCTGATGGCTAGAGACACTAAGAGGCACAGATGCTGTGGAGTCAGTGAGAGTTACATGCATTGAACATCTTTGGAAATCAAGTTACTTGTGCCTCTCTATCCTACAAAAACATGCACATGTGCTGGACGCATGAGCAGTCTTGTTGATGTCAGGGGGGCAGCCTCCATGCATACAATAAAATATATAAATCTTTGCAGGATTGAGACAATTATTTTGTGATTTGCATGTCTTGATCTTAACTTGAAACCAGTGAGGCTCGAGAATATTGCCTTTGCTTCTGGTAAGAGATGGAGCTAAAAAAGTCTTACTGAAGTTACTGTTTATACAGGAGAAATCTCTGAGTAATCTCAGGACAAGGCAAAATAGTTAAAGCATGTGTTATCTTAAAGCAACGAAATATCTAGCCAAACTATGAATCATAATTGTCAAGTTCAGCATCTTAGAACTTACAAGTGGCTGCAACTTCATCAGAAAACCAGCTGAAGCTGGAGATGGTGGCACCTTGGAGAGTCCTTCTGTGACAAGCAGGTGATATTTTCTAGACTCCAGTATCATTTCACTTGCTTGTTATTTGCAGATGCCCATAGCTGAGGCAGTCTGAGTCAGTGAGACACAGGAGTATCCCAGGAAAGTTCATATTTTCAAAGGAACTGAGTAGTGATTGCAAATCATTGTGATTGTGCGAGTATCTCTGAACTTCTCACAACTTCATGAGTACAAAATGGAAGATCACAGGAAGGTCTGAACTGGAAACCAGTTACAATGTCACTTGACACATGCATTTAGAGAAAATGGCACTATGTCATCCATTCAAAGTCAACTGAGTTTACCAGGGATCCCTGATAGCATCAGTGTGTCCTTCTCAGATGAAGCAGGTATGCTTTCCAGGCTTGGAATTGCAATTCCAGAAATTGCAAATTTTTCATTCTATACTTTCCTAAAAAGCAGTGTTTTAGAAAAATGGTCTTTGGTCCATTTTTTAAATTTCAATTCTTATTTTTAAAATTTCATTTGGTCTACAAAACATTCATAAACAGCCAAGACTAAAAATATGACAAAAAGTAAAATGACATAACAGCAAAAATAACAGTTTTTTTCTGAAAGAATACATTCTGAAAATATATTTTATGTTTATGGTCAAGAAAGAACATATCCTGTCAAAAGGTGTCATTTTGGTTATTCTGCCAAAGTGAAATCATGTTGAAGGGTCCTATTTTGATTTTTTTTTTAATAGGAAAATATGTCTGTTGAAGCTCCCCAGTAAAACAGGTCAAAAATCCAATGCAGCAGCCAGTATAAAATGTGTTGGTATTTTCCGTGAAACCAGTTGCTCCCGCACAACCCCTTCTAGAGCAGGGGACTTGAGCAGCCTCAGTGGAGCCCCTGCCTTACTGGGTGCAGCAGTGGACGCATGTCACCGCTAAAGTGACGTGGCAAGGCCAGGACTGGGGCAGTCTTATGGAAGTGGTTTTGTTCCTTCCTTTCTCACTCTGATTTTTACCTACTCACAACCAGGAAATTCAGCAACCTCTGTATCTTATATATATATAAATACATATATACTGCAGTTTGTTTTGGGGGCTGTAGTACCACGTGCTTGAGAATCTCAGCTGTGAGCATCAGGACTTTCCTGCATGGCACACTTGTGCACGGAGAGTTTTAATGAGCTTTTGATATATACAAACTGTTCCTTAAGTCCCTGATATGAAGGCAGAGAGCATGAGGCAAGAATACACTCTGTGTGAAAAGTACTTGCCCTCGTAAAGGGGGAGGTTGGCTTTGGTGGCCAAAGGAATGGTTTGTTCAAAGGCAACCCAGTGAAAGATGGAATGAAATTCTGAGTTCCCTGTGGCCAAGTCTCTTTGGTCTCAAGGACATCCTTAAGTGGTAATTACAGAAAAGAGCTTGCAGTGATTGTTTCAATACCTGTGCAACAGAAAGTATACATCACAACATGTTTTATGAAATGCTCCCTGGGTAAGATTTGGAAGTTAACTGCAATATGAAGGTAAAAGTTCTCCTCCTGTTTGGAGGGTTTAATGAAGAAAAAAATGGATCTCCCACTGACAATTTCAAAGACCAATTTAAACAATATCACACTTTTGTTTGTTTATAGTAAGGCTCTTGTCTAAACTTGAAGATTCAGGGTTGTTTTGCCCTGGAGTAGTTTTCTTGGCACTGTTCATAATCTTTTAAATTCCAAGCTAGATTTTGGAGGAGAGTCAATGTATTACTTCATATGAAAGCTATTATTCCATATGAATAATTAGCACTCCATCCTGCAGGACGATGAATGTGAGCCTTAGTGCTGAGCTGCTGCTAGGAATGCTGACTGTGGTTTTCATAATTTGCAGTCCAAAGTGGAATAAACTATGGGCTTGGGCTGCCTGAAACATTGCACCCAGGTGGGGTACAATGGGCTGCTCGCTGAATGAGCGCTCTTTGGAAGAAAGCCGATGGAAGCCTCTTTGTGCATGTGGATGTCTGTCCTCCCCAACACCAGGTACATCTGCAGGAAGAGCAGCTTGCAAAGTGAAAATGACTGCTGTGTAATTCCTTGCCATGTGGAGGACTACAGCCTGTAATGTGACTAGACTGCAGGCACTTGCCCAGCGTCCTCCTGTCGGTAGCAGCGTCACTGCAATTTTTATCCATTCCCAGAGAGGTCAGGTCCTAAAATGGCAAAAGGCTGATGGAGAAGAGCAGGACAAGGCAGATTTTGTTTACATGCCATGCTTTTCAGGTTGTCAACCCACAGATCTCCGTCCTGTGAGATAATTTCTGGGCAGACTTACAGGACCTTCATGTTATCCTGACTAAAACTTTATTTCATCTGTTTTCTGAATTAATCTGTTATAGCGATGTAGGAATATCCGTTGGTTGCTGTAATCTATATAATACAGCCTAGATATCTTTACAGATGATTAATTCCAGTGTAAACCACTTATCTCACCACCCATATAACTCGTATGTGAGACACTGATAATATTGGACTCTTCTAGAGCACAGGAGGCTATTGTATAAAGAATCCGTACACAAACCTAAAGTATTGAAAAAGGTAGTGTGTTGTTGGTTATGGAGGTGCAAGCAGTCATAGCAACCTGGAGAAAAATTAAGCCATATTCAGCACTGCATCTCTGACATTAAGAAAATGTGGTTATTTCTAATGGCAGGCTATGAAAACAGTTTTAAATCCAGGACTTTTCAGAGTGCTCTCAGGACTTTGAAAAATCTCAGGAATGACATTTCCACATGAATTGTGGAAGTCATTTAGGAGAGTCTGAGGTTCAGACCACAGGTATTTGCACATGACCTCAAAAGTCATCGAGTTTACTTGTGAGGGGACAAGTAAAATGAACACTTCACTATTGACCTGAGCGATTTTTACCCAACATCAGATGTTTTCAAAAATCTTGTCTAATTAGTCTTTCTAATTTTTTTTTGCTCTGACTTGAATATTTTGGTAAAAGTGTGGAGTCTCAATGGCGTGTAACTGTTCTGGAGAACAGACGAATAGGAATTTGCACCTAGTGAACGCTAAACCTTTGTATGAACACTGTGGCCATATCACGTTTCTTCCTGAACAGGCATGTTTTGAGAGAGAGAGGGTAAAAAAGAGACAGTTCATTGAAGAATTTCCAAATTAAATACTCCTCCCTTTATGCCACTGGAATTGAATGTTCGGCATATAGTTATAATGCCAGAAAGGACTATTTTTGATCATCTTGTCTGACAAAAGCCATAGATTTTTATCAACTGGTTTCTTCGCTGAGCCTCTAACTTCTGTTAGTAGGGTACACAGGTTCAATTTCAAGGCTTCACCTGAGAAAGAATCCAGCGTACCCTTGAGCAAGTAATTTGGTTGAAGATCCTGACTGTCAGGAATGCATGCCTTTGCTCCCGAATGTAGTTAGCGTAGTTGCCAGATGTTGGATCTTGCTCTACCCTCTTCCATTAGTTTAAAAAGCCCTCTGCTATCAGAGGTATTTACAGACCATGTTCAGATCACTTTTTACCTTTGTGGGGATAAACTAAACAGAGTGAAGTCCAGGACTCATAAAATGCCCCCTCACAAAAAGCTTTAACTTTAGATTGTTGCTCCCTCTGAAAGGTGACTGTAAAAACAGTACTGCGGAGTTTCATGTTTATGACTTCAATGGTTTCTATATAAAGAGGTTTGGTTTACCAGTTAAAATGCAGCGTGACTGGCTGCCAGACCTTTCAGTTTTATCATGGTCTCCAAGGGAAGCTGAGATTTTTGCATCCTGTCCGTCATCACGAGCAGTAAACGCAGATTAAATCAGAGCAGGGCTTGAAGACTGGTGTTGAGGTCCATGGCCTACCTCCCTCTCCCCTTAGAGGAAAGGGATCACATGCCTGGTGAGATCACGCCGTCTCGCGTCATGCGATGTGACTCGGAGGTTTCTCAGTCCCCCCCTCCCCTGGGTCCCTCCTCACCCCCCGCCAGCAGGAGCCGTGCCCACTCCAGCATCTTCTCTGGGTCATGCTACGCCCTCAGCTACCCCATGTGATGGTGGCACCGTCAATACCCTTCATTGGGTCGGCAGCGAACGTGGCCCTGTGAAGCCGGGCGGGTGGCCCTGTTAATGAGTCACAAGACGGAGCAGAGGTCTGAGCTTACTCCTTCAGCCACGCTAGCTCTCCCCTGCAAATACCAAGTGAAGCAGTATGCCGCTCTCCAAAAACCAAAATCAAATATCCCTTCACGCAAAAAGCGGCAGTTTTGTTCAGTGAGAGGGTTTCGCTTTTACACAGTCATTTTTTCACAGCAATGCTGCCCTTTGAGGCAAAAGAAACCTTTTTTTTTTTCCCTCTTGTTGCAGTTGGTGGGTGTAAGTAGAAAGAAAATTCCATACTTTAAAGACAGGAGTTACTAAAATAGTGGATTAGATTGGTGACTATAGGGAGGAAAACCTAAATACAGAAAGAGGGAAAGAAAAAGGGAAGAAGAAATGAAGGAAAGCAACAGATGTTTGAGGAAAGAATACACAGTGTTACTTTTTCTCTCTATTATTCTTTCATCCCACCTCTCCTTCCAATTTAAATCTTTCCTTTGGTTGTAGGCACCAATCCAGCAACTATATAAAGCAAGTAATTAATGCTATGTATGGAAGTAGTGTTAACTAAGCGACCACAGTCAAGATCAGATTTCTGTTCCTTTTTTCTATCATGTACATGTAGAATTATATTTCACATGATGGAATATTTCTTTTGCAATTTGTTAATTGCCTTTTTATTATGAAGAGAATTTGTACTCTCAGAGCTACAAAAGGGCATGAGGTTCCAACAGCACTTAGAAACACAGTCAGATCTGCAACAGGAAATAAAGAGACAAATAAAACGATTCCCAAATATTTTCCGAGCCTGGAACACAAGCTATGGATGTGTCTTTTAACAAGTTGACTTCTCCCTATACACATCCACACTGTCAGATAGGTAAACCTCATCCTGCACCCAGGGCTGAGGAAATCCAGGCTCTTGCACGATAGAGATGCACGTGCCAGACTCAGAGGTGCAGCAACAAACTCCAGTTGTCTTTTAACAGGTGGGGAGCTGGATGCTAGGTCTGGGGAAACTCTGCATAATTCCCGGATTTGCCTCAGTTGCAGGGTAACAGGTGCAACGCCACTCCTGCTGGTCTCTAAAAAACCAGCTAAAGACAATAATGCTATTAACCTTCTTCCTAAAATGCTGGGAATTCAGGCTGCAAGGTTCTAGGCTGGGTAGCATCACCACCTTTCTTCTGTCTGATGTTTTTAACATATGGAAAAGAGGTTTCCAAATACATTTCATAAGCTGTGTCTTTTCCGTTACCATTAATGATATTTAATTCCTGAAGATATGTGTCTGCTTAAATATTTATTATAAATAAGCCTGCATTATAGAGTTATAGTCATTTTAAAATGCAGATCATCTCTAGAAAATAGATTTAATACAGATCTCATGCAATATTTATCAATTAAAACTAGTTTCAGGGATTCATAGTTGCATAATGATTTATAAATAAAAAATAATACTGGAGGATATGTTTCATTTAAATTATTTTCTTTTTCTAAAATTCCGTTATATCTAATATTTTGGTAGTTAAATTGAAATCTTGCTATATAATTTACATCTGAGAACATAAGCTGACATCTAATTTAATTTCATCTTCTTTAGGATAGATATAAACTGCAGATCCATAGGAACATTGTATTTGTGGGATTTGTTATAATTAACCTGACAGGGTAAAAGAAATGCAGGTATGGTAGTCATTAGCAATTCTCCACCATGGCTAAAGTCTCCTTGGAAAGAGATTAAGAATGATATGGATTCCTTAAGAAGACCACAGAGACAGGTCTTCGGTATTATATCTTGTAGGGCCTCTCCCTGCTCTAGCCAGTGCGATGCCATCACTGACATTTACGTACGCTATTTTCTGAAGGCCATGCATATTTGTTGCAAGTGTTGTCCAGACCTGGCCCTACCTAGACTGTGAGATCTAACACAATTCTGGTGCCAGGCTGCATTGGTTCAAAAGAAAACAGCAGTTCTTTATCTTCTGCTGATGTCTGAAATGTTTGGTTGATAGAGCCAGTCTAAACTGAAAGAAAGCCTTCAAGGCCTTCAAATCCTTTCTACTGGATTTACCTTCCTGGATGTATTAATTGGAAAATTACCGTTTAATAGTTTTGCCCTCAGTTAACTCTTTTTTTTTTTTTTTTCCCCAGAAAGAACACATTAGGAAGTTGATATTGATATATTGTATTCATAGAATATTTGAAACTTGCTGAGCCTTCAGAGAATCACAATGTCCTAAATGCATTTACAGATTCAGAATTATGCCTTGGCATTGTTGTGTAGTTCAGTTTGCCCTATTTTCCTCTATCCCTCTGTTGTTTCTTATCTCAGTCTTACACTGAAAAACCCTTCAGGCACAGACCAACTTTTGCTTCTGACATTGTGTCCACGGTAGGGTAGTCTTGCCCCATGAAACCTCGATGATACAAATAATCATTGCAGAAGTACATTATGATCATCTGTTTAGGCTTCCTGCAGTAACACAGGTCTCAAGACTTCTTTGAATTGATTCGTGCTTGAATTACAATGAGTCTTTTGGAAAAAAAAGTATCCAATTGTGATATAAATATTTACAGCGATGGAGAATCCATCACAATCCTCTGGAACTGATAAATGGTAATTATCAGCACTTCTAGCAACCGTTGTCTCTTACTTTAAAACAATCACAACAAAAGCTACCTGTATGTTTACTTGGAATTGCAGGTGAAAGAGATCTGTTCAGTTTAGTAATCTGCAAGGATGAAGGTATCTTCGTGCTATGCCCCTCCATCCCAAAGGATATCGTATTTCTCCTTATTTAACCCCAGACGCATCAAAGAGTCCTTGGGGAGATTACTTTACTTCTCTAAACAGCTAGCAAACAATAGGACTGAACAAGCAACTCTCAGTGAAATATGTAACACTGTGGATTTCACTTTTTCCTGTTGCAAAATGTCCATGAGCAGCTCATACATTATTTAATGTGGTTCTTCAGAATTACTCCATGGAACTGTATATTTGTGCGCGTGTACGAGAAAGAGAGAGATTATTTTTCCTTCCTGATGAATTGCTTGGAAAGTTCCCTGTAAACATTTGGGTCTTGAGAAATATTAACTATGATGGATCATATCAGTATCTCAGTATTATTTCTGGACTTGACAGGTATTATCAGCAGGTGGAATGTATTTGGACTTTGGCTCTGCCATGCAGACACACGGTTAGAAAATTCAGAAAACTGAAATAAAACAAACCAAATCTCCCCTTCCTGGGCCAGTCAGGCCTGAACTGAGACATCATTATTACAAATCTTGTGTTTACTGGTGAAACCCGTGGACAAACCATGAAATGGATCCACCTTACTGGAGTCAGGCCAGCCCTGGGCACCTGCAGCATGTCTTCCTCCGTGTGTCCCACCAGAGGTCTGAGACCACCCTGCCAACAACTGCCTTGGTAAGGAGAAGTGGGTGCCAGGTTCATTTTCAGCTCTCCTCTTATCCCCCACGTATACATGCACACCCTGTGGCTTCACAGCCTTCGGCAACTGGTAAAACCTCAGGTAGGTGGTACAGGACAGCAACCCCTGTAGATATCCCGGTCCACCACTGCTTCCAGCTAGCCGGGAAGGGACCACTCCTCAGTAACCAGAACGGACTGGGGTGCCTGCCAGGCACAGCAACATCTAAGATTTGAGGGCATTAAATAAAGATTGCTTTTTACTAACAATCCTTTGTGAAATTAGAACCTACTTTTTCTGATTGATTGTTTGTTTGTTTTTAAGTACCTGAGACTGAAATGCAGCTAACAGCCATTCTTGGTATGGCTTGTATTATGAAACAAGAAATTATTTTAATTGCTCGAGCAATTCCCTTCCCATTGCAGTAAACAAAATGATTTCCTTCAGCAGCAGTCTGACTCACATCACACTCGACAGAAGAGCTGCTTGCTCCGATCAGGGCTGGTGCGAAGGCTGCGTGGGGGCTGCAGCCTCTCCCCTCGCATGGACCGCAGAGCACGGGCTGCGTCCGCAGCCAGCCGGGCGATGCTGCTCAGGCAGGGACTGACCTCTCGGCCCTTTGCTTCACCCCATCCTCACCTAACTCAGTTTATACAGACTCTGCTTCTCTCCCTCGCAACGGCATTTATTTACAAGCCATTTCAATGTTTCATGTTTGGAAACAGTTTTAGCATAGGGGAAGGCAAGAGCACTGTGCTGGAAAAGCCCTGAGAGCCCTGTCTGAATGATTTCTAGATGGAAGTACCTTTGTGAGGTTTGGAGTTTTTTTCCTTGAGCAAGTGCATGCCCTGTAAAGGAATTAAAGTCAAGACTGAAAAGGAGTAAGAAAAGGATATAGTTTCATGGGAAAAGTCCTGTGGATTTTCTCTTAGATGTGCTGATCTATAGATTGATGCACTCAAGGCAAGACGCAACTGTGGCGAAAATGCAGCTCTGGCACTGCACAGCCTGCAGAGCCTCCCCTGCTGGTGTCGGCTTCGAGCTCACAACTTCAAAATTATTGATTTAAACATTTTACTATTGATTGCACAATTAAAGCATGAGTGGGGGAAGGAACGTGCAGCCAGTTATGGTATTCAGCTTCACTTTATATGACTCAGAGACACATTATTTATTTGTGTGTTGCTGTTGGATGAGATTGAAGTGTGTCTTTAGACATGATTTTGGCCCTTGGCAAGTAAAATGCCTTGGATGAAAACCCAGTCTTAAGCCGGTAGCACTATTATATGAAGACTGCACTTAGCTTTCATCTTCTGAGTGCTTATTCATAATGCTGCAGTTAACTAAATGCCTGTAACTTTCTCCGTAAGCCTAAGAAGTCTGTATTATTAATAAACAAGTCCTTTGTTGAGCCTTTGAAAAATCCTCTATATACTCAATGCTCAGGTTAAAAAAGGAGACATGAAGAGAGGTTTTCCCAGACATTTCAGGGTGCAGAAATGACATCATGACTTTTTTTCTAAAATTCATAATAATTTTCTGTGGGCTACACTCTGACCAATAAACAGTTTAAACTGCGTTAAAAAAACCCCAGATATTATTCAAGAGACACAGTTAGGTTTCTACATACCTGGAGAAGTATCTATTTTTTCTTCATGTATTTCTCATGGTGTTAGTGGAACTGCAGAAGTGTAGATGCCTCAATTAGAATTTGGTCATAGACCTAAGAAATCCTTTGCTAGTGATACATACACATTTTAATTAAGTAAAGAAGAAATGCCTTGGAACGGATTTGTGTAGTAGATGATATAGCAAAACTAAGCAAGGTACTTCTCAAAAGTGCGTAGTGAGTATCTTTGAATCTGATGGCAGCAAAAGTAAAATCTTCCTGATGCAGTGGAAAGCGATACAAAGAGCATTTGGGAAAGAATGGAATGCAGATTCAATGACAATTATTTTTGATTAAAATGAGATACGAGAATGAATGATAACATTTCTTTGTGTCAAATTTTATTGTCAATGCCAAATAAGCTGGAACTGCATGAACTAAGAATTCTTTAAAAGGTACCTCAGGTAACTCACAATATTTACCTAGGTGTAATCTTAGCAGCATTTTCAGTTGGGATATAATACTGGTTTACTGGGGTGGCTGCACTTATTCAGCCTGAGATAAAGCAGAAGAGATGTTATTTATAATAACTCCTTCCATTAAACTCTTAGCTTGTACTCTGTACCACAGATGAGCGTCCAGCAGTCTACATAGTTCAGATTACTAACCGTTCAGACACCAGTCTGGGCTTCGTCCCACAATCAATAATCACCCATGCTTCATTTTTATTGCTACCTAAGCATAACTACTAAATAGATATGGTGAGAGATGTATACCGCTATCACCACTAAAACATCTTTGTTCAACATCCTGCCCATGACACAGCAACACTCTCTTTTTTCTTATCCTTTGAAAATGGTTTTGAGAAGATTTGCTATATCGATGAAGTGGATTTGCCCTTAAAAGCCTGCAAACTGTGTTGGGAAACCTCATGCAGCTAGTTTACAGAGCATTTTTCCACTTACTTATTTTCTAATTGCATATAAATCACAGCTGAAAACTTGGTCTGTAGGTCTGAACACACACAGCTACTGGAAGATGTGATCCGAACTCAAGATTGGATCAGATTGTGAATTTTGCAAAGGTTTCTTGTTTTCGTATCATAAAACTCTGAAGCCAAACATGCCAACCTTGACAACACTCCAAATTATGTGGGACAGACCCATCACTAATCAAAACCTAGAATTTACAATCTACTACAAAGAGAGCAGAAGAGTCTCTTGGTATTGGTATTGTTGGTATCAGGGTTAATTATTCAATAATTAATTACATTTGGTTCAAATTATTAGCTTTTGCTTTCTGTTCTTCATTTGTTTACATATCTATGCCAGCTCGGGTTATATAATTGGTCATATAGATTGCATAGGATTAAGTTTCTTCATTTGGATTGCCTGATGCTTATAAACAGGAAAATTATGAGCAAAACACTTTTGGCTTTGAATTTTCTGATACGCAATCCTTTGAACTAAAATTTGTAATACTCTAGGGATTCGGTGAATACTTAAAAACACTTTGCACTTTTGAATAGTTGGGGTGGTAAATAACATGATCCTGTCATTAGCCTTAATCCAAATTAAATGGAAATATTTTTTCCAAATATACCAATCTTCCATGGAAAACCAAATGCCATTTTGATAGTGTTGCTAATTTCTAGTTAGTGACCAATAATTGGAAACCCTAATTATTCGAGGTTGCTTTTTTCTATATTCAGGATGTTTATTATGAGTTCACTGCTTAAGAGTTGTGCTGGAATATTTTCTTGACTTTAATGTGAGTAGCCTTTCACCCCCTGAGTTCTGTTCAGATTTCTGAAGACCATTTGCTCCTCCAAGGTGAATCCATGCCGAAGCATGGACTTGATTGCATGTGAATAAGGTTGAGGGCAAAACTTGACCTCAGATTTTTATTTTGTTCAAAACCAAAACCCAGATGAGAATACTAGATTTTCTAGCTCTCTGTCAAAGATGAGCAGTATTGAGAAATCGAAGTTACTCAGGTGCATTTGAGAAGTTCACAGTGCAGTCAAGGAAGATAATGTAGTATTCAGGTCTGTACGTTTAAACCCAGGCAATTTAAAGGAACGTTGATTAAACTGATCATCTTCTAAGGAACCATGCTCAGTAGCTTCTCCAAAATGAAGATTCAGCTGGCTTATCAGACTTTCCAGTAGATATCTGTCTACAGACCAAGAAGTACAGTTATTTTCTTAGCCTACAATTTAGGCAAATAGGACATATTGGCAGTAGGGAAGGGTTGAAAGGTTTGTGCTTTGGTTGAACTGGAGATGGTCACCTTTGGGCTGTTCACAACAGGCCACAACAGTTCGCATGTTCTTAAAAACTAGAGTCACAGCTGGTTGCATTGCAGACGTCCAAAGTATCAAGGAGTTTATGTCGCTAAACCTCATGCCATAACTACTTCTTGGTAGAATTTAGCATTTTAAAATCTTGGACCTTAAATGCAATAGATAAACAAATAATTAAAACATGCTAGGGAAATCAGGATTCAAAATAACTCATTTCATTAGGATTAACTCTGCCTGGCACTGTACAGATTGGGCAACATGGATTACTATTTCATATTTATTTTCTGAATATGGTCTGAATATGATCTGAATTTCCACAGTAAACTCCTGAGTTAGGAGCAATATTGTCTGGTTTTGATCAAATTAAAATCATACGTATACGCCTCATATTTTGACGGGGTGTGTTAAGCACTCAGTTTTCAGTTAATCATGCACATCAGAGCACTTACAGATCATCTCAGATATGATGGGAAAAACATCAGCTCCTGGGTAACCGAAACCTGTCCCAGTCAGGTATCTCTTCCTTCCAGGCTCACTGTATCATGTTTCTACGTAAAGAACAACATCCTTCCTGGAATGCTCCCCCTTAGGGGGAACAGCAAGGAAAAAAACCAGGGAACTTGCGTGTGAGACAGTGGTATGTCTTTGATTCATTGATCCTAAGGACAGTGCTGAGACATCCTCAAGAATTAAATGGCTTTGGAATTTGAGTTCCAGCTTGCCAGTGGTTTTGCTATCCCAAAAACATGAAAGCTGAAGAGTTTGTTTGTTTGTTTGTTTGTTTGTTTGTTTGTTTTCTGGCAGAAAAAATGCTGGTTTAATCTTTTTCATTTGGTTGGGATGAACAAGAATTAGTCCTCCTCTCGATAGTCTTATGTTCACCTACACTATGTCAGCATGAAGTCAGTAAATGATGTTGGTATTAAAAAACTGAATCCTTTTCCTTTCCTGTATTTGAATCATCTGTGGATTATATCCCTGCAGCTGCACCGAGCCCCCAGCAGTCCATAAAGCTGCACTTAGTGTTTCCACATGTAGTCTGATTGCAGGGTCACATTAAACACACATATATTAAAAAGAAGGTTTCAAGAGCATGGCCTGTCACTTCCCTGTAAGTTTGGAAGATAACCATATTCTTCTCCTATTATTCTAGCTGTACTGATATAACCTAAGATTTATTTTAATTTGAGTATAAAGTCTATCCTAAAAACTTCATTTATTTATGAGTAATGTTATAAAACAAGTAATATTTTAGCCTGGAATGTCCTTAAACATGTTGAAACTGTAAAATCCTATTCAAGCTGTCTCTTCTTTCCTTCAGTCCATTCAAAAAACAGTGTCTAAGACTTCCAAATAGTGTCAGAAGTGCTTGTTAACTTCATAGAAAACATCCAAACAGTTCATGGAATTTTTGCCTTGGGGAAGCATTTGTTTTTCTTGTTTGGTCAATTAAACACTGCTTTTCCTGAAAGAGGGTGTATTGTAACATCAGGCATGATAATAACCAGAAACACCAACGGGTTTGCAAAAAGTTTGGGTTGATATCCGTGTTCCAGTTATGCGTTTGGAGAGCTCGGGCGCTCAAGGGAGGGGAAACACAAACTGAGGAGTCTTCTGCATAATTTTCCTTGAGATTATTCATACTGAAGAGCTCCAAGCAGATAAAAAGCAGCTTTCTTATGAAGACGATAGTGCAGTGCTCTAATGGCAAGGAGCAAAAAAATTAAGCTACGTGATTATTTTTTCAATGTAAGTAAAGGGAATTTTAAATAGAAATGCTATAAAGAAGTTATCATGGTGCCATTAAAAGCATTGGGAAAGCTTTTCTGCTGAAAATGAATAGATGTAAAGAGCATGCAAAGTCTTGAGCTGGATGAACACTTAGAAAGTGCTGATTCAACACAAATTGATAAATTTGATAGAACACAATGATTTCACCCACATCTTCACAAAAAGTTTTGTTTTGTTTCAACACAATTAAGATGCATGATGTTCATTTCATATTTTATTTTTATGCTTACATTTTATGTTTATCTTTTTTTAACATTAGAATAGAAATGTCAAAATTATATGAAGCTGCAGTAAAGCATTTTTGTAAGTCTGAAGTGAACCACTGATTTTAAATTATTTCAATCTCACACAAAATCAAGGATTACCGATTTTGCAGCCTTGGACTTTCCTATGAGGTGGGTCTCAGGTGGGAAACCATCTCTGCGTTGGAAAGCTTTTAAAGACACGCTTAATTCCTTGTCTAGGAGAGGGAGAGTTTGAGCATGTACTTAAGTGCTGTGGTTATCTGAAGGCTCAAACAGGTGTGTAAAAGGAGTTGTGAAGGAAGCTCAGCTCCTGAGAAAAGTGGGATGGACCCATCTCAAGCTGCTGTGGGCACCTGCAGCGCAGCTGCCTGGGGTTCCTGCACGCCTACTGGGCGAGGAGAGGGCGGTTCACCTGGCTAAAACCTCCGTGGTAGAATGCGATGAATTGTGCCTGGGAGGTTCCCAGCTGTTCTCTAAATTTCACACAAAAAAGCCCATCCAGGAGGGAAATCTGCCAGGTAGTGCATGATCTATTTACAAAAATAGGTCTTACAAAATTCTACAGACCTATAATTTCAGACGGCATGTTTCCTTTCATTGGCACCATTTACAGATACTGCCTTTACAGTCACAGAAACATAAAGTCAATCCAGCACTTGCTCTTTTCAAGAGCTCTGGTTGTAGAAGAGCATTTAAGGAGATCTGTCCTGTTCCTCTGTCTTTATGTGAATGGCTTTTGAGTGTCACCAATTACTTAAAATAAAATATAGGGTATATTCTTCAAAGTTTCAATATAACTCCCGGTGAGCTTCCTCTTTTGATTTTGTACTTACCTTCTTGTCCTCAATCGATTATGTTAAGGATGACACTGGAGCTGGAGATGGCTAGAAGAATAGCCACGTCTATGCTCCCTTCCCCTCTCCGTTGGGCTGGTGAACACATACAGAAACCCTGGACTGCAGTCCCTAGCAGGCTTGTGGCATACCATAAGTAGGTAGGACATGTTAACTGCGACTCTCACAAAGTCCTTATTAGGCTAAACCAGCAGATTTTACTCTCCTCCTTTCTCCAGGTTGCTGTGGGAGTGTAACTGATGCGCCTCATTAGAGTTTGGGATTGTGTGAGTAATCCTATTGTTTCTATCGTTCTGTGTAAAGTGTGTATAATCACCCTGCTTCCTCATGATGGTATGAGTAACCTCATTTTATGACAGGCTTTTTCCATATTCCCTATTTTTTGCTCTTTAACTTGTGATTCTACTTCTGTAACTTTGGATTGATTCAGGTGAGGGAGGAGGCTGGGAGGTGGGAAGAAGGAGGGGTGCAAAGGGAGAACAAAAGCACTTTTCGTTCCCTCACCTGTAACCCTTAAGGTTCAGTTTGACTGTGGGCTAGAGATCAGATGATAAGCTGGAGGAAATCGCACAGACAAAATTCACGTGGCTCAGACAGCGCTGCTGCAGAGAGCAACGTCTCTGTGCTGCTGCAATGGCAGAGTTCAGGTTTGTCTTCTGCTGGAGGCCTGGGCTGCACGTGCCCCAGGGGAGCCCATTTTTCGTGGGCAAGTCTGACGCGACTCTGCTTTGGAGACTAAGGGGGTGCAAGGAGCTTGTGCGTGGGCTTTGCAGACCGTGCCCTCTGAGAGGGTGCCTGTGGGAGTGCAAGGGGAGGGAGGGGAGAGCCCTGTACCTGTCCCTCGCTCCTTCTCCCGCAGGGAAGTCAGAAACACTCTGTTCCCTGCTGCCCTCCAGCTGCTGCTCCCTAGGCTGGGGGTGGCATGGGAGGCGACCCGAACCACAGCCATGCAGCTCGATCCTCCCTTTCCTGCTTCATGTGAGAGCAAGGAGGAAGGCAGGGTGGCAGGGATGCTCCCCAGAGCTCCTTCTGAATGCACCTGCAGCGCCCTGTGCAGCAGCACCCGGTTCGCAGGGTGCCTTGTCCTGTTCCTGGCAGGTGGAAGCGGTCGCTTGGTGAAGGTGTCACCATCCTAGGGGCCTCATCCCTGTTAGCTCTGCCAGTGCTGGTCCCGCTGGTGGAGCCAAGCCACTGAGATGGGAAACCTGGGGCCAAGAAATCAAGTGTAGGCAAGGTCTAGAGTTTGTTTACGAGTTTGCTACCTAGATGAATCATAGTGTAATAAGTTACCCTCTTAAAAGGGTATACAAATCCAGCCACTGGCTGAGCATTATTGCTGTGTCCTGGCTAATTCCAATTTAAGTGATGATAGTCCGTCTGTCTGAGTCCTTTCCTTGTCCTCAGCTACTCAGGAAAGCTGCTCTGCTCAGTCCAACATCTTCCATCATTCACCATACAGATGTTGTTTTTCTTTTGAAGTTATTTTGAGGTCTCAGTGAAGAAGGATCTGAAAAACAAAAACTTGGACTGGTTTTGGGCACAAGGATAGCGTTTCTCTTTACTAAAGTCTAGCAGTTACCCAAAAGCAATGAACATATATTTAACTTAGCTTCATTATTTCACGATACATTCGTTTTCCTCTTGCTGCATATGCCCTGTTCTTGCAGCTACTCAGTATTCAGTAATGCTGGCGCATCCAGCACATTGTAGTGCTTTTCTGAGTGTGTTCCTGTGTCCAGCTCCCCCAGTTAGAGGAACAGTGGTATTGGGTTCTACAGTCACATGTATTTTGCAGTATGCTTCTGCCAGTTGTTTCCACCAGTACTGCGTCTGTCTCTGCTGCAATGTTTTGCCGCAGGAGACAGGTAGTGTTGTTCAGAACATTTCCCAAATGCTCAATAAGGCTTTTTGTTTCTGCAGTTTAAGGTTTGTTGTATTTCCTGGGGATGAGACAGTTCATGGTTTCTCGGAAGTGCAGGAGAAGCAGACATACGCAAGTGTAAGGGAGAAAGGAGGTTAAACATCAGCCACTGGATTGATGGATTGGTTTGCTTTACTTCCTTCATAATATATCGACATAAAACAAAATCTTACATCTCACACTTCGACATTTTTGGCAAACATCAAATACAGAACAACACAAAAACAATAGGAGCACATACCAGGAGCCAGTCCCACAAAATCAACCTTTTTTTACCTTGCTGCCCCTAATTCCCATATTGTTAAAATATTTGCCTCTCTTTGTTCCTCCATGCAAGCTTAGCCCACTCAATAGATAGTACATTTCTTTTTAGTTACCACTGTCTTTGTGGTAACATTTTTATTTGCAGGATGAGAGGGGAGGAAATCCACTGGTGACTTTCCTGTCGCTACTCATTTTATGCAAAATTTCCTCAGATGCTATAGCGATGGGTACCTGGGCATCTTTTCTTCTGTAGGATCCAGCATGGAAGGGTCTTGATCCTTGTTACCCGTACAGTAGATACTCATCATTAGCAACATATCAGTGCTTAGTTGATCTTAAATGATTGTTGTTGCCACTGGCTGGATAACAGAATAAATGGGAAAGCGTACCCTGGGCAAGTATTGATTGCTGTTTCAAGATATTGCCAGAAATGAGATCCACAGTAACTACACTAAAACATTACAGTGCAAGTTGGTGAGACACCATGTTCTGAACTGTTTTCAACTTTGTCGAGAACATTATTGATCATCTATATCCAAGGGGACTTGGTTTCCTAAGTGTTCTCGTTACAGTTTCTGGCTCGCCTACAAGCACACTAAACTGAGCATACTTTTTCTGGGGAACTAAGTGGTCTCTGGTCTGCCTTGCCCTTGAATTGAAACTGCCTTCTGAAAGATTTCCTCAGCCCTGACGTCGTCAGCAGAGAGCAGAGCTGTGTTGGAACATGAGGGCAATATTAGATCATGGAAATTAACTAAGTGGAAGGACTTAATCTAATTCCTTCATTCCTAGGTTGTTTTTTTTAAAAGTCATAACAAATTAGGAGGACTATCTAATGCCGGAAAAAAACCACTTACCCAAAACAAAACCCTAGGAAAAAAACAGTAGTTCCAGGCTCAGGATATCTTTGTTTTATGTTCTGATGTGTCCCTACTCATGTGATTTTAATATACACCATGTATTTTTCAGAATATGCTCTCCACAGTCTTGCATGGAGCCATGGGTTACTGATGCCACTGGAATGTGGTAGAAAACAGTTTTAAAATTCCTGGTAAAAAGGATTGTGCTGGATATGGACATAGGCTGATGAGATGATCCAGAAGTGGTGCTGATGATCTGTGATTTCATTATTTCGGGAACATATATCCTAGGAGCAGGGCTGACTGAAACAGCTGTAAATAACGGAGCTTTTATTTTAATTGTTAATGAGAGATGATATAAGGCATTTATTGCAAAGTGAGGCTTTTGAACATGTTGGTCATGTAACAGTTCGCATGCACTGGCACTGGCTGCAGCATTAGAGCATCCCTGAGTCTGGGGACTGACTGGGGCAGTTTCCCAGCTGCCCTCAGACAGATGGAGGAATGGATGGATGCCAGACCTCTCTGCGTTTTCTCTACAGGTTTTATGTGACCCAGCAGAGCATTACTGAAACAGCAGGTCCTGTACCACTCATGTAGTAAAGGCTAATGGGTTTGTTGCTGAAATTTTTAGGTTTTCTGTGTGCAGTTGTAAGCATCCCATTTATCCAACAGCTGTGCTATTGTTCTTTATGACCACTGACTTGAATGAGTTACCAGGAGCTGTTTTCAGAAGGGGCTCTTTGCCGCCTGTGGCTGTTTTTATCTATGCTCTTGTGTCCCTCAAAAAGAGCTGGGCTTTAAAAAGGTGTGACTCAGCACAGTTGTGTCATGTCATTTATTATTATTTCTTGCTGAGAGCCTTTGGCATTACCTCAACACAATTATGAAACATGGCCCTATTGTGGCTAGCCCTGTACACAAATAAGCTGAAGGGTAGTCCTGTTACAAATTGAACAGTACAATGAGAAATACCAGCTAGAGACAACGAAATGAGTGCAGAAAAACAAGACAATATTGTAGCCATCCGTGGTTGGGTTAGTCTGCAACTGCCACAGCTGAAAACACAGGATTTCTAGTTTGCAAAAAGCTCCTTAAAAAAAAAAAACCATAAACTTCACATCGTATTTATGAGTCAAACAAACCCAAAAGTTTTGAAGTTGTGAACCAATTGAAAAAATGGTTGCAGAATGATTGAAATAGGGCACTAGCAAACCTGGACTTGCATCTCTTGATCCTTGCTGCTGAAGAACAAGTCTGTTTCTGTGGCTGGTGGTTATGCTCCCAGTCCTGTCCTTCCCTGACAGCACACTTCTGCAGTCTGCTTCATGGTGGGACTGAGAGTGTGCTGAGCCTCAGACCAGCTGGCTCAGCCAACACGTCCACTGCTCTGGAGAGGACTCCCAGAATCCAGCCCTGCTCCCATGGGAAAGCACATCGCCACCCAAAGAGACGCCATTAAAATAAAAGTTTCAGAAATTTCCAAGCTCTCTGCTGCAGAGCTTGAGCTCAGTTAGATTAAGAGCTCCAGAACCTTCATTTCAGCTCCATGGATGACTATCTCCAAGCAGCACGATTTCAAAGCACTAGAAACGTACCTTGGATCCTGTGAGCAGAGGAGTCCCTGGAGATGTGCCAAGGGTCCAGGCAGAGTCCATGTGAACTGTGTCTTCAGTCTCCCGATGTTCACTGAGTATACACTATCTGGGGGTTTGGTTCATCTCTCGCTGTTGACCAAGTTTTCCTCTAGGAAAGCCCTGATGATCTCTAATCATAGCATGTAAGTGTCAGAAAGCTCTGATGATCTCTAATCATAACATGTAAGTGTCAGAAAGCTCTGATGATCTCTAATCATAACATGTAAGTGTCTAACCTCTGCCAGGTGTCTGACAGACCTTGTGGCTGCAAAATGCATTTGATTTTTGGGAAGCTTTGAAAGGGCAGCAGTGATCCTGCTTTGTACATTTTCATGAGAGCTCCATTAAGACTCAAGGGCCATCTTTGATGAGAGAGGTATGGTGGCTGAGCGAAAATTACATTGTTGGGTCGAGAAGATGGGTTAATCAGCAGCTGGGTGCCACAGAGATCGTGAGAACCCTTTTCAAGATCCTACCATTCACCTAACGATCTATGATCTGCTATATAGATTGTGGAATTTGTTCTTTTCGTTTTAGCTCGGAAGGAAATAATGAAAGGTCTGAGTATTAATGTCGGCTGACAGGTTTCCATTACCTACTATGGTCTTCGAGTCCACTCATATTTGAAATGTTTGGCTATCTCTCTGCAAGAAGGTGGTAGATGTCCAGGAGTGATTGAATTGTCTCTCTTGTCACTGGTTTCCTTTGTCAAACTGCAGCAAGGTGAAAGGTTTTAATGCCCAAGTCAGCACTGAGGAAAAAGAAAATAATTAAAAAATATTAATTTCTGTCCGATGCAGAAAGCTGTACTTGATGTAAGGGTACTGACTTTCTCTAATTTTATTTTTTGTAGCTATTAGTATTTACATTGTGAGATCACTGGAAAATGAGGAGATGTAGGATTTGCAAAGCAAAGCACGATGATTTTTGAATCTTCAGATTGAGATACATAGGAAACATACTTCGCAAATAAATATCACACAGTACAGAAAATATATAGGTAGAAGATGATATTTCACTGGGACTGAGAAATTTTGTATCCTTTCTTAGAGCCAAGGAAAAGAAAAGGAATGGAGGTAGTGGAAAAAGCAAAGTAAAATAGCAGCTCCCATCCTCTCCTGAATCTCTTCTCTCCCCAAATCCTTGTTGAAAAGGTTGAGTGTGAACAGGAAAGGAGTGATTAGGCAAAGTAGGTATTGAAGTGGCATTTAGATAAAACAGTTCACCATAAGGAATTAACAAATCAAGGCAGAATTAACAAATAAAAGGTGGTCTAAAAACCCACAGGGAATGGCAAGGCCACTGCAGTAATCTACATATGGAAAACCTCTGAGTGAAAGGGGTTGCTCATAGCAGGTGGAGTTGACCCATGGGGAAGGGCATAGCAGGGTCCATGAGGAGGCATGAAACCCTAAATCAACTCTTTTTACTAGTCCTTTTCCAGTTCAAGTTAGTCCTGTGGGGCATAGGCAAGGGGGGGGTTGCCAGCTGAGGGCTGAGGGGTCGGGGCATGGCAGCAGGGTGGCAGGCCAAAGCCCACAGCCACCCCAGGCACCTGGGTCCCTCTCTGGGCACCAGCAGCCGCCATGACCAGCAGCCTCTTCTCCACCTGCTTGCTTCTACTGGTTCCCTTTCCTGACAGGTTGCTGAGCGGAGCTGCCTTTCTCAGGGGCCACACAAGGCTCAAGATCCAACACAAGAAAAGCTGCAGCTATCACGGTTAGGAGGTGGAAGTGGGAGTGCCTTTTTCAAGCTGTAAGACTAATTTTATCATTAAACGGCTGCTGGGCCACAGCTTGGACTTTGAATGCATTTAATCCAAACCATACAATCTGAGCAGAGCTCAGAAAGAGAAGGGGACGTGAAATGGACATTACAAAAATGGCTGGGGTGGAGGGAATAGAAGAAACAGAAGAGCACAGGAGAATGGCCTGACTGGTTGCACAATGTGTTTTGAACACCTAAGAACATCCATGAGCTCATGAAAATCTGCTAACAAAGTCTGCTTTCTGTAGAAGTGAATTGGGCACATTCCTTACTGGTAATATCTGGGTTTGGAGTTCTGTGTGAGAGAAAGTTGTCGGAGCTGCTAATGGCAGGGGCACCTGAAACTGGGTAAAGTGTGGTGTACCAACATCAGCCGTTCACGAGAAAGAGAAATGATGTATTAGGGTTTTGGTTAGTGGGGAAAAGGAGGTGCTTGAGTATGTCATTTTTACATCTCTGTATAGTATAACACCCTTTCGCATTGATCTGAGAAAACACAGAGCTTCCCAGTAAACACATTTTTCCCTGTGATTATGGCTTTCTCCTTTACAGTCCTCCTCCCGCCTCCCTTCAGGCGTTCAAGGGACCAGACCCTGCTGCTGCTGCTGCATAAAGACGTTCAGCTGAAGTCTGTGAGACTGTGCCAAGTGACCACAACTGAGTATCTGTCCCACGGATTGTTTTTTCTCTGATTAACAACCTGGCCAAATTCTTCTCCCCATAGCCCCGTATGTAGTTCCTGGGAAGCTAAGAGACCTGCCTGTGTGTGCAAGCCAGGCAAGCAGTAACTTGGCCAGGACTGCCCTACTCCAGTGTCTGATAGATGGCTACCACAGTGATGGGCTCCACTGGAAACAAATCATGCTGCTTTGTAATAGTAATGCTTTTAAACAGAGCATTAGAAGGTGACAAACCAACCTTGCAAGTCCTTTAGAAAAGCATGAAGCCCTTTGCATCTTTCCCACTCCCGTATAAAATGCCAAGCACATTTCTTGCTCCGCTAGTGTTGGGATCTGCATAGCCTGGAAGCAAGGCTAGATGCAAATGGGGAAGCTTTGCTGCTACGTGCCTGCAGCCCTGCGGCTTGGTCAGGGACCCACACAGCTGCTCGGGGACATCGGGCCCAATGTCCCCGACCCCCACATTAGTTTGTGCCACTTCTGTCACTCCTCTTTTGCTATTTATGGCACGACCTAATGAGCAAGGCCTGATTAGCCAAGGCATCACATTTTTCCCAGTCTTGACTGTATGCTTCAGGAGACTGAGTTTAACCTGGTGCTCACAAGCACACATATTGTCTGCTTATTTTCTGGAGCCATATTTTGGTTTGTTCCCTCTGTGTTCCAGCTGTAAAAGCTGTAGAAACAGAATATTCCTCCTTATCAGGATGAGTTCACATGTTTGTTCGGGAATTGATTCAGTGATATGTAGGAGTTAATCCCCCAAAGTCCCATATCAGGTCCATGTACCAGCACACCAGTTCCTCATGAGCAATTTGAAGCGACACGGAATCGCTCTATAGTACATTCAGCTGGGGATGTTGCAAAATGATGTAATTCAGCAGCTCTTCCTGAAGTGCCACAGTTCTTTTTTGAAAATAGGAATAAAAGTTTTGCTATCACTCAACAAGGTATGAGCTGGTGCCTGCCCTGCTGAGGACAGCTTCTGAGCCACAGCAGGTAGGTGGTTTCCAGGCCAAGTGAAGGTTGCAGCAGAGAGGCAGCCCCCACTGGTCCATGTAGGAACTCCAAGCAGAACATTATTGCTTATTTTCCAAGTAGTGAGCTGAACCAAGCATGTAACAAATTTTGTATGGTCAGCTGTGCAGCCTCAGATGAGTATTTAACCTGGGGAAAAAAGCGTGTAAGAAGAAAATGTGTGTGCGCTGGGAGGGGAGGTAATTATTTTTATGCCAAGAAATACAGTGTTTGGAAATAAGTGTTTAATTCACATGGTTTTCTAGAGTTAGAGGAAGAACGTTCATTGTTTGGGTCAAGGAAAGTCTGTAATTTTGGGGTGCTATTCTGAAAATAAAAAATTATATGATTAGTACAGGGATTCTCTAACTGCCTACCCATGAGACTGCCTACCCATGCTTACCCATAAGCATACTTTTTTTCCTACTTAGCCATACATAGGTTTTCATGCTGAATGGCTCCTTTCAGGAGCCTGAGGATGCCAAGGGTCTAGGCTGGCTATCCTTTTCTCTCCAGTTCGTACATCTGGAGCAGTCCAGTCAAGGACTATACTGTGAAAACAATAACATTTTAAAATTAGACTCATCACTAACAGCATATAATTCATGTTATGACAAAAATGGCTTCAGATAATTTAGCAAGTGCCATCTGTGTTGTCGCCAGCTGCAACTGGATCTTGTCCGTCTCCCAGTTGGGGACTTTCCTTTCAATTGATACTGTCATTGAAATAGCTGAGACTCAGCTCCAGATATCTTAACTTTCTGTTTTCTGCTTATTTCAATGCTGGCTGATTCTCCTGGATTCCCTACTCTCCTTATTAATTATACATTGAAAAGATAACAAAATATTACGAAGCACTGCCATGTCTGTGGAATCCAGCATATTGGATTTTTTGCCTGGACTGTCAAGCAAGATTAATTATTCTGATAATAACAGGATTAATCCATTCATCACATACAGTAAAAAGACACTGTTAACATTCAGACCGAGTTATTCTTGGTCTTGAGAGGCACAAATGGCAGATCCGGCATTTAGGGGCATTTGTGCCTTTAAAAAACCCCATTCCCTTGTTACCTTCTCCTGCTCCTTGGGCCAAATTCTTGCTGCAGGGCTGGCTGTTACCATGGGGGCAGGAGGCAGCCCCGCGGAGGGTTGTGTAGGTATGAATGCTTGGCAGAGCCCTTGAATTTTAGGTAGATGGTATAATTACTCCATCATTCAACACACACACACACACAAAAAAGAAGTGATTTTGTTTTTCTCCAGTTGCCTTAGTTCCTGCTTTCCTACGGTGAGATTGTCAAGATCTGTTGCATGGCTTTTGAAAGCTAATTTGAGGTCAGACAGTGAGTCAAAATTGATTCTTGATTTTTGTCAACTGTGAGCTGCAGCCGAAGGGTCTGATTCGGGAAGGGGGTGAGCGGCTGCCCTGGCACGCTGCCCTCGCTGGCAGTTCCAGCTGTCAGCATCTTCTGGATGACCAAGTTTCTGCGCTTCCTCTGAACTGATAAAACGCAGGGGCAGGGCCCTTTCAGCTTAAACCCCTCGTGTTTCAAAATTTCTTCTACTTTGGTATTACTACAAAGGAAAAGAAAGTTAGATCTCTGGAATGTGCCCTCATTAAAAGGAGGCTGGTAACCTGCCGGCTGCGCGACCGGAGTCCGTCTCAGCTCATGCATTTGTAACCGAAACACCTCAACTTTCCGGAAGTCTCTAAATGGATTGCTTTCAGTTGGAGCAGTACACAGACGTTATAAAACCTGCAATTACTTTTACTGTAGGGCCATAAAATATAGATCTGTTAAAGTCTGGGTGCAGAAGACACGGGCGTCCTACAGTTCCGACCAGCGCAGATGAAAGTCTATTATGGATGATGAAAACAAGGTACTAGAAAATCCATTAGAGCTATTTGTTGCCACTTGCAATGATAGTCCCTGTAACCACATTAAATCAAAGCGTCTCTGGGACTTCATTACAAATTTCTTATATCAATACCGTATGCTGATATAAATAATAGCGTAACAAAATCAGGGAGAAGAAATTACATTGCATTGTATGATTTAGGGGTTCGTGATCAATTATTTAGCATTTATCTCAGAAAAGCACTTAATGTTTTCCGTTGGAGTGGGACCCTGTAGTGCTAGGGACTGTGTACATATTGAGCAAATGAAAATCGCTGTCCCAGAGTGCTTTGACCATCTAAATTGGGTTAAGGACATATGAGTGTAAAATGAGAGAGTAAAAATGATTAAACTCCTCTCTAGATACCGCTGCTCTGGGATTGAAACTATACTCATATCCAGTAAGAGAATGGAGAGAAGCGTCTGCTTTTGAACTCTAGGAAACAGCAAAAAAGAGACCGACAGAAACCTGCGGTCACTGGGCGTAACACAGCTCTTTCCCCGTGCTCTTCAAAGCCCCCTCCTTTTCTCATATGCCGTCTACAAACAGAAACAAGACTGGCTGGTGTCTCTTCTGGAAATAACGAGGCTGGCGAAGAGTACTTTGTGAAGAGAAGCAAGAACAGCATGTTTTTGTGGTAATAAATGGTACAAGATTGTCGTCGTGCTTTAGTCAAGAGTCTGGAGGGAAAACCAGCCTTGTTCTTCCTGATCCGTCAGGAGGTTTGTATTTGAGTTTGCAGACTCTATGAGCTCAAAACATAAAAAGGAGATATGAATCAAACATGCCAGTAAAGTTCAGTGAAAGTAATATGAACCCAAAACAATGATTTTTTTTTTTCCCCCCACAGCTCTGTTTGCAGTATGTAATTATCATGAGCTGGTTGGCAGTCCTGCAATAATTAGGCACAACAGCATGAGTTAGGAATGTATCATCAATCTTAGCTTACGATTTCTTTGCTTTTGTTGGTTTATGCTAACCTCATCATACTTAAATAGTGGTATGCATCTTTGTGAAAAACGTTCAAAATGAAAAAGCCCACCTTGAAATAAACTATAGTGGATCCCCCAATTTCTAGCATAAATAGGTAATTTGCATTTTAGAAATCTAGGATTCATACAACCCTTGTTGACGCAGACGAGCAGATATATCTGTGTTATAAGTCATTGGTTTGAAAATAATGACTTATTTTCAAACTTGTAAAATGCTACATTTGCAGGGACTGCCTCTGTGGGTGCAGTTCAGATAATGAGGGCAGAGGCTCTAAGTACCTAAAGGATGTGAAAATCCAGTTTTTACTCAAGGTGGCTTTGCAAATCTCAGCCTGTTTATTCAACATATTCACCTCTATGCATTTGTGCCTGTGAAATAGAAGTGTCAGGGAAAAATGTTCCTGTCCTGAAGGGTGATACTGCTTTAACGAAGACAGATTTTCAGTCTTATTTCAGGACGCATGTAAGGGAGAATGGAGTGATGCTCTGGTCTTCTGTGGACCTGGAATGACAGAGCACTGTTTGTCTCTCTCTCCCCCCGGGGCAAATGCTCTGGAGCCCTTCCCCAGGCTCTGGGCAGCTGGAGTTCATGCCATCCCAGCACTCTGCCCGGGCAGGAGCAAAGTCTTAATACAAGCAGCAATGCTTGTTCCTGACCCAGGTTCACGGTCAGCCACGTGGGATGGCTGGCCCCAAGACAACCTGCAGCAACTGGTCCTCTGCCCTTCTTTGGGGCTGAAAGTCTGGATTTGTTGTATCATCATTCTTTAAAAGGAGAAGCAGAGGTGCGTATCCTAATCTCCTAACAAAGAGAGCCTTTGGGGCAGTTGCTGTTTCTGTTTTGATTCTTAGTCAGTCCAGTCCTGGAGAGGGGCTAAATACAGTCTGTCCACATTGCCGGCATATATATGGAAAGCAGGGGACCCTACAAGTGGGTGTTACAGCATTATGTCAGTATTGTCCCTTTGCCTCTTCCACGTTACTGTGGAGTGGCACCAGAAAGGTGGATTTATTGATTATTTACCAGAAGGCTACAGATTAAATAAACATACAGCCTCCTTGCTCCCACCAGCCTGTGACTATGGACTCTCCAAACTGCTTGTCTGCATGCCATATAGCAAAGTCAAAAGGCAGGAAAGCTTCCTGTCCTCACACTGTTGGCATGATACAACCAAAGTCTGTGTCACTGGTATCCCTGAGAAGAAAACTTGTAAGGTGTAGCTGAAACTCCTGAGAACATCCTTGAACGTGGCTTCTGAACACCTCAAAGTTGCAGCTTTTATGTGTGCATGTGTGTCCGTGTACATATTTATGTATATACAAATAGAAAAAAAAATTAAAAGTCCTCTTCAACTTCCATTCCTGGAAAGTGGAATATTTCTATTGGGTTTAATAGGAGAGTAGAATTAAGTCCCAGTTCAGGAAAATGCTTCAATCCGAGCTTCGAGGAGGTGACTTGTCCCAGAGACTTCAATTAAGCATGTCAGCAAAAGCTCTGCTGACTAAGGACTTCCATAGCTCAGCTGGTGTGGAGGGCAGCATCCAAGCTGGATGCTATAGGATGTTGACCTCTCTTGAGAACCCCGTGCAGCAGCCAACCATCTGCAAAACATGCAGAGTAATCATAATAATTCCCTTGGCAGCCTCTTTCAGAGAGGAAAGGGAAAAGAAAGAGCAGAAAAAAGAAGGAAATTCATTTTAGTTAGCGTTGAAATACTCCTGTGATTATTGCTTTCACATTTTTTAGTCTGGGGCTGTATATTAGAACATTTCTACTCTCAACACCAAATGTTGTAACAAAGTCCTCAGGGCTAATGAGTGGTAAGAAGGGGAAAAGAAAACCCATTATACTAGTTTTGTATTCTCCCCCATCTACAAAGGTAAATCTTGATCCTTAAGAGGAAGCATGTTTTAGGGGTAGTTAGCATTATTTACTAGTTGCCACAAATAGCTTTTATATCTTGTTGTAGAGATGGCCAACCGCCCTGACCCCATGAGCGATATACCAAAATCGTCATATGCCTGAGAGCCTCTTGTCCCAGAATTTATGAGAATCCCCTAATTGGGGAAGGTACAAATATTAGGGCCGTGTCTGTCTTCTTTCCAATTAGCTTTACTAAAGCTTTTTTTGGTTGGTTTCTATGGGGAAAGAGGAAGGGAAAGAAGGTCGTGTTTTTTTCTTTTCTTTCTGAAGCACCGAAATATGCGATGCACCGATATTGCTATACCTGATGCGCTGAACTCGTTCACTCCTCTGGAAGCGCTGGTAATGGCAGTCGCTGTTTTGCTGAATGGCTGCCTCTGGTTAGTGACTACTGGGTACCCAGCAGCATGATCAGGCCAAAGTTGTTCTACATGGAAGGCCTGCGTACACAGGAGAGGTCAGAGGGTGGTGGTGTCCCCATACGGAGATGAGCCCGTGACAGTCCGTGAAGCTGACTTTCCAGTAAAGGCACGCTTTAGCAGGTTCGGTTCTGAAATACGTTGCATGTACAGATGGAGGAACGGGAAGTAAAATGAGACTGTTTTTCACGCACCGCATGCAATAACCCTTTCAATACTTTGTGAGCCCTCTAGTGGTGCTCCGTGCCCTGGAAACCTCCGGGAGCCAGCTGGAGCCAGGTAGCCCTCTTGCCCATCACGTTAGGACCAACGCTGCTCTTCAGGGTTCAGCGTGCGCATCTCCTTGTTTCAGATTACTGTTAAAACCACAGAGATGAGAGCTTTATTTCTGCCTACTCATGATAAAACATTCTTCAAAACATAAGGGGGAACTCGTTGAAACCTGTTTCTCTCTTTAGTCCTCCCTGTAACGAGTGTAGTTCATCTGCAAGATATGCCTGCTCCTCGGTGGATGTCCTGGAGCTCCCCAGGTCCCGCCGCGCAGCCACTGCACTCCCATGGCATCGCTCAAACCTGTGGGTGCACACGCTGTACTCCTGCAGAGATGACATTATAAGGAGCCTCTGGGCTGCTGTCTCTGCGGGGTGGAAGCCACGCCTGCCCGCCTTGTGTGCGGTGCTGCCGCCGGCCAGCTCGTGAGCCGGGGCCATGCGAGGGCTCTGCTCTCACAAAGGTGTGTGGCTCCTCCATCCCAGGCAGCCGCGGTGGACAATTAAGGCAACATCATGCCTACCATGGCAGCTACAGGTCTGGTTTTCAGCACGCCATGCTATCTGGGGTTTGCTGAAGCAGCGTGGTAAGGATACAGCGCTGCAAGCAAGAATTCACTGGAGAGGAATAATTTGACTGGAAAATCCGAAACTCATTTCTAAAAGAGCTCAGCTATGGGATTTCTGTGCAGTGAAAAGCACCGCTCTGCTTTTATTCTAAACGTAGTTCGGAGTGCTCCTTTATTTTTTAGAATTGACTCATAAAGACTACAGGAGGGCACCAATTAGTGAAATAAACCTCTAATCCTCAGTGCAGTGCCTGCTATAGGACTGCTGTTTAACAGCCTTCTTGCTAATCAGTTCTCTTCAGTCAGCTAAATGCCATAGATGCTATGTAAATAAATGCAAGTTTAAGAGTGTTCTTCAGTGAGCAGTTAGAGCTATGTTCTTTCTACTCCACCATAAAATCAGCATGCATGTTAACAGATATCTACTCCACCTTGCACAAGTGACTTTTCTTGTTCATTTGATTGCTGAAGCTTGGGAAAAACAGAAGCAGGGAATAGCAATAAACTGCCTGTTCTTCTTGGGCAACGTTTTAAAAATCTGATACCTCAGTGGTAACCGAGGCGTAGAACAAAGATGCGTATTTTAGACTCAAAATAATGTCCACAGTTTAGGTTGTTATTTTACTTCTGTTGTAAATTTTAAGCCAGGCTGCCATCCTTCAGCTTTCTGGATAAAAGGGCAGCTTCTCATAGCCTTCTTCATGTGTCACATTCATCCAGAGGAGATTTTTTTCCTTACAAGTTGATACATTAGTGAAATACATAATAAGTGTAGTTTGAAATGAGGCAGCGTGCAGAATACTATCAAAGACACATGAAACCCAGCTCCATCCAGGATGATGGCAAAAACCACATTGTCTTTAATGAAACTAGAATTTCATCCCTAGTGTTTGGTGTGTCAGTGAGCAACACCTTTTAACTAACAAAACTTTTTTCCTAAGCAGGGTCAAAGAAAGGTGGACAACAGTGTGTATTTGTCATTTCTCTTCTGCGCTGTCCTGAGGCAAGAGCAGTGATGCTCAGGAAGGGATAATCAAACACTTAATAGTTTCAATACTACATCCCAGTATCCTTTAACACAGAGATCAGTGTATTATCGCCTGAAGAAAACGGAGACACAAGGAGATGAAATGACTTGCCCTGAATTATCCAGCAGAACTTAAAATAAAGCACAGGTCTTGTGTGTTCAAGGCATTGAGCAGACATTTAAAACAAAGTAAATAAGATGATGCTGTGCCCTGCAAGTTTCACTGAGTTGCTCACATAACATTTTCGGTCTGTCTTCATACTAATGTTTGATAATAAATCTTGAATAAATTAAACATTTTATTTGAGTGTCTAGCATTTAAGAATTTTCAAAAGCTCCAAAGTTCTATTATCTTGCCTGTGTAGGGAAATGTACCCTTTCCTCTTTTATTGATTTTTTTTTTCCCCAGTGTGGTTTTGTTTATAATTTCTTATGATGTTGTGTGATACATATCATGGGTGACTTCAAACACTCATTCCTTTTACAGATAAATGGCCTTAATTAGACAAATTCCTTCTGTATAATGGGAAATTATTAATCTAGCAATGTCTTATACATTAATAGTAACTCATTTCCACATATATTATTTACCAATATTTTAGCATGTAGCACAGGTGACGAGCTTTTCAGTGATTAAAATTGTGAGTCAGCTGAGGTAAACTATACTGACAGACCAAACGCATCTGAGATAGGACTGTTGAAATCTAAGAATTTCGTACAGCAAAAGCAAACATGCCACATTTTTTACTCTTCAAATGTTACCAGTTTAGGAGCCACTGCTCATTTCCTCCTATGCACACATGAACACAAACTTTTCAGCATTTTATTAAGTATAGAGAATTGAACCTATTGACGTACTGCACACGCAAAGCAATCTTGAAATCTTTAGTTTAGTTAATAGGCAGTTAAATGATTTCAGAATATGTTTATAACAGTCAAGATTGCTTAAAGAGGAATGTTTCTGAATTCAGTAACAGAAGGTGGTAGCTGACCCTGCAAATTCAGCCCAGTACAAACTAGAGGACAAAAGACTGGTTATGCGAAAAAATAAAATTGAAGAGAACTCGGCGAGTCCTGGTGAAATTCCAAGATAGCAAAATATAACCATTTCTTTGGAGAATATTTGAGAAGGGCTTTTTTCCTAAAGTTTATTTCAATTTTATTTTTAGTATGAGAGGCTCAGAAATTCGATTTTTGGTTTTCTTAACTTATCAAGACACTGTCCGTTTAGAACAACATTGGGGGCTTTCTCTCTACCTTGTATTGGACTGAAAATATACATGTTTAGTATAAAACAACTTTAAAATATGTAGCATATTTTCCTGCCAAGGTTCTGTGTCTGCTGTTACTAGGGCTAGTGGTTGGTCATAATAAATCATAAAAGTTGTCATGGGGAAAGTGCAAGGCAAGCATCATGAGAGTGTCGTAAAAAACATGGATCGTTTTATTTAAATACAGATATCCTTTATTTTTAAATGCACGTATTGAAGAAAAAGAACAACTTTGTTAACTATTTCTCTTTAATTCAGTGGCAGCTACAGCGCAGAACCATTATTGCTCCCTCTTTGTTTCTGCTGCCCTGCCTGTGCGGAGGGCATTGAGCGTGCAGTTCTGTGGCAGCGGGGTTTCCGCAGGCTCCTGAGCTCACAGATGGCTTCTGCGGGGGCTGCCAGGAGGGGAGCCAGCCAGGCACGCCCCTGCTCAGGGGGTAAAGCTCATCCTACCGGCCTTCAGCCCTCCAACGGAAAACTGTAGGGATCAGCGATGAGACAAGCTGAAAATCATGGCCATTACAGATTTTTCACAAAGGCCGCCTTGTCCCTAGAGGAAGTAATGTCTCTGGGCTCCCTCCATAATCGCAGCTGAGATGAGGGCGTCCTCAGTCGCTCGCCCAGAGAAGTCCATTTCCCTCCACTCATTAGAGGATCAACCCTGGTGGATGAACCTCCAGGAGCTAAAATTTGCCTCTATGAATTTTGCCCCGTTAAGCCCCCCTCCATCCAAACCTCAGGCGTCACAGGAACGGAGGGTTAAACACATTAAAAAGCAGCTGTGTCAAGCCAGCACCCACTTTCCACTGAAAAGGAAGGTCCTGCTCCCTTTCCCCAGCTGCAGGTACCCTCCTCCCTCCTCCTTTGGCAATTGTGTGGCCTTAGGGCAAGTCAGCTCAGTTGACAGGTTGACATATCTGGCAGCAAACTGTTCTTTTATTTGCATATTTATTTATATGCGGTGTTAGATTTCCACTGGGTCAATTCTCTGAATTGATTTGCCCCAGGGCTATCTGATTGCTAGAGCCATCCCAAGGGCAATGGGGCAGGAGCGTGTAGCTGGGGGAGGAGAGAGGATGAGGAGCAGGATCTCCTCCCTCTTCTTTGGCAGGACTCGGAGAGATGTGAAACCATAACCAGAAGATGAAGCTCAATGGCAGCTTGATGTCCTGCCCGCTCCCGTCACGCGCTCCTGTCCTGTCCTTGCACCAGCCCCAGGGCTCAGCTGCACGGGCAGTGAGCCGGCTGCAGGAGCTGACTTTGCAGAAAGCTCAATGCTTCCTTGCAGGCCGAGTTTTCAGCTGCATTGGCAGAAATGCATTTCCCTACTCGCTGCATGGGCAGGCAAGAGCCCACCCACCCTGGTGGAAGGGAGCAGGCAGGGCAGGAGCATGGCACCACAGCAGATAGATAGGACGCAGATGGGCTTGAGCTACTTTGGAAGCGCCCCTGAGATATTCAGAGGAAATCATGAGCTCTAGCTGTGAGATCGCATCCTTGAGAGCCCCCCTGGAAGTGTTCACGGTGTCTCTCTTCCCACATCATTCTCCACATCATTCTCCTCTTAAGAAACAAATGTCTCCTTATGGCAAGAGCTGTGGATTGATTTTAAAACACATGAAGCCAGCTGAAAACAAAATGTATGTGACAGCTATCACAAAACTGCAGCTTTAACAGTGATGGCAGCCTAGATGTCGAAACAGTGCTGAAAAAGTCAGATGCACTGCGGTGGCAGTCGTCAAACCCTGACATGATGGGAGGTATCCTTTCTGTACGTACACACAGGCATCCCAGAAGCCAGAACTGTCTGTCTTCATCTGGCTTATAAAAACTTACTTCTTATGCTACACATACCAGTTCAGTTTTGTTTTCTTCTGTATGATGAACAAATGTGAGCATTTGCGTTTAGTAAGCCACAGCTGTGAGATACCTCTGACAGGGAATCTGCAAAACCAAATCCCCCAGTCTGATGAATATTCTCAAAACTAAGTGAATTCAGGCTTCTGTTCACAAGGTGTAAGGGACTGGCAAAACAGACCAGTAAGTTTGATTAAAAAACAAAAAGCAGCTATGAGAGCAACTATGACAGTAACTAAACGTACCTAAAAAGCCAGAGAGTGACTATGCCTTCTTGAGATATGAAGGATTAGCTGTTACAGGCCTGATTTATCACTGTATTATACCAATTTTATGCTGGTGCAAAAACAGGATGATAGAGCTGTGCTGAATATCACTAAGTATGCATCCCTTCAGCTCTGTCATATGCTCTCACAGGCATAAAACCAGCTAAGAACTGAGCAAATCAAAGAAAAACCTACTAAAAAAGAAATGGTAGGAATGTCAGGTGCAGGGAAAGACAATCACTATACTCCTTGATCAATGCAGTTTTACTGCAATGATCCGGCCTGAGGGGCAACAGAAATTTATTGAAAAGCTAATTTTCAGTAAGATAAAGACCTCTTGCAAAGCAGCATTAAAATGTCTTTGATAAGTAATTAAACCAGGGTGAAAGTTTCTAAAATACCCTAAATATACACCTTGCATATTTGACCATCTCCATCTTACCACATTATTTAATCCTTGCAGCTCTTTGAACCCTGTTCTGTTATTATTGAGCTTGTTGTACAGTACTTTATCGATTAGGAGACCCTTTGATTCACAGTGACTTACAGAATAATATTCTATTCAAGAGAAACAAGCGTGTGACTCTCTTTATAACAGCAGCACATTCTGAGTGGCTATTATGCCACACATTGCAGAATTTATATTCTTCACAAGGCATATGTTTCATGTCATGAGAATTCATATTTCTTCTTTAAAATTACACACGAGGCTTTCTCAAGTGCAAAAGGCATTAGGAAGTGCACTTGAAAACACTCTGAAGTTCCGGAAATGCCAAAGAACTTCATTTCTAAGCGTATTTCTTTGAACAGAAATGTCAATATGCAGCATGATTGCTAGGCTGGAACAACGCAGGAAAAGAACTTGCAGAAAGGGGGCCAGCGTGGCTGGGATTAGCATACTGTGAGAAAGTACACCTTGCATGGTAGCAGGATGTTCGAATAATGCCGTAACAAACGGCTTCTTTTAATTACATCTATGATCAGTTACTTTTAGCTATTTAAAATATGGCAAATATATTCCTTATGTGATTGTTTCAAAGAAATATTTGGCTTGTATTCAGTCAGTAATAATCAGTGGTAATGTTACTTTTACAGTAAATGTACATGAAGTTTATGAGCGACTGCACAGTGAGACATAAAGATATCTATTTGGCATTTCCAAGTTTTATGAGTTTTCTTCAGAAGAAACTTCTGAGAAGCCTATTTACCCGTGTAGATCTCTATATACGCTCATTTACTGTAAGTGAAAGTAGATTTGTGTCATCTGTTACGTTTATTTTGATTGACTATAGATTGTTTGCCCTTTGATTACTGCTAATGTTCTGTGGAGCCATTTGTTTTCCTGCAGACTTAATGGTATTAAAGGAGAAGGTATTGCCTTCTTTTTAGGATGAATTAATTTTAAAAGTGTTTTTGTTTACAAGGGGAAAAAAGCTCAAACAAACAGATTGCCCATTCTCTCACCTGTCCACTTTAGGAGTGTGCACAAACACAGACACCTGGGACATGGAGCTTATTACAGATGAAGGGGGAATATTTTTGTGACGAGCCCTCTGTTAAATTATTGGCAACAAATCACTTGTCCCGCAGGACACACAACACTTACGTTTCTACTGGCAAAAACTGGAGGGAACCTGGTCTAAATTTATCTACTATTTATCTTGAAAAGTTTTAATAAAGACTTAATTGTGAAGGGGTTTCCAAGTAATGACTTGAGGCTGGTGAACATATCCCAGTCTGGGGAAAATAACTGTTCTGCTGCATATTTCAGAATCTTTGGGATTAGGATTGTGGCCGGTGGAATTTATGAAAAGAAGTGTAAATAAATACATCAAGAGGCGATCATTTGGAGATTGCTTCTCATAATTGCTCTTTCTCCTCTTTTTCCTTATTCTTCCCTGTTGCGCAGCCCCGACCATCTTCCTTTTGGAAAGCGGGGCGGGCTGGGGAGCCGGTGCAGAGACCCGGGGGCTGGCTGCTGGCTCACCCACAGCTGGGACGGGCTGGTCCCACCCCGACGTGCTCGAAGGGCTCCAGCCTTCCTGGAGAACCCTCCAAACACACCTTCTCAGGAGAAAGCAAAAAAATGAAGGCTCGGGATTTTGTTGTCAGCGATAACCGAAGAGAGATGCCGTACCTGCTGCGGGCGAGGGCTTCGATACCCTACAGCGCTGCTCTGGCGATGATCTTCCTTCTTTTTCTGTGGAGGACTTTGTTGACAATAGACTTTTCTCCACCTGAAAAATGGAAGCAGCTTTGCTATTCATCTTTCCCACCGGCGTTTTTCAATAGCAGGTGTGCCACAGCACACGGGAGAGCTTGAAAAGTCCACTGCTCTCACACCACAGAGACAGAGAAAGGCATGTGGGCTTGAAGAGCTTTTCAAGAGACTCTTGAACCTGAGCTTGGTTGCCTCTGTGCCTGTTGTGAATGAAAGCAAAGAGCTGATCAGTCCTAATGAAACTGGTATTGCAGCAAAGGGAATTTAAATCCTAAGCATGTTTTGCTTCAAGACTATGCAGACTTTTCCATTTGGTCACTGGTCTGTCTTTTTATGCCAGCGCTGTTGTAGGAATGTAAATTAGGACTAACAAGGAACAAAATGGCTTCTGTTCCTAAGTAGATGCTTAAGTTATGGCCATCAGATGTAAGTTGTAATTATCATTGAGGGAATTGAGTACTAACATTTTTTCTTTTGTTTCAGACTGTAATTATCTCATTTTACACCTTTATGGTCATTGCTTGTTTCCATGGGCAGATTTTGTGCAGTCCCTCATACCGTCTTAAAAAAGAATCTGAAATTACTAGCACCATAATTAGGACTGAAACTAGGAACAGCTCTTCCTAATAATTGCAGATATGATGAGTAGTTGTCATTTATGTTGGCTTTTTATGCCGCCATGAGTTTTACAAAAAGCAAACAAACAAAAACAGGTCGACAACCCCGTACTTCCTTTTGCTAAAGCTGCCCCCTCCCCTCCTGGTTTCTGTGAGCTGTGGCTACACTATGGGAAAGCTGTGGGCTGAGCATATCTGTTTATCAGGTGTTGCTGCATCTCTCCAGAGCGTAACATGGGCATGAACTCCACTGGAGCTCATCCACCTTACCCCTCCTCCCTCTGTGCCACATCCTCAAGCAGCGTGCTGACACAAGAAGAAAATTGCATGTATATGGAAATGAAGTGGTGCCTCTCCTTCAAGTGGGCTGACCCACTTTTATTCCACTTTTTTTCTTCGCTTTTATTCCTCTTTGCCTCATAGAAGGAGAGAAACCTGCAAAGCAAATGAATGCAGCTTTTAAAAGAATCATTTTAAAGCAAGGCTGAGAGGTGCAAACAAGCTGGGCTGACTTCCACTGAAGAGAAAGGGAAGTGAGCTCCAGCCACTTTCTCCTCCTGCCTTCTACCTGCTCTTGTCCTGAGAAAGTGGTGCTGCCTATTGCTGCTTCCCACCAGGCACTGCCAGCCTGGCCGCCTGCAGACCCCTGGGTCAGGGGGGAAAGGAGCCTTGTGTTCCTGCTCAGCAGCTCGCAAGGGTGTCATGACTGAGCTGGCAAGTTCAGAGGACCCAGCGGATGGCAACCCACAACGCTAAGTATGCCGCGGCGCTACAAGAAGCCAACACAGAGATGTTTGGCCTCAAATCCTCCTCCCAAAGCATGTCTGCTGGGCAAGGGTCCATTGCAACCTCCCTGATTTCAAGATACTGCAAAAGTGCTTTAAGCAATTAAAAAATTGTGACAGGTTTTAAAGAAATAAATGTTTGTATTTGGGGGGGTTGCAAGCTTACTTTTTTAGAGGTGATTGTATAACAAACCAGATGTTTCATGTTTCAGTCATTTATCATGAACCTTGAGGTCTGGTGCTGCACTCAGGCAGATCTTAAGGCTTGGAGGTTTGGGACCATCTGGTAGAACATCCAGATGTTGTCATTCTGTCCTTTCAGTGATGACTAAGACATTAAAAAATTCTCACTTTTATGATTTTTCTTTCAATTTGGTTTACATTGATATTAACATACAAATACAAACCAGAAAGTTATTAGATATATGAACGTATCATTAATACCAGTGTTGAATGACTAAGGTAAGAGTGCTTTTTCTCCTCCCCTGCATTTCCACAGATTAAGAAACTGGTAATATGCCTGAAAACCCTCTTTTAAAATGTTGCTTCACAATCACTGACTAGAAAGATCAGACATTTCCTGAAATATTGTGGTTTGCATAAGGTCACAGTAGAGATCAAATAGAAAAATTGCACCATGTACCAGTTGAGATATGTGAGTCTTTTGACCACTAAATTTGCTCTTTTGTCATTTTGAATATTTCCTGGCAAAAGAGCATAATTGAGATACCTCTGCGTATTTTATTATGGATATATCTGGTTTTATGTACATATCCATATATATAGTAAGTGCAAAGATTTGGGTTTTTTTCAGATACAACTACAAAAGTGGTTACTTCAGAAAATTAACCAGTAATGAAATGTTGTCATTTTTCTTTGAAAGGCAAGGAAGCGTGAATAAAGATTAGATTTAGAAAAACAAAAATTCACCTGGAAAAACATGCCCCTACAGTAAGCACTAACTACTGTTCTTTATTGCAGAGCGGCTGGATGGTCATCTACAGCTACAGCAGTGTCCTTGAACACTACTGAGGTCTGCATGCTAATGGCTCATACTTTTCTCAAAACTGTTAAGTGAAATATCTAGGAAGGTAAATTAAATTAAATAAAGGGAATACCAGAGTACCAGTCCTGATTGATAGTGCATTGGAAGCTGTAGAGCTACAATGTGTTGTCTGGCTTACGGTGTATCTGAAGTTCATCTGAAAGTTGGAAGGGGCCGCAGGAAGTCATCTAATACACCTAAGAGATAACAATGTAAATCAGTTTTTGTGGCAATGAAGGTATGTGTGGTGAAAACAGAGGCAGATGCATGTTTAGATTAGTGAGTTACTCTAGGTATGATAGGTGCTGAAACTCCAAGAATTGATTGCCAAATTTGTTGTTATTCACATTCTGGGCAACTATTTGGGAATATGAGAAGAGTCATTAACATCCCTTCTCTCAACACGTACCAGTGTAATGATTAGCAAAACACCTGACAACATGCTATGCAGCCCTCTGTAGGACTGGCTGCTGACGTGACCCGATAATTTTGTCTTACATTTTGCCATATTTTGTCTTTTGCCTCCCGGTCTCCTAGAATGATATTTTTCCACCTTTTTTGTCCTAACCTTTTATGTTGGAGACTAAAATGAAATACATGACGGAGCCTTCAGTTCTCTGGGTCAGTAGGAATATTCACTTGCTGAGCGTTAATCACACATCCAAGAGGCATTTCGAATGGTCATTTTAACCCTGCAACACTCTGGCATGTACCAAAGAAAACTGTATTGGCAAGGATCAATGTTATTCACAATGTTATCTTTCCTGCTTTGTTTATGGCAAGAACCTATGCTTATAATTTATCATAGTTCACTTCTGAAGACTGGTGTTGTCATGTAAAGCCAAACAGAGCAGATGTTGTTATGATGATGATTATTAACATTGTTATTGATGTTGTTTATAAATTAAAGCCTGTTTAGGAGAGCAGTTACATGCATGCTTTAGTCCCATGGAACTGAAAGGACTGCTGAGCTACCCATGCTTGTTTAAATACTATTCTAAATAGGGATGAACCTGAACATATGTTTAAGTGCTTCACTGAACTGGAGCCTACTAGAGATATGGAAAGTCTCATTTTCTTCATGGGACAAACCTTTGTTCATTCCAGCTAGACCATGCAGGCATAAATCATGCTGAACAGCCAAAGAAGTATCTCCCTGCATAAATTCCTGGATTGCTTAAACTTAATACCTAATTACAGAGCTGGTGAACCTAGATACACTGAAGGCGGTTTGAAAGGCTGCCTGAAACATCATGGGTTGAGATGCTTTTGTCGGGAGCATTGTGCTGTGATGTGTAACGTGGGTAGATTCCTGTGGGATGTTGACAGTTTGCGGGAAATGCATGTAGGAGGAACTGGGTTACGAAGACCAGGGGTTTAAAGTTTTTTTTTTTTTTTTCTCTCTCATTGTACTGTTTGTGGGCTCAGGGATTTTGGGGGGTTTGTTTTGTTTTGTTCTCTTTTTAAGGGTAGGGGGAAGGAAGAGCTTCTGGTTTTGGAAGAATCTGGCCAATGCATGCAGCATGTCATGAGTCACTTGTTCCTGGAGGTTCAATACTACACCAGTCCTTCCCTCCCAAAAGGACGCTGGTCAATGCTCCTGAACGCTCTAATGTTCCTTTTTTGCTCATGGCATTTATATGGAGTGATAATCACTTGCTAAGCCATAGATTTATATAATAAATTAATTATCACTGCAGTGTTTCCTCCACTCTCTGCCTGCCAGTCTGTCTCTACTGGGACTTGTTCAGATTTTCCCAAGCAGTTACAAATAGCTCTCAGTATTATTATTTTCTTTTAAATCATTTGTCAAGAAAATGTTTTCTCCTCTTCACACCAGAAGTGGATTTTCTCCTCAGTGTTATTCTGGCCTGAGGCACGGGGCCGGCACCATTCGGGCCTGGATCGGCAGTGGGTTCCCCGCATGCAAACATGCAGAGTTTAAAGTTCACTGGCTTACAGCAATGCAAGGATAGGGCCAGAAGCTTTGCCATTGGAAAAGAGTGAATCTTACCTTCATAAACAACTTGTGACTCTTGCATCTAATATCAACAGGGCATGAGATATCATATTTGAAGTAGCAATGCCATTAGTTATAGAAAAACTATTTTCATGCCACCCTCCCTCTCGTACTTCCTTTATCCTCTGCTGACTGTGTGCTGGAATTGGCATATGATATCAGACCAGGATCGTTTAATCTAAAGATGGTGTATATAACTTCTTGACAAATATTTCTTGAACTTAATGAATTTGCATATTCTAATTTTCTTTATAAGCGTTCGGTCCATTTTAATCCTGCTAGAACAAAGAGTTCCAGAGAGTAATTTTGTATTTGTGTTGTGTGAAAAAATGCAGTCTTTTATCACACCTTGTGGATTTTTATCATGTAATGTTTCCACTTTTTGAATGAGAGAAATGTTGAATAGGAGCACAGGATATTTCATCGGTATTAGAGTCATCATATAGTAACCTCTAATATATTCCTTCTTATTTATCTTTAAATTAAATGGACCTAATCCTTTTTATCTTTTCATATAGAAAATTCTTCTTTCCTCTACTCATTTTAATTATTTTTTATCTGAATCCCCTCTGTGACTGTATTATCTCCTATAAAAGCACTGACCAAAACTGAACACAGCATCCAGTTGGCAGTGTATTATTCATTTACCTATCACATTGTGCTGTTTATAATGTATTTTCCACCCTGTTTCTTATACCTCATAATACATCATTTGCCTTTTTTTTTTTGCACAGAGGACATACTCTACAGAAGCTTTCCCGCAGAGCTGTTGTCAGGAGTGATCCAGCCCTTTTCCAGAGTGTCACAGTTTATAAGTCAATAAAGTGCCTGAGACTTTCCAATCACTTCTACTCGTGGTTGCTGCTTTTTATTTACCAGTATGTACTGGGCTGCTATTCACCTGGCCTTGTTAGGGTCCTCCCCACGTTTCTACTCAATTTTGGCCAATACTTTATATCTCTCTGTGTGTGTGTGTGTGTGTGTCCTGCAGATGCTCCCACATAACCACATAGCCCTTTCTTGGGTTCATTCCCATCAACAGCCCTGCTAGAAGACATGAGACACCCCGCCGCAGTTTCTGCCAGGCCATCTAGGTTGTTTGTTCTTACTCTATTTCACGCCTCTATACTGTGCTCCAGTCGATAGTGCAGAGCTGTTACCGGAGCTCATGCAGGCACATCTGAGCTGCCTTTGAACTTGCTAGCTCAGGTGAAGCTGGCAGCAGTAGGTAGTGTGGGAGGCTGCGAGCCCTCCTGGTTTACACAGCCTCCGTTAGGTAGCTGTGATGATCTCTGTGCTGATACACCTACCCTTCTGCGGTACGGGAACTACGCTAGCAAAAAATGACTTGCGTAAAGCTCCTCAACCTTCAGCCGCACCTTTGAGTGCATCTTGTTCGTGGCCTTCGTATCTCAGCCCTGAGGAGGGTTTCTCCAGCATCCCGGTCTGCCACATGTGTCAAACAGCCTTTCTGGAAAAAAACTTTGTCAAAGGCTTTTTGACAGTTCTAGTGCATTATATCCACTGAGGCAGCTCCACCGATTCCAGCTTTTTATAGGCCTCCATCTAACAAAACTCGTAATCAGCTGCTTAGTATTAAGCTACTGCCAGTGGGATTTTTCCTATGCTCAAATGCAAATGCATGCTGCTATGCTGTACTCAGCGACGGCTCTCTGTTTAAGTACTTGGCTGAAGAAACAGGCTATTTTATGGGATGTAAGCCTTTACACTTTAATTTCTAAAAAGCTCCTTTCTGCAGCATGCAGAGCAGGTACAGGTTCTGTGGTCCTGTGCTACAAAGCCTGCTTACTGATAGCTGGAAATGTTGGCTGCACTATCGTTATAAACTCAGGCCAAAAGAGCATCCAGATTAAGCAATAATTTGATCAAGATTAAGAGGAAGGGAGAGAACACATGGCCAGTTAGTCACCAGAGGTACACACGTATACATAAAGTAAATCCCCAACCTGTTAATAGTAATGCACTTAGTTACTGGAAATGCAATACGAGATTACTTTCATGAGCAAGGATGAAAGAACTTGTTTAACCTTTGTACAACATTTTCCACCCACACAGAAAAGTGACATCAGATGCTTCATATAGGTAAAAAACAAGTCAGCATTTGGGAGACTCCCGAACAAGAGACAGAGATACCTCCTTACCACTAAGTTTGTTCACTTAACTTGCTACATGCTTACGGTGGGTCACTTGAAACTTCTCGTTCGTTATTTCTGGATCTTAATGACTCTGACGCAGAAAGAGAACCCTTCAGCCCTGTGCATAAAGCACTGGACAGGAAGCACTTGCTAGAAGGTATTTTGTGTTTGTGTATGCAGTATAAAGTAAGGCTTTTGCATTTAAATTGGGGAATATTTTACTTTCCCATATGCTGCTGATCGAATCATTGGCACTGAAGAGGGATTTTCACAAGGTCAGTCATTAGCTAGCCTTTAAGTAAGAGCATAAAGCCTTGGAATAGGAGTTTAAATGAGCATCACTGAGACAGCCAAGTAAAACCCAGACTGGAAGTGTCTACCTCTGTGCAACACCTGGGTGGATTTCAGTCCACTTCAGTGTCACCTAAGAAGTACTGCAGATTTCTGAAGTTCAAGGTTTCTGATCTTTGCAGAGCATCTCTGTGCTAATATTTTGTGTTACTTTCAAAACAAGCTGGGGCTTAGTTCCTGCGTGTCCCAGCATACAACAAGAAAGGATTGGGTTTTAATCGAGGTTTTTGACCTATGTGAACACATTTATTCCTCTTTCCCCCTCTTGCCCCCGCCCCCCCCCCCCCAACTCTTTGAGAAATAAACTTTGAAGTCCTGGGAGAAGTAGCATGTGTTTGCGAAGGGAGAAGGTGGGGGTGGCAGAGGTGGTGGAAGGAGTTCAGTTTGTCAACACGACAGCCAGGAAGCAAGTTATTTATAACGCTTGTGGTGGAGAGGGGGCCAGCCCACATGTTTTTAAAAAAGAGTTTAACTAATCGCATGGTACAGCTAATTCTTTTATTTGTAAATATGTTTTGCTTGCAGTCTTGGTGAACAGAGGGAGAGTGAAAGGAGGATCACGGTACAGGGCATGGCTGGTCGGGCTCAGCACGTCTACGCCCCCCACGCCACTGCCCAGCTCTCTGACCCTCAGTGATGCTCCTGAAAAGCACTTTGCTGTCCCTAGCGAAAGCATGAGCAGAGGCATACAGGAACTGATGCTTTCTCAAAATTCAAAAATCCCGTATTTAAAACATGGCTCTGACAATGTGCAGCCTAAATTTTGAGCGAGTTCTTAAACCACAGAATATCTCATTTTCAGCTGGGTTTCATGACTGTATCAAAGAGGAAGTTAACTGTGAGAGGCATATGACTATACTTGGCTGGACTGACATCAAAAGAAGTGAATTTTGGACACACAAGCATTTTTTAAATCACTGCTTCAGTACAGTCACATTTAGATTTTCTTTTTTTCATCTGTGTAGAACATATAGTGAGCTATTCTTGTGGATTGAACGACATGCGAAGTCCCATGATGTATGCATGACACGGACTTGACACTGCTGCTACATTCCTTCAGTTCAACAGCCGTGTGAAGGCTGTATCATCCTGAGCTAAAAAAGGACAAACAATAGCTTTATCTCGAGAGAGAGCCTGTACTTTAATGCTTGGCCATGGAAGCTCAAATCACGTGTATTTATATGTATATATACATATATATATGCATATACACAAACATATATATATACGCAACAGTATTGTACTATTTGATACAACTGTATTTTAATTAATTTTCTTACAGTAAAAAAAACCCAAGATAAATAAGTCCCTCTCCTTGTTTTTCCTTAAAGAGCAGTAAAAGACCTAAGCATATGACATAGCAGATTAAATCTTGGGGAATATGCAAGTATTTGTACCTTATTTTTATACTTGGGAAAGTAGACAGAAGATACATTTTTAATAAAAAAAATAAGATAAAAATCCATGCTGAGGTCTAGCTTGTTAAAGAAAAGGTAAGAAGAGAGAAGTTGCAAGAGGTATTGCTGTAGCAACCTCCCTGAGTTACGTCCATTTACTGGTTAGAAGACTAAAATTACTTAAGGGCACGCCCTGCCCTTCTTACGCTGGGAGTCCTCCCGCTGGGATCCCGCAGGGCTCTGGCAGCACCAGCACAGCAGTCAGAGGTCCAGCTGGGGACATGCGACGCACCCCAGTGCAGAAGCTTCCCAGGTACCGTGGAGGGAAATTGCTGGGTGAAATTCTGGCCCTGTTGAGGTTGGCAGGTGTTTTGCAACTGGCTGCAACGGAGCCAGAATTTAATCTTCTTTCTCCAGAAGAGAAGCTAGGAACCAGAATTAGTACCTGGGTACAGAACTGCAGGAGGTTTATATTTTTTAGTATCAGAGACCTGCTCTTGGCCTGGAAGATCGCAGGATGAACCAGGAAAGGTTCATCAGTGGCTATTTCACTGATTTCCTGGTGTTCCAGAGAGGTAGGAAATTAGGATCAGTGGTAATTTATACATACCTTGCTGGCAAGATTTACCAGAGCTTTCCCACACCTGAGATTGAGAGAACGTATTTGACAACTTTTGCTCTCATTAAAACAAAGCAAAACAAAAGACATCCAAGAGCAAACTTGGAAAGCTACATTTTGAAAGCAAAAAGTTTTAAAAGGAACAAACATTTGGAAAAGATCTTTTAGAATACAAACACTTCGGTACCGTAAAATGCAGGACACCCTGTGCTCTTCCAATACTGCATGCAATGATGGAAATTGCTGCACCCTCAGCATCATCGTGAAGCGTCTTAGTTCAGAGTTAGCAGAACATGACACTGGTATGGCACTAAAAGGAGCACTTACTTAAAAGTTACAATGTGTGTCCAGTCTGTGAAGTCTTACAAATAGGGAAAGATTAAATGGAATTCCCATTAGATTAATACATATATGAAAATAGATATTCTAGCAACCAACTCTGTTTCTCTTCTCAGGCCAATTAGACAGAACAGAAACCTATTTAGGGATGCATAGAGAGAGAAATTATATTTCTATTTTAGTAATAATAATGGACTGTACAAACTTCCATTTCAGCCTTTAGTTTATTTTTTTAGTCTAATATTTATATTCCTGGATAGAGACAATGTATCAGCAAAAGCTGTCCTGGCCCTACAAAATATAAAGACTGGCTTTCCTAAATTGCAGAGGTGTCCGAGCCCATCATTCCTCACCGGACGGTTTGTTCAGTGTAACATAGTGTACCTCTTCCCAGCGGATCGTAAATAACGTTTTCTCTGGGAAGTACAGGAGGCTTCTCGACCTTAATACTCTCCCGCATTTATATCAGGCTAATCTCTATGCTATGTCCTTGTGTAACCTAAAATAAGTGATAGCAAGCAACATCTTCTGGGTCTCCCAGCTAAGATTTCTGGCTGATATTTTTCCCAGGAATGCATTCAGGCAGTCACATCCCAGCACTCCCCTCTGGTTTAGTTGTAATAATACCATTTTATACTCTCAGTGTTAGATTGTAATTTCTTGGGATTTTACCTATGTTTTGAACCACGATCAAAATGATAAATTGATATAATCTGCAGATACTATCAGTCTAACATGTCATAATAGCTACGGCTAATTATTTAAATTGATTGCAAACAATTTTATAGGACTTTTTTTTCTGTACATTTATTTTTAAATGATACATAATTATCTTAAACTGGGAAAAGTGTTTAAACTGGCAAGCAAACTAATTGAGACAAATGTCTCAAAACCATGATCTCTTTTCTAGGAGAGGAAATGCTATAGTAAGACTGGCAGTGGATGAAACTTCATAAGACTTGTAGAACTTATTTATACCGAAAGCCCGTGATATCTTTAACAGCATTAGTCAATCCATTTCAAGCTGGTATGTCCTTTCTAGACTGAGTATGGATCCAAACCAGAAATCCGTGCTTCCCAAGTTTCAAAAATGTTTGGTTTCAAAATTCTTGTTCTCTATGCATTTATGGACTTTGAGTAGAACTGGATCAAAAATTCCAGCGAGAGCAGTTTCAGCACCAGTGATCCATACATGGAGCTACGTGCTAGCATTGATCAGGCTGTGTTGCAAGTATTGTGAAACTGGAATATTTGTTTTGAAATTGCACAGATCCTGAAGCTGGAAAGTCTCAGCCACTTTTTTTTGGTTAACAAATTATTTCTAGCACTAAAGCGCTAACTTATTTTTTTCTGTACAAAATGTGGGCTTGACTTATTAATGGAAAATTATAATTAGCCTCAAATTCATATTTTCTCATTTATATATTTGTAGGGCAGAGGTGGCATTTAATCAGGAAAGGAAGCGGCCAGACTTTTTCATTCTCAACTTACCAAGCCGTGGTGCCGCCCAGCAGAAGTCTCTCACGTCTCCCATGCACCAGGCAGCAGCAAATGGGCCCATTAGGTAGTTCTTCCTGCTCAGATGACCAGCTGGGTAACAGTTAATCCTGACATTTTCAACAGAACCGACAATTCAACAATAATTTCTACAGCTGTGAGAGAGTTCATTATGTCAAGGGACTGCATCTACAATGCACAATGGAAGTGAATCTAGGGAGGATTTGAGTAAAAAGGAGACTATGCTGTGTGTAGGGACAACACGGCAGATCAAATGGAGTTGGGAGCATGAAGGCTGCCTTTGTGCAAATATGAACATATGAAAAGAGACTGCGGATGGAAATGAATTTCACCAGGGAAGTGGATTCCCCATGTGCAGGCACTGTGGGCTAAGCTTCGCTATCAGACTTGGATTTTGCCAAAGTGCAGCACGGCGTGAGGAAGTTTCAGGCAGAGCTGTGGTACAGAGGAGCAACTCAGGAGGCCAGACAAACTAAGAGAGTGTTAGACACCTAGAAAGAGCACATGGTGTTTGTTTTGGGTTTTTTTTTTTTTTCATTTAATGCATCCTAGAAGACAAACTTTCTGTTCAAGATAATCCGTCAAAGTAGATTTCAACCATGCCGTGCTGGCACCCTCAGAAAGTCCTCGCCTAGATGTTGGTTGCTTGTCAATATTAAAAAAGGTGGGCACCCAGTAATGGGCTGCAGGACACCGGCTAAAAACCATAATTCAAAACTATATAACAAAGTATGTTAGGCTATTGGGCGAGCTGTACAGTACCCTGATGTTGCATCACCTAGCCTAACGGGAGATGCATTCAAACAAAACTTGCAGGTAGCGTCCTTAGAAGGCAGAGCACATTAAACCACATCAAGGCCTCTGTGAGCTGCTTCTAAAATGTTAACAAGCAGCTTGCTTGAAGAGCAGTGGCAACGATAAGAGAGACAGAGATAGAGAATGTAATTGGCTAAAAATAATTTTATGGCCAGAATGCTCTTTTGAACTGCTTACTATAGCTTCCCAGCAAGTTATTTGCAATTTTGGGCTGTATTTAGCAAAGTTTCATTTGAAACAAAAAAAGAAGAGCAGATATAATCCTGTATGTCTACTAAGTAAATAGTACTAGCCGACAAGAGGAAAATATGACTGGGCCAGCAGCGTTACCAGCTTTAGATCTTTTGGAAAAACTTAGAATGGATGAAGTTAGAGGGAGGGTGTGAAAGGTGTCTGATGGTGTGTTACTGAATGCTGGGGGGGTGGGTTGTGGTAGTTGCTGGTTTTAAATTGTTAATAAAATCGTTGCAAGCAAGACTCACGTGGCAGCAATGTCCTTCCTGAGCTCAAAGGAAGAAGGAGACCCGGTCCCACCTGCAGCCTGTCAACTCCCATCGCGGCTGTCGGGGTCGGTGGGATACAGGGTTGCAGTCCCAGGTGAGACACTGAAGATGAGACTCTTGGAGGGATGACAGCAGCCTGGCTTCAAAACAGGCGGTAAACCCCAGTATCTCACTGTGCCAGAGCTGTGCTTGCAACAGGTGTCTCCTAAAGGGCATGGACCTCCCCGAGCTGAAACGGGCCCCCAGGCGACAGCAGGGACGTGCCGCTGGTGCCCGGCCCCGCAGCGCACCGCTGAGCCCTGCCATCGTTTCACCCCTCTGGCCCAGGGTTTGCTCTCCCAAAGCGGGAAGATCAGATGGCCGTGGTGCCCTGTGGCTCCTGAGACATAATCTCCCCATTTTGGATCAGCCAGGACTATGCTTTAATTAGACACAGTAGTACTGTTTGAAAAACCCCGCAACACATTGGCCATGGCTGATGTTACGAGAAACTAGAGAATTACGAGACAGGCTCTCACATAAGGCTTTTTTTCATTGCTCCCTATGCAACCCAGTGCCTTCAGAGAGTAGCTGTGCTGTTTGTTTATTAGTGTTATTAGCTTTTATTAGATTCAATGCAACCTACCTCAGAGTGCCCCCTGTTTTTTCAATTTCTGATTTGACGCCATTATTTGTACTGGGGAAAAGGTCAATATATTGTAGAAATTATTATAAAGTAAATTATTACATGATAAATTATTAAAATTTCTTATATAATATTTTAATAAATAATAACCAATTGTTGAAAAATATTAAATGTGAATACTTTTGCAGCTGGCTGGGGGGGATAGCAAGCAATTTTAGCAGCTATGAAATGTTTACATTTGTGGTATCTATAGGAAAATTGAGGATTTTTTTAATACCTTGAATACCTTTAATACCTCTTAATACTAAGCAATACCTTGATTCAGACACAGTTTTGAGGTGAACATCTGTAACAGTTCTAGCAATTGGTTGACACTGCATCTACCTACCACAGTAAATGAACCACTTTCTTTTTATAAATGTGAAAAAGCTATAGAGATAAATGATACTTGTTTGCTGTGCAATTAAATAGCTAATGTCGACATTTCAATTATCATTATTAGCCTTCAGCCTGAACACCCTACTGAAATAAATAGGATCAGCTTACAACCATGCAGAGAGCCCTCGCTCCAGGCTCTCTGCAGAGCTGGGCATAGTTCCCCATGCCGGGCTCCCGTTCAGCTAATGTTTGGAAGCTTGCTTCCACCACCGGAGAAGGCAGAGTCTGAAATAGGATGGAAACGATGGTTTAGTTCTCAGTACAGTCCCACTTTTTCCCACTGCAAACCAATTCAAAAAATTTCCCGTGCCGAGAGCTGTGATGACTGGTTGCATTCACTGCATTTCTTCAAATGAGACCCACGTCCCCCTGTTGCCAACTTCTTCCCCACTCTCACTAGAAACTTTCTCCTCCGTGCCTCTCCTGTACCCTCTATTCCCAAACCTTCTTTGCTTCCACGTCTTGTTGCACACCTGCAACACCAGAGCCCTGTCCTGCTTCAGAGCCCCACGCCAGGGCCAGCTGCTGGCTCTGATACAGGACCTGGTGCATCTGCTGAGTGGAGCAAGGCTGGGACAGACACGCAGCCAGGGATGCGTGTCTCCTGCGGGGTGCTTACCTGGGTCCTGCAGGACAGCCTGTGGCTCACAATGTGGCGCAAAGCCACCACCTCTCCTCTGCTCCGTGTCATGGTGTGATGCGTGTCCACGATCACGTCCCCTAGCCGAGCAAAGGTGCGGTGATAAGGATGGTAATCAAGGTGGAGGAAGAAGAACCAACTGACAAAGGGGAAGGTGGCACATCCAAAGTGGAGGTGGCAGTTTTGTAAAGAGGCACAGCTGACACCAGTAATGTAAATAACCAGATGGATTACCCAATACACCTCAAAAGTTTCATCAGGAAAAAGCAAGAAACACTGGTTTCAAGAATGGAGAATTTAAAGCAGTTTTGTCCTGTATGGTGAGATTATGCAGTCAGGAAAGCAGATGCAAAATTGCAGATTTTTGTAAGGTACCTCACATTTATGCGTCATATCTGAAGCTACCCCTTGGCTCACACTCAGTCCAAGTGCTCTTCCCAGCTGTGAAGGTACCGTCCATACGAGAGCCAACACACTGAAAGCTGCCCAAGCCTGCAGGCACACCTGTGCAGGGGGGCTGCCACTTTTCCTCTTCTTCTTTCTCTGTGGCTTTTTTTCCTAGTTCCCTTCCTGTGGAGATGGGATGAACACAGGCTGACTACATTTTATGTACATTTTAGCAGTGCAGGACTGGGCCATTTGGGAGATTTTGCCACATTACCATTGCAGCCAGCTATCTATTATGGGACGTGAGTAATCCAGACTGTCTGTTGCTGGGTGAAGAGATGGCCAGCGGCTCTGCACGAACCACTTGGGTTCTAGCTAGCCTCCTTGGCTCCAACTTGAAGCCAACTATGGATGAACAGCGTGGCTATCTCTGCACTGTGCTTCCAATACTTGCATCACCCCAGTGCACAACTTGTGCCAGCCCTTGATCCTAGAGAATGGGGAATTGCTTGTAGTGCAGAATTAGACTACAAGCATTGCATTGGCAGGACCGCCAGGGTGGCGTATCATATTCAAAGTGACAATAACATTTTTTTTTCCTCTCTCTCTTTACCTTGCAAATATTTTTCTCATTTTACAGTCTGGCAAAATTCATGCAGAGATAGTTTAGATGACTTATACAAAGTCAGTCGTCAGGAGTGTATCAGTCAAAATATAGATTAAGATGTCTGAATCCCTTTATAAGCAGCTTTTGTCTCATATTTTGTCCTGACTTAGCATCATCTCACATCCCAAGGACTTTTGAGTGTATACTGTCTTGAACAATGCATGACAGTGGCTGCATGACATTTGCCAGACCCCTGAAAACTTAATGCAGAAATCTAGTAGTGATTCTGATGTGCTTTTATGTACACAGCAAATCAAACCTCACTTTAGTATACAGTCACATTACAGTAAGTCAGATTTATCCCTGTCGTAACTCTGTTGGCTTTAATGAAGCGGCACCGAAAACTAGGTTTGTCTATGAAATGTTAAAGTAAGTTTCAGAAACACATTTTTCAGCCCATGTGCAACTATTTTCCACAGTGGAAAGAGTATGTTATTTGGCCATTGAATGAAATATAAACACCAACAGTTTGAGTGTAATGTTGAAGAAAGTAAGGTTTTTCTTCACGTCTTGAACGAAAGTGAACTGGCTGTGTTTAAAAACGTGGCCAAGCACATCCAAAGAGTAATTAAGTAAGATACAATGTACGTCAACAAAAAAGAACTGGGACATTTTCAGCATTGCTGGAGATATTAAAAATATGTATTAAATATTTCAAACTCAGATTTGAACTTCCCTTTTTTTCCCCCCCTTCATGTCTCACCTGTAGAGAAGAGTAGAAAGACAAAAACATGTTTTTAGACCAGAATTCACTCTAAATCCAGGTGGATTTTTTTTTTTTTCCAAATCTAGCTCAGGTTTATCAGAATATGGCAGGAAAAAAAATCCTGTTGATAGCATTTTTCTTTGCGAGGGAGGTCAGGATGGTAAAAAATTCACAAGAACAACTGGCATAATCAGGTTTCTACCTTTCAATTGTTTTGGGGCCATTGATTCTTCACTTTCTGCTGGAGCTTGTAAATAATCATAGTGTCTTTTTTCTGCGATAATAAAACTAGTGTGATACTAATTAGATACAACAAAACTAGTTCTGATCAATTTTTAATTTCTTCATCTTATCATTAAATATAGTCATGTCTATATTTTGCATGTTCAGTCATATTTGTATTCAGATACCTTTAATGAAATATTAAATAAATGACAAAGAACTATGGAGGATTTTTTGTGTACTATTATGAGCAGTAAAAAGAAAGCAAATTGGTAAATGAGTATTCAATTCCCCTATTTAAATACCTATAGAAAATAAGGTAAATAAAAAGATATTCGACAGTGAATATGTCCAGTGGGAACACTTCCTTGTGTTTTACTTTATAGTGGCTAAACATTAAGTCAAACCTTTAACTTGAATTTAATGTACTAAAGCAATAACAATCAAGGCACAAGGCATTTCCTGGGAATTAATGACTGACTGGGAGAGTTGATGGGCCAATGTGAAGCCGAGGGCCATTAACCTCAGCTAGTCATTAATTTCCCTGAAAATTCCCTGTGCTGAAGTTGTTAGTGCTTTTTATAATCTTCTTATATATTAAGTGTATATAAACATTTTCCCTCCTGTCCAAGCAATTTTTAAAAAGATACCATAGGAAGGAGACATTTAGGCAATAATGCTGTTTCCTTTGGCTTTCGTGATAAATTAAAAAAAGAATGGCAAAATTGAAAAAAGAAACAAACCCAAACCATTTTAGAAGCAAAATATTAATTCCCTAAATGAACACTGTAAGAATTGTTTGAGAACTCTAGTACAGTCATGCACAGGGAGTGAAGCTGACATGTCAGCTTCTGCAGTCAGTGGTGCCCAGATGGCTATGATGGAGCTGCTGGCAGCAATGGGCCTCCTCATTTCTTCCAGAGGTTCCACAAAGTCAGGTCTCTGATGTCCCCTGCCCCGACACTGCTCACCCCTGTTCACTGCTGATATCTCACTTTTGCACATTTCCCCAGGAGTAGAAGATACCAAGACCCCTCCAAATTAATTTTAACACTTGGAACAGAAAATGTTGATGCAAAATCACCATTTGCCAATCACCAGCAGGTGGAGGGAGGTGATCCTTCCCCTCTGCTCAGCACTGGTGAGGCCACACCTGGAGTGCCGGGTCCAGTTCTGGGCTCCCCAGTACAAGAGAGCCATGGACATACTGGAGAGAGGCTGTCGAAGGGCCACAAAGATGTTTAAGGGACTGGTGCATCTCTCCTATGAGCAAAGACAGAGAGCTAGGACTGCTCAGCCTGGAGATGAGAAGGTTCGGGGCGGGATCTCATCAATGTATATAAATAGCTGAAGGGAAGAGGACAGAGCCAGCCTTTTTTTGATGGTGCCCAGTGACGGCACCAGAGGCAGTGGGCACAAGCTGAAACACAGGAGGCTCCATCAGAACATCAGGAAACACTTTTTCAGTGTGGGGGTGACTGAGCACTGGCACAGGTTGCCCAGAGAGGTTGTAGAGTCTCCATCCTTGGAGATATTCAAAAGCTGCCTGGAGATGGTCCTGGGCAGTGTGCTCTAGGTGGCCCTGCTTGAGCAGGGGGGTTGGACAAAATGACGTCCAGAGCTCCCTTCCAACCTCAACCATTCTGTGACTCTGGGAAAATCGAGATGTTTGACCACAGAAAAGTTTATTTCTCTGGGCTTCTCAGGAAATCCTTATGAGTAAATGCCCAATTTCCAACATATTCTAGTCAGACAAAGGACCTGCGTGGTGACAGACTCATGGAATCAGATCCTAAGCTATCCCATCGAGTTTAAAACCAAAAAGGAACAGTTGTGATCTTCTATTCTGACATATGATATTATGTTCCTATATATATGTAGCTTGACAGGTCATCTTTGTGCATTATTAGTTGTTATTAATAAAGTTCATTGCAGTAATATCTCAGGGCCATTGGGGAATGGCATCCTATTGTGTCGAGGGAACAGAATGGACCGCTAGACATTCCTATGGCATTCACAATCTTACTTTTCCTATGCTGGTTGAAACAATAAATAGATGATCCATAGCAATTCTAAGGAACAGAAATAGTGATGGCATTCTTTGTCCAGCTTTCATTTTTTGCCCTTGATGGTATTGATTTAACCTTTACGAAAATTAATCTCAGGAGAGGAACAGAGCCTGAAGATTTTACTTTTAAGACTTGCAATTTCCAAGAGCAATTGCAAGTTGTTGCTCTTCCTGGTTTTTGGGTGGGTTATTTTTTTTTTGTGGATTGATTTTCTTATTTGATAAAGTGGTTACCAGCTAGTGCCTTGTAACTTGGCCAACCTGTTTTCATGAGTCATTCATTCATCTTGTAATTGGCAATAAAATGTTCCATCTCCTACTGTAGCTTGTTTAAAAAATAAGTCATTGCTAATAACAAATGAAAACTCAGCATGTTGAAGTGTTGGAACAGGATGTTGAACCACATGTAGGGAATTTTATTCATTTTGATACTTTTGTGCACCTGTGAAGTAATTGGGGCATATGAGTCCAAGATTAAATGTAGGTGGTAAAAGAATTTCAAGCCTGTATTAGACCTAGTGTTGAAATTACCCACTTCACATGAGGAATACACTCTATATTAACATATTTAAGATATAACCCTTTAGCAGGGAGGAGTAAATTAAAAAATCCATGATTAGGAAAAGGCCGCTCTTAAATCTGAAGCCCAGCTTCTGTTTAGGTAGCATTAGTACGTGTTTTTCCATCGTTATGATGATTTTCATCATGGATGAAACCCTCACAAGCAAGCAAGGAAATGAAATGCAACCCCGGCTTTACCTGATGAGAAGCAGAATAGGAGCTACGACCTCTCTCTTCGCCCCGTTCTGTCTGTGAATAGGAAAGAGGAAGTCTAAAGAGGATCCTAAACTAAAAGCACCGGTACAGACATTCAGCAGACTCCAGGGAAGTTGTGACCCAAGTCACAATCTGAACTTGTGGCTGATGCTTCCCACTTGAACGGGCTAAATTAAAATCTAAAACCCAGCAAATGAGGTTGAATTGACAGAGAGGAAAAGACAATTCAGATATATACTGTGTTGCCTCAAACAGTGGCAAATTATCCAGTATGAAACTAGAAAAAGCTGTATCAGTGCCTTTTTTTTTTTTTTTTTGGCAAAACACCATATATTTGACAAAACTGTTTCCACTAATCAAAACAATGGCCAGTGAGGAGGCTGTATTTTATCATTTGACATGCCACCCCAGCTGTTAGAGTTCTATTAGATTGTCTTGGCTCAGTGTTTTATATTTATTCTTATCATTTAGGAGCATCAGATGCTCTTATCTTGGAAGATGTCTACTGAATGGTGATAAGTGGTACTCACACAACAAGTGGTATCACTGCACTGGAGTTACCTCAGTTTCACAACCTGCAAGTTTAGAGCATTATCACAGAAAGAGCTGGAGTTTTATTTCTATCAAACTGACCCATAATTAAGTTTAGCACTTACTTACATAAAATTTGGGATTTCTCTAGTGCTTTCCCTCCAAGATGTTCTACAATTCTTCCTTAGGCAGTTAACCATGTGGTTATTCTATTCATTGCTATTATAAAATACTCAGTTTATAAATGTATATATTGCATGGAAAGTTAGAGGCACAGTCATAAGAAATAAATTTTAAGAAAATATTCTAAAGGCTTATAAAGAGATCCAAACCGTTGGAAGACAATCAGTCTACAAATTGCAGAGGTATGAGCTGTAATGACTGCAGAGAGCAGAAAGAGGGGCCCTGTAACTTCTCTTCCATCTGGTTATGGAGTTGCTAAAGAAGTGTAACCAGGCCAGAAGAGATGTTCACAGAGAATTGCAGTGACTCGTTAGCATGGCAGCTATTCGGTTAACCAATTAAGAAATTATATTGATTTGCATAGCAGTTTTTGGAAATACATGCCAGTTTTATTGCCACTGCTTTTAATAAGCAATGGTGTCTCTAACTAGGTCTGGTCGAGGGAAATGGTTGCGTTAGGAAACAGATTAATAAATGCAGAGACAAATATGACTTCAACTGTTGATGTGGACAAAAATGGATCTGTTTCCAAGGGAGTTATGTGGTCATGGCCATCTAATTTGTAAATCCATAGTTACCTACGATCAGTTGGAAAGTAGATTAAAAAAAATCTAATGATTTGCCAGCTTGCCAGAACAGAGTTCTTCTATTTTAAATGAAAAATACAGTTTTTTGAAAACCTGTATTGAAATCCACATGTAAACTGTATTGCTTTTTGGCTTCCTCTTAGAAATGGTTCCAGCAAAACCCACATATTTTTCTGTGCAAAAAAGTAACTGGAGATCTACTGAAAACCACTGGGAGAAGAGCATGGTAAGGGCTTGAGCAGGCCTATGGTGAAGGCCATTCTAAGAAATAATATTGATTCTACAACATGTATTTAATTTACAGGCTGCACCGATCCTGAACATGTTACACAGACTGCAAAGGAAACACTTTGAAAGGACAGCAGATGAAATAGAAGCGTTTTACTAAATGATTGTGTTTCCATGGAATTGACACTCCAGCGTTACTTTGCTCGAGATGGATGGTTGCTAGCATGATCCTATTCACTGGGAAGAGACCAGAAATAGTCAGTAATGAAGAAACTGATCTGGAGGAAAATCTCTCTTTTTCTTGAACTGATAATTGGAGAGTTTGTATCTCTGAAACAATGAGTTTGGAAAGATTGTAACAACATCAAATTGAAACAGCCATTTTCACTAAAGCCTGGTCTCTTAAAATGCTGCCCAGGTTTTTTTTAACATTTTATGACTGAACATACCTCTCATATACTTTTCCAAAGAAGGAGGAAAAGGCTTTTGAGGGTCCTATTAATAGAAGGATGATAATTTAACCTGGGAGGAAAGATGTAACGTGAAGATATTGGTTGTTGTTATAGGCAACTGTTATTCATTCCCAGCGACATCAGATAAAGCAGATTCTTCGAGGAAGAACTTGTTCTAGGGGAGCTGTTCAGCTGCTGCCTTCTGGGGTTTCCAGCCCTGGCTGGAGTGACAGCCTTTGTAGTGTCATTTGCTTAGGCAGTATGTGTGATTATCACATCGTCTTACCCTTGCAGAGGTCTGGCTACACTTCTCCCACTACCACCATGAACCATTCCTTCCCACTGCTAGCTCATGTCCTTCGCTCTTCTGAATCCCATGTCAAGGAACTTAATCTCTTCTCCACTTCTGCAGTTCTCTGGGGTGAATTTCAGTGCTTCCTGACAAATGAATGTCTCTAGATGTTAATACTAAATTAATAGTTCTAACTAGAGCATCATTTTTACTCTTGACTGCCATAGCTCTGCCCATTTTTCTTTTGCCTCTGATGTCCATTTGGGAATGTTGCAAAGCTTTCACAGAGGCTCAAGTTATTAAAGTACCTTCATTGCACTGTGTTGATTTTCACTATACATAGCAAATTCAAGCAAAAGGAGTGCCTGAAATTAGGATAACTTTCCAGCTGCTTGCGATACGTTTTGCAATGCGTAGTTCAAAAGGGCTATTTAACACAGATTTCTCATTAGCATAATATTCTTGCATGTTAAATGTTTTATATGACATTTTTGCAGCTACTACGGGCAATAAATAAAGTGGCTTTCCCATAAGAAAATATTTTCTTGGTAAATGTACTTATGAAATTGTTTTAACTCCTTACTACTACTCGGGACCATCATGTGCTATCCTAACTTTGTCTTTGATTGTGCATCTTCATCTGTAAACATCAAAGAGCCCACACTGCTATTCTCCCTCAACCAGCTGTTGGCTTTATTATGCCAAATTCTGGTTTCCGTAGCATAGACTGAAGTAATTCTTTTGATTATAAATGGATCAAAATTTGCTTCGTCACCTCACTGACTCTTCCAAGGGATTTTGCCTGTAGAGAAAAAACCATGCTTCTCCCAGAAGTAGTTTCTAGAAACTACCTTGACACAAAGTGCAAGAGCTCTGTGCCAACCGTTCAGACTTGTTTAGCCAATAAACAGAAGTACGGTCCAGGCTGGACAGTGGAGAAAACAGCATTTAAGGTGATGACCTGCACAGCCCATGTTCTCAGAGGTGTAAGCACACTTACACTTGGGTAGGAACTGAAATAAGGAGCTGGTCTAGAAAAATGCTAGAGTAGGAAAGCTTTTACCTGATCTGGTCTCAGATGGACGAGGTAGAACATGGTGTGGTAGATTAGACCTGCAAACACAGGATGGTAAGTTCTGGTGGAAAGAAAGTGAGAGATGATTTGCCACCACATAAAGTAAATGGATGGTGCATTGAGGTATATCAGTAGGAGTACTGAGTCACAGCTCATCATCTGGAAAACTGGAAATTTTCAGTACTACAGCAACCCAGCAGTTGCGGTATATATTCTGGGAGCAAGGGGAAAGTGACAAGTAATGCTTTTTGGAGCATATTATAAAAGAAGTGGGTTGTATCTTCCAGGTGTTTCCATCCTATAAGTTTTCCTGTCAGATTTGGGAGAACAATATTTCACTTGGCTTTCAGTTTGTCTCTGAATCATTGTAACAATGGAATTTATTCTTCCAAACCTGAATTGCTGAAGAAAAAAAGGCAGAGCTGTTTGGGAGGTGGGTGGGAAGGGGCGGGGGGGGGGGGGGGGAGAAAGAGAGAGTCTGTGCATGACTGATCTAATTTTCTGCATCTCACAAACTCAAGGCAAATATGACAGCATTTGATTAATATTCATTGTGAAGTGACCAAATGCTTGTTTTCTTGCTTGGAAAATCAGAATAAAGAGAGCATTTCTCCTCTGATGGGCTAGATTTAAGAGCAGCTTCATGTAAGACCTGAAAGGAGTGATGACTTTTTTTTTGTAAAGGGAACAGCCTGTGCAGTGGACATGCTTCAGTGAAAAAGACAAGAACTTTCTTCTAGAATTTAATACATTTGTAACAGTTATAGGAAAGACACCTGCAGACAAAACAATATGTTTATGGAGGATTTAGTGGAAAATGACTGAATTCTTCTAGACTGGAGGCATGCCAGTGTCGTCTCTATTGCTGGTGTATTGTTTGAAGTTGGACAAGCCAGTCCTTGAAGTCACTGGTAGACCTTATTGTAGGTAACTATGGAATTTCAGAGTGATATTTACTGGTCAGTAACTCTTGATATCTGCTGGTTACATTTAATCAAGATTGAGCTGAGGAGGCAGAACCGGAAAACCTATCGTATTTTTTAAATACGTCTCATGCATTATAAGCTCAAAGAGAAAGAGGATAAACATTCAATCTAGAGATAAAATACTCTTTGTTACTTATTAGATGTAAAAGCTTGTCCTATATGTTTAACAATGGCCTTCATCAGCTGAGTTATGGCACCCAAATTTTCAACGTTCACATTGTCTTCTGAATTATTGCACCAGTGTGCCACTAGGTTGTTAGGTTTTGGAGTGAAAGACCCGAACCGTTTTCTTGGTTGCAGTAGAGTCAAAATGCTTTTTCTAAATGCCTGTATCAATTTTTACCTTCACCTCTACAGGTTTATGTATACTTTGAAAGCTTTGTTAGATTTAGATATTTTTACATTATGAATAGCTTGCAGACATGCTTATATATAATTAATGTTTATTAATTTTGTGAAATTAAATTGTTTAAACTTCTTCCAGATAAGTACTTGTCTATGTTGCTATTAAAAAATTGTGTGTTATACTTGCTACTTTTACTACATACAGACTTCTGGTTTACTACTCATTAAATATTCAGCTAGTCTGGTGTCTTGCTTATGAGACCTAAGAAGAGGAACTGAAAACAGCCTTAATTCTGCAGAAGACTAGACAGAGGCAAGTGATTTTATTTTTGTAGCTTACTTCTTCATATCACTAGACTATAGTGTGATACCATAGTTTGTAACATGACTGCGTGGATTTCGGCTTACCTTGAAAAGGTCAGGTCCCAGAATATAGAATAAAATGTTTGGGAAGGGTAAAGATTGTCTTATCCAAAGTGTAATCTACTGCTGTGAAAAGAATGAATGTAACAGATTTTTATTATATGAATTTGAAAACGGTATCAGTCGGAATGACGCTGCACCAACGCACTCAACTCCTCCCAAGCCTGTTTGAACTTGGTTGGACTACTGGATCGTGCTAGCACATTCTTTTAACGTCAGTATCACAGCGAAACCCATTTGAACAAAAAAGATACAAACCCAATAATTTAAAGACATCGTTTGTTTCCGAAACGCAAATATATCAGGCATAAGCCAGAGAATGAGAGAACTGTTAGTAAGGGATGGGCTGTTCTTCCATTAGCGCGGGAGCTAGGTCAGCGTGTGCAACCTGAAGTTTCGCCGCAGTTGTAGTTACAATACGGCCATTTTCCTAACACGTACTTTGATGTATTTACCTGCTGCTTTTGCAAAATTAGCGAGCGTTGCAAAACAAATTTTTAAGAGCTGACCACCTCCAGCTGGGTCATCTCTCACCACCAGCTGTCAGAGGGCCATCAAGAACTGGGCTTCCAGCATATTCCTGAACACGTAAATTACTTGTAACGGCCCAAGACTACGCGTTTACTTTGGTGTCAGAGCAAGGAGGCACCCGGGGCTCCCGGGGTGCCTGACAGGCGCCTCCCTGCCCGGGGGGAGGCGGACACCTCCGGCGCTCGGGGGCTGGAAAGGCAGGTGGGAGACGGCCCCGCTTTCGCAGCGCAGCCCACGCCGGCCACCTCGGGGGCTCCGCCGCTCTCGCCCCGAGGCGGGGCGGGCGGCTGCCGCCTCCCTTCCCCCGCGGCTCAGCCCGGCCCCCGGGCTTGCCGAACCCGCGCCCGCCGCCGGTTTCGGCGGGAGCCGCAGAGCCCCGCGCTGCCGGAGGCCGCGCCGCGCCGCTCCCCCCGCCCGGGGCCGCTGCGGTGAGGGGGGACGGGAGCGGGGACGGGGACGGCGGCGGCGGGGCGCTGCCGGCGGGCGCGTGGGCGGCGCGTGGGCGGGCGGCTGCGTGGGCCGCGGCGGCGGGGCGCGGACAGGTGGGCTGGCGGGGGGCGGGCGGTGCGAGCGAGCGTGTGCGAGCGCGGCGGCGGCGGCGGCGGGGGCGGGGGCGGGCCGGCCGTGGGTAGGCAGCGGCGCGGCTGCCGAGCGGCGCTGACCCCCGTGCGGCAGCGGCGGCAGCGGCGGGAGCCCCGGCAGCCCCGGCCCCGCGATAAAAAGGGAAGGGGCCGGGAGGCGCGCGCTGCGGGTCCGCCGTGCCGCGGTACCGGCAGAAACGTGCCTGGGAGGGACGGAGGGAGCCGTAGAAGGAGCGGGAGGCTGTGCCGAGCGATGAGCCGCCTCCCGCCCGCCCGCCCGCAGGAATCCCGAGCGGGCGGCGCGGCGGCACCCGGGACGCGCGGCTCCCCCTGGCTGCGCGGCGGCGGCGGCGGCGGCGGGAGGGAGGGCGGGCGGGAAGGAGGGAGGGGGCCGCGCTGCTGAGGAGGAGCCGCCGCCGCCTCATCCTGCGGCACCGGCCGGCGGCGCGAGGAGCCCGGCGAGCGCAGGTGGGTGGGCAGCGCCCGCTCCCCGCAGCGGCGGCGGCGCCGGACCCTCGGCCCTCGGGTTTGGCGGTGGCCCGCTGCCTCCGGCACCGTCCCGGCGGGAGGCGCCTCGCCCGCGGCTCCGTGTGTGGGGTTGGGGTGGGAGGCGTCGCGGTGAGGGGCTTCGTCAGGCTGTGGGGTGGCGGGCGTGAGGGGCTTCGTGGGACTGAGGGGTGGCTGGGGCGTGGGGCTGCGGGGGGCGCCGCGGTGAGGTCGGGGCCGCGGGCGTGTGGGACCGGGGGGGGCCGCGGCGGCTGCCCGTGCCCGTGGACGCCGCTAGCGAGGCGGCGCCCGGCGCGCACCTGAGCGGCCGCAGCCGGGCTGGGAGGGTGGCGGGGTCCCCGGGGGGTCCCCGCGGCCGTGGGTGCCTTCCCGCCCGGGGGTGGCCGGCCGTGGCAGGACGCCAGAAGGTTACCTGGCCGTGTGCTTCGGGACGCAGCAGCCTCAGCCGCGCTTGGGATTGTATTTATTTATTTATTTATTTATTAAGAGCAACTTGTTCTTGGAAAATCGGGTTTAATTTCGGTTTCTATTCCAGCTTGAGATTTCTGGTCGAGGCTGCGATTCCTGTTGACGCAGGGTAGTGCAGGGGCGCAGGTACCCGGGCAGCCGTAGTCACCCGTGCGCTCGCAGTGGCGGGGTGAAATGAGTTAGTTTCTGTCCGTTAATGACTTGAGAGCGTTTTTCCACATAGAGACGTAGTGGCAGCATTCGGGCGGCTGCTGGGTGCTGTATCGGGGTGATATGAGCAATTCTTAACTGGAAGAAGGGGCACTGCGTGCACACGCACGCAAAAGCCGGTGTTACCCCAGAGCTTGTACTCCGAAACTTTGCTATTCGGTGAAAGCCCTGTTCTGAACACCAGAAAGCTTTGCTTTTTCCAGGAAGGCTTGAATTTTCTACTTTACGGTATTTTCAGGAAAGGATTAATGTGAGGGCTCTGGGTACCGTGTGTTCAGGTCTTATTTGGATGTAAATGGTTAATTTGGCAGAATCTGTGGCATATTGCTCAAAGCGCGCTAAGCCTGGAATAAATGGGGTGGTTTTCATTGCATAAAAGATTTCGAGATCACTTAGTTCTATGAGATGTTCTTCCAAATATGAGCACTTTTTTGGTATGCATTTCTTTACAACCTACATAAGGTAACTAAGCTGAGCGTGGAAATTATCTCTCTGTAAAACCGTGTTCATTTTTCAGATGGAAGAACGCATCAAGTTAGTTTTTGTATTTACCAAGTAATTAAGTGTAGATGGTTTTGTATTCTCACTTCAGAAATCACCTTGCTCTGTCAAGGTTATGATGTGTCCACTAAGCAACAAGGATAACGCAGAAATCTGTAAAGCCCGTATCTGTCTTCGAGAGTTTTAAATGTTCTCTCGGGTTAAATCTAATTGGGATTGGGGCTTTTGCTTCCTTCCTGAAATTTATTAAAGAGAAAATCACAAATAACTCAGTTCAAATATCTTAACACACCCTTTTACAAAGGGGAACGCTTTAGAATGGTTGTGTAGAAAAACAAGTGAGCTGAAACATTGTGGTAATAGGATTTGCAGCATAAAATATGGCTAATTTCTCTTGTATGACTACAGGTGGCAGTGTAGAAGCCAAGAACAAAAATTGGCAGAAATTGTATTCTGTGTACGAGAAAATGAAGCGTGTACTCATGACTAAGCACAGGAACCTGGAAAACCACAGGTATGTGAAGTGATTCATACAACTGCCTATGGTGCTCCCAGTATTTACTGTATTCTGATGTTCCTGGCTCAATAGGTATTTTTGGACCAATTATCACTTAATGTATTCACAGTAAGAGCCTAATCAAAATACCATGGAAAAAAATCTATATTTGATTACTAAAAGGAGCAAAAATATTTTTGAAGGCAGTATGCAAGGAGAGGTGGGATTTTCCCGCTTTTTTAATGGTTTATTTTAATTATAAAGAATCGGAGCATTAAGTTGCATGAAGACATATATATATATATATATATTTTCCTTTTAACTATATAGATTTCATATTGATAAACCTAGCAGCAGTTATAGGCGTGAATATACTTGAAATGGAGAAACTTTGGGTACAATAGAAAGATTTGCATGTCTGGATGTTTTGGATGTCTTATCAGTACTATTTTTATGAGCACTGAAGAATTGAAAGCATGAGGAGAATTACAGAGCTGTAATTAGGAATATGTAATTTCAAATAACTGTCCAGTGGTGATGCATATGTGTCATTAAGGGTTAAATCTTGTAAGACTAAAAAAGAAGTTTTACAACACTGTTTTCTATTAAAAAAAAGTAAAAATAAGCAGTACATAACAGCTCTCAAATTTCAGAGCAAAGGGAAATACTAGAATACCTTAGTAATTAATTTTTCTCATTAATTAGCAACGTTAGAGTGAGGCAAAGCTTTTCTTGTATGTTTACATCGGTGTGCACAGCCTGTAGAAATTAGTTTGTGGGTCTGCATTCCAGGATTCCTGGGAAGCCATGGAGGATGGGACAAGCTCAGAGCTGGGGCTTGAGGATTTTTTAGAACTGATGAGTGGGAAGTTATCCTGGTAAGAAGTGTCAAAGTGCAACTATCACTGTGTTTATATTAAATATATTTATACTTTTGCATTTGGCTGTTCTTATTCTAGTCTAAGAAGACTTTTTGTCTAAACCTTTAAATTGCTTCTGAGAGAATGTGGTTATACCACAAATGTCCACAGATGGCCAAGTCACCTTGTGTCAGCTACCCTGCAGTAACTGGCCTTGGGCACAGTTTTAGTTATCCCCAGTTGCAAAATAAGTTGCAGACAGAATGATTTATTTCACTGTTGGAACGGGCTAAGATTGTACATCCCATTAGCTATGTACCAGCCAGCTGTCACCAATAAACGGTTAAATTATAGTAGCTTGGCATCTTGAGATTCTGGAATCCAAATCAAAATGATTTTTTTCTATCCACTGTTTAAAAAAACATCCAGGAAGCTATACTTTAGGTATAGCTTTGTGGGCACCCAAGCCCTGAAGCTGTAAGCTCTCTGCAGGGAGGCTGTACCTCTGTTGGTGAATAGTAAGACCCTGATCTCTGAGTGGGTTTTGTGGGTACCATCATAATGCTTTCAAAACACAGTGTGCCTCGGATAGAGTACCCTGAAGAGCTATCGCAGTTCTTAACTTCCGTTTAAAAAAAAGTGAATAAATCTAGATCTTCAGGGCTGTTCTGCAGGGGAGAGCTCTTCTAACAGTCTTTGCCTGGCCATCATGTTATTGCTTGTCACCTGTTAGTTCTGAGCGGAGAACCACTTAGGTGTAGCTGGGGAGAAAAAAGCATCAGCACTAATTTCTATACAGCCCTGTAGTTTTTTTATTATTATCTCTTATTGAGCAAAACAGTTAAGTAGTTTAAAAATTTACATTAATAGCCCTGATAAAGTCAATTGAACTGTATGTAGTACAGGTCAGCATATGCTTATGGCTTTGTTGAACATTGTTGAGTTCATGAGTGTGCTAACACATTTAGAACAGAAAATGAAAATGTGATTTGTCATTGGTACAAAATTTTAATGGGGTCTTCCGTTACATCAAGTGTTCAAAATATTAAATAAAAGAAAACCGGTAACTAAGCAGTGTGATGTTCAAGAGTTCAATTTACAGACACTTGTCTGTGCTAATTATGAAGTATTGACATAAATGAATGAAACGACTTGTTAAAGTGCCTTTTGTAGTGTATAGCAGTTATGTGTTCACAAGATGATTCATAACACTGAGCAATTTGTGATGAGTTTCCTTGTTACTGGAGATTACTAAGTATCTAATGTATTTGCACTACACTGGGTTACTTTAAATTAGAGTTGATGGTGGAAAGGGAAGGAGAACCATTTTCTATCAACTGAAAAATCAAGCCTGTTTTATGAATCAGTTAGTCAGTATTGAATTTCTCTTCACTGTATAGTACAATTTATCCTTTACAATAAAATACAAATGTTTAATCATCTTGCCTATAAATACAGCAGTGACAGTGTGTGTGGGGGAAACCCTCAAGACTTCTTTTGTGTTGAAAGTTGTGTACATTATAACTAATAAAATATAGCAGACTTGCTGTAACTGAAAGTAGAATTCATAGTAAGAAATCTAAATTTGGAATCTAAATGTGTAAGGTCCCATTTTGAATCAGCAAGTCTTGGTTATATAGAATGCTATTTGATTTGATGCAGGATGTATTTGTAAGTACAGCTCCCATCAACAGTGCAACAGATGCTGAATCTTAGAAAACTGTATTGTGCTTCTGCTTTGAACCAAAAGTTGTGGCTGGTTATGTGTTCTGTTGTCTTAAGAAAACTGTGTTTAAGGGCTTGCACAATCAGTCATTTCATACCGTCGTAAAGATGGCTGTAATCTGTTAGATTATAAAGCGTGATTGCCTGGCAGTTATCGGAAATGTCTGTTAATGACACCAGGGTTTTACACAAGAAAAATTAAACTTTCTCATTCCTTAATACTTGTATAGCATTGTCTTGAAAATGGTTTGTGGGAACCTGGAGAAATGTACTAGGCTCATGGATTCATGATGCTAAATGGAAGACAGAGAAATGATCTTTTTTTATATTTATTTATTTTGTGAAACCTTAACAGGCACCAACCAGACCAGTATCAAAGGCAGATTTTTAGAAAGCCAATAGATTGTCTATCAGGAGGATGAGGATGGTCTGAATCAAAGTCTCTGGAGGGGGAGGCACAAAGTGAAAACTTCAGATGGAATACACTGAGAGTAAGCCTAAAACACAAGCAGTGTGTCTGAGGCCATTTAGCTTAGACACTTTGGCTTCTCAGGCTAGAGGTTGATACCAGATCTCCAGTTACAAGAGTAGCATTTTTTTTAATCTCAGCAGTATTAACACAGCTGTTAAACCAAAGGGGTAGTAATGACATTGCGAGATGCCCATTGTAGATTATTGTAACCGAAGTGGACTCTTGTGAAAGTCACAACATGCTAAGCATGTGTGTAAGGAAAGTATCCTTAATTAGCAAATGTGTAGACTTCCAGGCAGGTAGTCCCACTGCTATCTTTGGGCAGGCTGCCACTGGGCTTCTATGAGAAGTAAGTCCTAATGTAGGAGGACATCAAACCTGTAAAGAAGAAATGATCCTGAAATTACGTCTTGTAGATGAGACCTTGCTCTCAAGTGATGGCCAAGTATCCTTTTGCTGTAAGAATGCCATTGCATGGTGTTGATTCTAGATGATAGAAGGACATCTCCTGCCATGGTGGAGTCGCACTCCACTTAGTTAAGTGGAGTGCAACTAACTGGATTTATGATGCTGGAAGGGAGCATATAGTAACCTTCCAACTACATGCCAAGGTGGCTTACAACAAAAGGAGTCTAGACTATCTTTTAGTGCTGGAGAAGCTGGTGGAGAAGTGCTCGTGACATAGAAAGGCTACCAAAATAGTGCTGGAAGCAACATCTGAGTTGCTAGATAGAAGGTTAAGAATAAAGACCTCTGCAGCATCAGTCTGCACTGTAATCCCAATACCCTGCATGAGGACAAGCAGAAAGGGCAGACAGGTCAAGATGACACAGCCTCTGGGGTTGAAGTCCTTAACATTGCTGTATGTAGGACAGGAGTTGGTGAAGGTCATATACAAAACAGTGAAGAACTGCTTGAATAAATTAGGTCCAATTTACACAGGAACACAGAAGAATAGGCAGTCAGAACAAAATAGAAGTGTTTCTATGCAAATACTAGAAGACTAGACTATAAGATGGGGGCACTGAATGCCTAGTTCTAAAGTAAGTTATTGACAGTATAGGTCTACCATAGAGAAGGCAGCTAGCAGGACACTCACTAGGGTTTCTATGGAAAGCCTGGTAAAAGGAACAGTCAAAAGAGTAAAATGCTTGCAGCCAGTGTGGAGAGACTCAGGATAAATGCATAGCCCCTAACAACTGCTTCTCTGACTCTTTAAAAAGATTTTTAAAAACAATTAGCACGGTCGAGCAGGCTGTAAGGAACAGAAAGATATCCTTCAAAAACTTACGTCAAAAAAAGGTGAAAACCAGGTAAATTAAACATAAAATATACAGTAAAACAAGTTAAAGCCTGATACGTGATTTGTAAAAGGCAGAGAAGCTTGTCATAAGTACTCTTTCAAAAACAGGAAGGCCTTTGGGCTAATAGATAACTAAGACCTAAAAGAGCTCAAAGAAGATTGCACTGAAGCTGAAGGAGTATGAGATACTCATGTTCACTGTGCAGGAGCTCAGATTCCCAAACAAAATCTCTCTCTGTGGGGAGAGAAGCACAAGTTCTTATTGAGGCACCTGTTCCAAATCAAAGTGATGCTGGGCCAATTTTTTTAGAACAAAATGATAAAAATGAGTTACTGCAAATTGCTAACTCTGGATGCATGCAAGACCTCTAGAAGATCTCTCAGTATAAAATTGCTGAACTGGTAACAGTGGTGTTTAACAGCACAATACTGCTGTGGTAGCAGTGAAGTTGAGGGTACCAAAGGTGATGCCAGTTTTTAAAAAGGCTTCCAGAAAGCCTATAGGAAAGAATGGGACAAGTATGACTGGCATTCATACCAGCCAATTTGCTGGGAAATATAGTGAAGAAGAGAACTAATGTATTCAAGGATAAATTTGATGTACCAGGAAAGAGTCAGAACAGTCTCACAGGTCTGGTAGAGTTCTTTGAAGACACTGTTGAGGTTGTGAGTAAGTGTGATCTAGCTGATGCAGTATGCTTGGGTTTCAGAAAGTCTTTTCAGAACTACTCACCAAAGGTGCTGAGCAAAATGAAACTGCTCTGACATAAGAGGAAAGTTCTCTCCTTAGACTGATGGTTAAAAGATGGGGTAGGAATAAATGACCTGTTTTCACAGAGGGTACAGAGGTCACTGGTAGAGTTGCGCATGGATCTGTGCTAGGTTTAACACTAGTCAGTGTATGCATTGGTGATCTGGAAGAGTGAATGCAGAGTGATTCTAAGTTAATGAGGGTAGCAAAAATGAAAGCTAATTATGAAGAGCCAAAGAGGGATCTTGTGATGCTTAGTAACTGGGGATGAAGCTTCCTGCTGATACTATGAAGTAATGCATGCAGGGGAGAACAATCCTGCTATTATTGAGACTGTAAACTATTAGCACCAAAGGAAGCGATGTTGTAGAGAGCTTACCATGGTAAATCCAAGCATTGGTTAAGTGTTTAGGACTGGTCAGAAAAAAAAGTCAGTAGGGAAGAATAGCCAACAGAACAGAAGTCTGCGATGCCAGTCTATAAACTGCCTGTGCTTTTGTCTTGCTCTCTGGGTGCAGTTCTGATCCCCATATTTAAAGGAAGGGTGAGGAAAAAAAAAAGGAGAAATAATAGAACTAGAAATGGGTGGCAGTGATGATAAAGAGCAATTAAATAGATTAAGAATCTTCACCCTGGCAAAGATAGCTAAAGATGAAAATGATAAAATTCTATATGGGAGTGTAATGGAAAAAATG